>NC_090941.1:582209807-582519011 GCF_040938575.1 Ambystoma mexicanum | reverse complement strand
ATGTAAGAGTTGCAGTTAGGGTAAGGCTAAGGTTAGGATTAGAGCAAGGGATTGGGTTAGGGCAAGGGCTATGTCGTTTGTGGTGAGCTGGTGATGGGGTTAGAATTGGGTTCACTGTTCTTTTTACATTGATTCTGTATTGAGTAACATGCAAATAAAATGCTTTAGCGCACTGAAGGGTTAGTGTTCTGTAAGGGTTCAGGGTAGTAATTAGAATTAGGGTAAGCTTTAGGAATGGAGTTAGGGTGATAGCAAACATTTCAATATATATTTGGGTAATTGTTTGGGCTACATCCTTGCACTTCTGTGCATTTAAAAACAGATTTAGGTTTATGACTGTGGATGAATTCTGGATCGAAAGCTTAAAGGGTGAACAGATCTCGTTGATCTTGGCCGCAATGAGATGTCTAGATGAAATTTTAAGTAATTTTTAGAACACTGTGTAGCAATGTTGCTGTAGTTATTTGCGCTGAAATTATGTTGTTTTTCTTGGTAATTAATTATTATGTAAGATTCTGTTTGAAACCAAGTACACAAATACATTTCTTAAAAAAAAAAAAGCTATTTGGAGACCTTATTACTGACAACATTTTCACACTTTGCATTGATTGTATTGAATGACTACAGTTTTGAGAACGATTTTTTGCTGGGTACATTTTCACATAGAACCAAAAATAGTCATTTATTTTATACACTTAGGCAGATGTGATTATTCTCAAGCCAAGTAAGTCTTAGTTACTTACCTGTACCTGTATTTCTCCAACATTGGTATCTTTCATATTCAGATGCTTGAATATTCCCTGTCGTCAGACTGGGAATCCTCGGTGATAAAAAATTATTATTAAAATGTTTTAATATACATACATTGCTACATAGCAATAGATGTACATAATCCATTATGGCCTATGCACCATTCTATTGTGTAGTCCCTCCACCTCACTTTTGTCCTTTATGGCCCTAACCAATGAGGTGGAAAGGCTTAAGCTGCGCCCCCGGCAGCCATCTTCAGATTTTGAACCGTAGAGACTACAGTATGATGGATGCTGAGCATAGGAGCAGCCTCTCAGGGGAGGCGGGCGGGCGCATGTGAATCTATGAAAGATACCAACGCTGGAGAAATACAGTTACAGGTTAGTAACTAAGACTTCTCCAGCATTGGATCTTTCATAGATTCAGATGCTTGAATAGAATACCAAGTAGTTAAAACATGCCACCATCATATACATATATGCATAAATACAGAAAAAACATTTCTGATCAAACCTTTACCATGCACCAACACAACCGTTACATACTTTGGGAAAGGTGGGAAAAGGAGGCTGGTCCTACCGTATGCAAAAATGGCAGAGCACTGCCTGTCCAACTGCAGTTTCTTTGTTGGCATCTTCAGCCAGGCAGTAGTGTTTTGCGAACGTGTGCAGAGTGCTCCACGTGTCGGCTCTGCATATGTCTTTCAAGGCCGCCCCTGCGTGGAATGCTGTTGACGTCGCCCTCCCTCTGGGGGAGTGCGCTGATGGCCGTCTAGTTAGAGGGTCGCCTTTCAACTGATGGCATTGGGTGATGCAGGACGAAACCCAGCGTGCCAGACTTTGTTTAGAGATATGTTGTCCCTTGGTAAGGCCAGAGAAAGCAATGAACAGTCGGTTTGAGGAGCAGAACTCCTTGGTTCTCTGCAAGTAAAACTTCAAAACTCTCGCAACTTCTAGACAATGTAATGTTTTTTCCGCTCCAGAAGCGTGATTCTGGAAAAAAGGTTGGCAAAACAATGCGCTCCGTGAGTGTCCTCTCCGACAGCACCTTGGGAAGGAACTTAGGATGAGGTCTTAAGATGACGCGGTCCTTCTGGAACAAAGTAAATGGAGGGTCAGATGACAAAGCTTGTAACTCACTTATACTCTTGGCTGATGTGATGGCTATCAAAAAGGCTGTTTTCCAAGACAAGAACTTCACGTCGCATCTGTGTATGGGTTCGAAGGGAGGTTCCATGAGGGCTGTCAAGACGGTGTTCAGGCTCCAGTTCGGGACTGGCGTGGGCGTAGGAGGATAAGTACGCATCAGCCCTTTCAGAAAGACTTTAACCGCCAGCAAAGAGAGCAAGGATTGCATCTCCAGAGTTGTGTACGCCACTATGGCTGACAGATGGACCTTGATGGAGGACAATGAAAGCCCTGTTTTAGCTAGGTACAATAAGTAGGGTAGAACTTGTTCAATCCCTCCCACCACTTGGAAAATCGAGTCCACTTCCTGGTGTAGGTGACTCGTGTCGACAGGGCTCTCACGGCCCTAATGATATCCCAACATTCTGATGGTAGCTTAAGATTCATCAGTTTACGCTGCTCAGGAACCATGCCTTGAGAGATAGGCTCCTCGGGTCATGGTGGAGGACCTTGCGGTTCTGTTGCGTCAACAGATAATGATGCGCGTTGAGCTGAATCGGGGGCAGTCAGGATAGATGCTTCAGAGTCTAGTACCAGACGTGTCGCGCCCAATCCGGTGCAATTAGGATCATTGAACAATTCTGTTCCTTCAGTCTGCGTAGTACCCTTGCAATGAAGGCAATGGGGGGAAAGGCATACAGGAACTTTCCCGTTCAAGCCACTGAGAAAGCGTCTCGCAGTGATTGATACTCCGGGTACCTCGAGGTGAACCTTCAGCACTTCTTGTTGTCCTTGGTGGCAAAAAGGTTGATCTGCGGATGGCCCCTTAAGGCAAAAATCAGTTGCGTTTCCTTTTCGTCCAGCTCCCACTTGTGAGACGATGTGTATTCTCTGCTTAGTTTGTCCGCTACGACATTGTCCACTCCCGGAAGATGCTCTGCCTTGATCTGCATTCTGTGGTGCAAGGCCCAAGCCCCTGCCCATAGCTGTTGGGCTTCTCGTGACAGGATCTCTGATCTCGTGCCTCCCTGCTTGTTTGTGTAGTGCATGGAGGTCGTGTTGTCTGTCTGGACTGTAAGTACCTGTCCAGCTACCACAGGAAGGAAAGCCTTCAGCGCCCACCTTATGGCCATGAGCTCTAACACATTGATGTGGAGTTGGGACTCTTGTGCCGACCAAGTGCCCTTGGTTTGGAGGTCTGCAAGGTGAGCGCCCGAGCCTGATAATGACACGTCCGTCCTCAGCAGAATGGTCGATGTCGGTGCTTGAAACAGCATCCCTTGTAGAAGATTCCACGGAACATTCCACCATCAAAGAGCTTTGTGTAACGTTGATGGAATCTGGACGACGTCCTCCCAACATCCGGGAGTTTGTTTCCATTGGTGGTCCAGGGCCTCCTGAACCGGTCTCATGCGAAGCCTGCAATTTGGTATGAGGAATATGCACGAGGACATCATGCCCAGAAGGGATTTGTAAGAGCGTACCGATGTTGTCTCTCCAAGAAGCACAAGGTTGAGTGTAGAATCGCTGCTGCCCTTTCTGTCGATGGTCTCACCCTGGGAATGCCGGTATCTAACTTGGCTCCCAGGAAGAGAGCTGTCTTGCTGGGAACGGGGCAGGACTTCGTCTTTATGGAGAAACCTAACTCTTTTAGGAGGTTGATGGTCCTTAAAGCTGCTGAGCGAGCCCTTGCGGTGGAACATGCTTTTATCAAGCAGTCGTCCAAGTATGGGAAAACTTCAGTTCCTGTCCTCCTGAGTTTTGCAACCACTGGTGCCAAGCATTTTGTGAAAACTCTCTGTGCTGATTTGAGCCCGAATGGGAGCACTCGAAACTGAAAATGAAATTCTCCCACCGTGAACCTGAGGAACTGCCTGTGAGCTGGATGGATCGGTAAATGGAAGTATGCGTCTTCCAAGTCTAAAGTGGCCAAGAAGTCGTGCTTGTTTAACCAAGGAAGCACTCCTTGTAATGCTACCATCTTGAATACTATGCGTTTGATATATTTGTTGAGTGCCCTCAGGTCCAAGATGGGTCTCCATTGACCGTTTTTATTTTTCATGAGGAAGAAGTGGGAGTAGAACCCCTTTTCCCCTCTGGGGGTACGGCACAGATTCTACCGCTGCTTTCTGGAGCAGTTTTTGCACTTCGGACATGACCTGCCTTAACATATGCACCCTCCGCGAAGTTGGAGGTTGGTCTAGAAATTCTAAGGTGTGACCCTCTCGGATCACCTGCAACACCCATTTGTCCGATGTAATTCACAGCCAGCCTTGGAAGAACTGGCTTCCCATTCCCCCCCTACCAGGGTGTAACACTGAGGGGAACAAATCGGATAGTCAGTTTTGTTTGCTTTGTGACTTCCCTTGGGCGGAGCCACGCCTGCCTCTATGGGAGTATCTATTGGAGGATTGATACTTGGTCTCTTGGTACGTGCTACCTTGCACCTTCTGACAATAAGAGGAGCGGCTGTACCCTCTGTTCTTAGAAGATGAGCCTCTAAAGGGGCGAAAAGATAGACAGTCCTTATCTTTGTCCTTTAAAGAACTGATGGCTCGGATTGTGTCCATGTCTGATTTGATTCCCTTCAGGTGGTCGTCCATCTTCTTTCCGAAGAGGTCTTGTCCATCAAAGGGCGTGTCCAATATCTGCGCTTGGACTTCAAGCCTGAAATAAGTAGCCCTCATCCAGACCTGCCTTCTGAGTACTGTGCCATGTGCCTGAAGCCTGATTCGGCCACATCAACCGCTGCGTTGATCATATGACCCGAGGTTGCCTCACCATCAGCGATTATCGATCTAGCCTCTTCCTGCAGCTCTGGTGGTAATTGCTTAGCCAATTTGGACATGCAGAGCCAAAGCTCGCGATCAAACCTCGCAGTCATGGCCAGCGCATTACACGCCCTGATGGTAAGCGACGACGAAGCCGATACCTTCCTGCCCATGGCTTCTAGCTTACGCCCAACCTTGTACGGTGGTGCAGACAGCGGGCAAAGCGGGACTGGCAAGCTTCTTCCTAGCTGCAACCAGGATAACTAAGTCTGGTTTTGTATAACCTCTCAAACAAAGCAGTGCAGACTCGGGTGCTTTATATTTCTTCTCTGGTCTGGACACCAGAGCCGGAGTAGACAAGGTAGTAGACAGGATCTTGCAGCCGGACTCCCAGATTGTGTCGAGGAGAGGAATGGTGGTCACCGTTCTCCTGCGTTTGTCCCTGTGCTCATAAAGCACCGATTTCTTTTCCTCTGATGTAACCTGAATTTTGAACAATTCTGCAGCCTTGCCTATTATGGTGTGGAAAGAAACCAGATCATCTGGAGGTGAAGCGTCGCCTGGGTAAATCTCTGTTCCTGGGATTCTTGACGATGTAGTCATCCCACTCACTGGCTGGGTCAGGCTCCTGTGTAATCTCGCCTTCTTCTGGATCAGAGAATTCTCTAAAAGGATCCTCCTGCCAATCTGAGATTGAAACGGAGGATGGCACCATTGTTGGATCCCTATCCGGAGATCGAGGCCTATGCGATGATGGAGGTGATGGGACTGTGAGTCCTGCCCCTAGACCTTCGAGCAGGCTCAGGTGATCGTGCTCTCTTTCAAGGTCTACTCCCGTGAGATGAACTTCTGGACGTGCCTGGAATTGGAGATGTGCCTCTCCGACGGGTTTCCGGTTCTATGGGATCAGCCGGCCTGCTCTTCTCCTTTTGACGCCTGTAAAACTCATTCATGATCCTCTGTATGGACAACATCAGTATCGGGTCATGAGGGTAGTCGGCCTCTTCCGTCGACGGCTGCCAAGGGGGACTGTGTTGCTTAGGGGAAGAACAAGGTCGTTCTTCCACCACTTCTGCATCTGAAAATTCCTTCTGGAGAATCACATAAGGAAGCTCTGCCATGTCCCCCAAAGGAGAAACCTGCGGTACCATTGGTTCAGCAGCTTCAGCAGGCCCAAGGAAACTGTCCTCAATGACAGGTGTCACCCTGGCGTGAGCGGAAGGCGCCTCACGCTCCAATTCCTCCGCAGATGCAAGTACTTGCAGTGTCGCAGACGGTGTTGTGGTCGATAGTACCTTCGTCGACAAGCGTCCCGCCGTCAGTAGTTCCATCGACGAATGGGCTTTGGATGGTCGCTCTCCCGTCGACGAGTGTTCCGCCGACGAGTTTCATGGACGAGTGCCTCGTGGACGAATGGTGTGTTTTCTTCGTCGACGACTGCTTTGTGGACGATAAATCCGATGACGAGGATCTTGCCGTAGACGATGTCTTATGTGTAATTGTTGTCAATGAGGGTTTCGTCGACGACGGGTCTTTATCCTTCCCATCGCTCGTGGACGGTTTCCCCGTTGACGACCCCTCCACTCCCCGGTTTTTTGCAAACTCCTCCTTACCTTTGGAGGTAAATTTAGCTGACAAGTGCAACGACTTCTGGCTCGAGGAGTCCAGTGGAGGCAAAAAGGGTATTAACTCCAGCTTCCTCTTGCTTTTGGCAATGGGAGAGGAACTCCTTTCCACTGAAGAGGACCTTCTCTTCGAAGTTTGCCTCTCAGATGGAATGCTGGAGTGGACAGGAGCTGTTCTGACAGATTCTTCGTCGGAAGATTGATCCCTGGCTTCCAGGTGTAAAAGAAGTCTTCTGTGCCTGTCCTGAAGGGTCTTATTAGAAAAAGTCTTGCAAATATTGCATTTCTGAATGTCATGCGGACACAAGCAGTAAATGCAATGTTCATGGGTTTCCTTCACGTAAACTAACTTCTTCTTGCACCTTGTGCAGTCCCTGAACAGGGAAGCCTTCTTGACAGCCTGAGATGCAGCCATTCTGAAGAGAAGTTTTACACAACGATTTTGGGAAAAAAGCAACAGCTATTTGTCCCAAAATTATCTGAGACCAAAGCCCCTTAGCAGGGGAACAAAGTAGAATATATTTGAAAAATATATCCCACACCAAAAGTATATAAAGAATTGAAGATCTCAGAGAGCTTGAGGATTCCTCATGTCTGTTAGACTGCGGTGAAAAATCTAAAGATGGCTGCTGGGGGCGGAGCTTAAAACCCTGCCACCTCATTGGTTAGGGCCATAAAGGACCAAAGTGAGGTTGAGGGACTACACAATAGAATGGCTCATAGGCCATAATGGGCTATGCACATGCATTGCTCTGTAGCAATGTGTGTATATTAAAAACAAATGTTATCATTATTATCATTGAGGATTCCCAGTCTGACAGGGAATATTCAAGCATCTCAATCTATGAAAGATCCAATGCTGGAGAAGTACAGTAGAATAATATAAGTTCACTTTATAATACTCTTTGGATAGTAAACTACAGTTGTAGCAAATTTAGAATAGCATTGGTAGTAACAAATCACTCAGTAAAACCATCTGAAACATATATGTAAACTGTTGCAAACTTTCATAACTTTTAATAACTTCATTCCAGCATGTCATAATGAGTCCAACCACATATTATGTGAGTCTCTGTGTTCAGCTGGGTCACTGAGCCACCAGGGGCCAGGTGTGGAGCAGGAAAGGCAGGAAAGCAGGGTAAAAGGTTCAGTATGGCAGAGACCAGCATGAGTCTTTCCCAGTATTGCAGGTAAGCAAAGTTAGTTTTACAAAGGAAAGGGAATCGGGGTGATCCCTTTTAAGTCCTCCCCAAGAACCAGTGTTCTAAAACAGGGTTAGAATACAATGGGCGGTCCATCCCAATGTAGCTCTATGGGCAACCTGGAGGGGAGTCGGATAAAGTTATCTGCAGATCAAAGGATCAAGCAAGTAACCCACAGTTACGTTGTACCAGGGGTAGTATTAGGGAGAATTCTCTGTAAAGGCTAATTTCCCAAACCTAGTGAGTCCCCCAGCAGCTTTGCTGGATTTTTGGGGTTTCTTTTTTTCTCCTGCTAAGAGCGAGACTCTTTTCTCCCACTCTTAGGCATGATTTGAGAATGTCCTTTGACTTTGTAATGTGTTTTATGGGCAATGGGGTCTTTTACTCCATAGGGCTTCATGTGTTTTTGGTAAGTGTGTTACACAGCACCCTCAGTGCAGTAACACAGGGGTGTCATAGTGACCCCCAAACATAGACTCCATACCCTGGGACTGACTACTGTCTCCCAGGGCATGTAAAGTCACCATTGACTTTACTAGTCTTAAATTGTGAACAGAACCAGTACAAACCATCATATTGTGGAAGTACTGCTAGGGGTAATTCGATTGCCCCTGGGTCTGTTTTCCAAGGGCGCACTGTCCCGTCCTCCCTTGTCGAGTTTCTGGCTGGTGGCAGTGGTTACCATGACAAATTTTCCACCAGAATATTTCCTATGGGATTTTCACATTCATTTTAAACGCACCACTTTTTTGGTGCAATGTTAAAGATACCGCAGGGTTATTTATTTAATATGTATTCCCCGGTTGGGTCTTTTTGCCAGGACTCGGTTATTTAAATGGCGTTTGTGTTCGCCTCTGTAACTACAACCCAAGTCGAGCCCTTTGTTCCACTTTAGCAGGCTTCTACACAGAAGCCTCCAAAAGTGGTGCCACTCTGTCTGGGTCTACAGGATGTGTGGGAGGGGGGGAATAGGCACCCTGGACTGAGTTGCCTTGGCAACTCAAGTCGCACTCTTGTGTGATTGGCCCAGTGGTGAGCCGCCCGGGTCACCACTTAGCATGTTTGATTGACAGCTAGGCGGATGAATGAGGGTTTTCTGCATAAAAGCAGGGCTTTGGGGACTGGAACTTCAGAAGTCGCCACAGGACCTAAAGAATCCGAAGAGGGGAGAAGCTGAGCCATCTACAATGACAACACCACCGGTGGAGCCCTGCTGTACGAAACTCACCACTTTCCCGACGACAGAGAAGATATTCTTCCAGGAGAGTCTTCTTCCCCTTGAGCTGGTGGGACCAACCAGTTCGCCTTCCTGGATACTCTCGTGGTCGAATCGTCCGTGCCATGCACCCCGGCGGCCGGATAGCCACGCTTCACCACTACCGCGAATAAAAGGGTAGTACCTTTTAACCAGGGAACTCTGCAGCTGGTTTCTTCCCTGGCAGTGCAACGATCTCCAGCTTTCCTCCACGTCGAGATCTTCTCTTCCCCTGGACGAAGCAGGAACTTGCATCTGCTGCCAGGAACAACTGCCCCCGCTGGAGCTTTCTCACCATTTCAGATACTGTGTCCCGCCTGGTCTCCCTTGCAACAGACTGTCCAAGGTGTCCCGTAAATCCTTGACTCTCTATCCTGGGATGACCTTGGACCTGTTAACATTACCTTTCTAACTTGATCCAACCTATTTTTGACTTTCTTGCAAAGACTTTATGTGCATTTCCACTGTGTGATCTTGGGCACATTCCGCCTTGCTCTCTCCAAGAGTGGGCCTGGCCTATCAACTTTTTGCTCTACAGTAGACCCTGCCTTTCTTGACTTGCTGTGGTTCTTTAAAAGTGTTGGTATTGTGTGTTTTTCCTATTTCTGCCTTTTCTCTCCCTTTTTAAATAATTATTGGAGTGCCATCTATGGTTACGTGCTCAACCTCTGTTTTGCTAAATAAGTGGTGTATTAACCTAGACTTATCAAATAATTAATTAGGGAGGTGTATATATTTCTAGTGACTGTGTTTGAACTTGCTTGACATATTAGTGCCAGTGTATTTTTACAAGTGTGTTTTTAAATAAATAATTATATACTTTTATACCAAAGCTCTGGTCAGTGTTTTCTTGTACTACTGTATTTTTAGCCCTATTGTGTATACTCTATATACTGCCTAACTCTTCTTGAGAGAAGTCTGACTGCTCAGCCACAGCTACCAGGTAAATCAGCGTGGTGCAGACTGCTACCAATTGGGTTTACTGCTAACACCTGTAGTCTTAAACTTTTTGCAGTGGTCCCTAAGGGAACTGCACAGGTTTCTGCCTAACAGGTAGGACAGTACCATCAGGTGAAGAAGCAGTTGCTGCAGGACAGTTGTAGTGGTTAGGCTACAGCAGACCCGCTCCCTGGTTTTCTCAGTCTTGGAGGCAGAAGAAAGGGACTTCTGTGGATCTGGTGACAACTCTCATGCAGACGTACGCCTAGCAAAGGATCTTCTCAGTTCTGGCTGCTGGCGCCTTTTTCAAGCTTGGTTGAAGGACAGTTGTTGCAGTGGGTGACTCTACTCATTTTCTCGGTCCTCATCTTGGGTGAGAGGACTTTTGGGAGCTGGATCAGGTCACTTCAGGCTTAGAAGGATGCCCACAACATTTCAGGCTAAACTGCGCTTCAGGAGACGATGCACAGTGATGCAGCTGAGGTTCCAGGGTATTGGCGAATTGCAAGCCGTGGAGCGTGCAGCTGTTCAATGAATGGAGCAAAATGCAGTTCATCTTTGGACTGGTTAAGCTCACCAGTCCAAGGGAGGAAGTCGTCTTTGTATCTTCCATGTCGCTTAGAAGTTGACGCCGGGACAGCATTGGTTACTCAGCAGGCTCTGGCAGTTGCTGGCGTCGTCCCTTGTCGTTCTTCGGATTCTTTTGTTCCAGTGGTCGACTCTGGGTTTTAGCTCCAGGACCTCTGGATTTATGCAGGAAACCTAGCTGAATCCACCAATCATATTCCATGCACCATTCAAACTTGGGGATGGCTGTTCAAGGGGGACAGCCAGCCTCCCAGTCTGAACTGGTTTCTCTCCAGCACACTGCAGGACAAAGGGAAGGGGAGTTTCAGTCAACCTCCCTCACTTCCTGTCCTGCTAGTCACTCAAAGGGTCCTTGTAGGCTTACCAAGCGAAGCCCGGCAAAGACAAAGGGACAAGAGGACCCTCCGCCACCTAGCAGGGTAGACAAAGACATAAGAAAGGAAAGGTCATCTTCTTCAGGGCTTAAAAAAGTAGCCACCATTTTGGGCAAACGGTGTCCCTTGTGTCCCCTATTGCAGCCGCAAAGAGCCTGCCAGTAAAGTTCACATAAAGTTGTGTAAAAGGCACACTGTCACTAGCCTGAACAGATAGACCTGTCACAGTAACCAAAAGGTTAGTGGAGAATCAAGAAAGTGTATATTATTATTTTTATGGTATTTACTGAGCGCGGACCTAGCTTTGAGAAGCAACGGCGCGCTTTAGAGGTATACAATACAGATACACAACAGAGCGCTTTACAGAGGTGTACAACAGTACAGAAGCATAATGGAGTGCTTTTCAGAGGTAACAACGGAACAGATAAACAGCGGGAGCAGAAGGTAGGATACAGAGGGGCAGGAGGGATACAGTTGTACACAGAGGAGGGGAGGAGAGGGGTGGACGGTGTCTAGCGAGTCAGGAGGCGTGGGGGCGACATGATGGCCTAGGTGTTGGGGAGGAGAGATTCCTTGAAGAGGTGGTTCTTGCGATCTTTTCTGAATTGTAGGAGCGTGGGGGCGAGTCTGATGCGGACAGGGAGGAGGTTCCATAGTCTTGGAGCGTAAGGCAGAGAAGGCTTGTTTTCTGGTCCTTTCCTTTTCGCAGCGGCAGATTTCAAGTGTGCACGTGTCCTGGCTTCTGGTGGTGCACTGTCCGCCAGAGATGCTGGGTGTTAGGTAAGATTTTCACAGAATTGGTAAATCTTCCTGACCTGGGTCAAACCCAGAACTTTTTTGCTTAACTAGTGGGATATTTGTCCTTAATACATCAGTGAGTGGGAACCTTTTTCCACACTCACAGAATCTTTAACTCTTTTATGGGTATCATTTTTTTGACTCGCCATAGTGTCTTTTTAAAGTTATCCACTTTAACAACTTATTGGCAGTAAGTGCCTGTTGTTTCTGGGTTGCCCTAGGGGTTCCCCTTTTAACTTTCCTTTGCTAACCTTGAGAGAAGGGTATTTGGATCCCTTTCACATTTTATTCCGTGAAGCCAGCACACCCCACTTATGTGGAGTGCTGTGGAGATTCAATGCAGGCTTCTCGGGAGGATAGCTCAGCGGCAACGTTCTCGCCTTGGAAGCAAGACGACACGAAGCAACAGAGGTTCGAACCTTGGGTCCGCGCTTAGAAACCTCTGGATATTAAGCGCGTTATAAATAACCTATCATATCATATCAATGTATCCCCTTTCACACTAAAACTAACAATTCTGTTACAGGGACAAGCTGATCTTCAATGGCTGATGGCAGTGAAACCTTGTATTAATATGGTACACCTTAACCGCAGGCTGTGTTCACAGCTGCAGTACAGGCACCCAAGGGTGCTATTTTACCAAAATGGCCCCCGTCTTATTTGTTTGCCATTTTAGTGTTCGTTGTTTCTTGTTCCTTCCCCTGACATCCAGGGTGGTAAATTCCTTTGTGTGAGTTTTATCTTCGGCGGGAGTCTCCTGGACCTGCCGCGCAGGCTCCAGTCTGTCTGTGAGGGCAGGAAGCGAGGGAGGAGTCCAAAACTCCCCAGCCCTTTGTCTTACACCTTGCCTGAATGGGGACAAATCCCAGTAGTGGGCTGGCTGTCCCGATTGGATAACCAGACCGCCCCTTCTTGTAAAAATGCGGGGAGAAAATGCAGAGGTTGTGCTGTACTTTCTGATAAATACTGCGGAGCTGGAAGCTGAAGAAAAGTTGACCACTGGAACCGGAACTGAAGAGGATGATGAAGGAAAAGTTGCTGAAACGATTTCCAGCGACCGGAGAGCCTGCTGTGTAACCGGAGCCTGCTGTAGCCCTTCCTTCCAATCGACCTGGGGACTCCGAAAACAACAACCTCGACCCAGAGCCTGGTGAGACCCACTAGATTCAAGATGACCTGCATTTTGGGCCATCCCACGTGTTGCTGCGACCTTGCGTTGCTGCAATACCCCAATACCCTGGGACCTCGAGCCATTGTTCGGTGCACGGTCTTCCGAATTCCCAATCACGCTGAAACTTTGTGGGAATCCCGGTGGATCTCCAGAGATACGAATCGAGCCCGAAAAGTCCCCTCAGCAGAGTGCTGGACCTTTGTAACAACGAGAATTCAACCACGATTTTCTGTCGTCTTCTGTGCTCCTTGAAAAGGTGCCAAATGGGTAGAGCCGCATTCAGCCGTGAGGGAAACCATGCCTAGAGCATGCTTCATCGATCCCTGCTCCAAAGTTCCTTCCAAGGTCTTGTTTTCAGTCACCACGACAAGAAATCCACTGACCGGGTATTTGACTGCAGACCCTGAAGTCCTCCTGCTGCAAAATCTTCTTCAATGCCAAGGTAATGTGTTGGCTTGGGTATGTACTTACCCTAAGCCCATTAGATTTCTGTGTAGCTGTGGGGCGTTTTCTGTGATGGGGAGGCCTCTCATCCAGTGCACACAGTCCCACCAATAGAATCCTGCTAGGGTGTCTTCTGCGAAGCCCCTGGACCCTCTTCTAAATCTAAAGTAAAGTACTTACCTGTTTGCCCAGTTTTCCTAAAGAACTGACTTTTGCTACTAAAGAACCTATCATGACACTGCTTGTTGGTCACTAGTCCTAGTGATCCCACTTCTGCCACTGAGAACACTCATGCTCCAAGAACAAGGGAAAGACTTTCAAGGGATTGGGACCTTTGCCTAGAAAAGACAATACGTGTTTAAAAGTAACTTACTTGTAAAGAGTTGGGTGGGAACAGTAATTCCAAGAGTGAACAGTTACAAAAGTTCTTACTTACCTTGGAAGTGTGATGCACCATTCTTAAAAGTATGGTTAACATCTTTTCTTCTTTAGAAACTGTTTTTCCAGTCTAATAGAAACTAGTATTGACAGTATTTTACTCTCCTGTGATTAGGTTGTGCCTCTTCCCAAAAGTAAAAGTGTTGGTATCACTTAGATTAGTCCTGCTAGGATAATTGTACGAGTGTCCCTCAACTGGGCCTTTCTTCCCCCCTGACTTGCTGCTAGCCTGTCCAGAATAAGTCTGTATTAGGTTGTTGCCTACCTAGAATAACTGAGTCATTCTTGTAAGTGTAACATTGGGTTTTACTTTCCCCTTCATTGTGAGGTTAAAAAAGTAAATGGGTTTTATTTACATGTTAGTTGTGTGCCATCGAAAAATAAGTTTCAAGAGTTACTGCTTATCTCTATCTGTGGTTCGCTGATCTCAAAAGCTCCTGTAATTGAATATTAGGTTTTACTCACCTAGTATAACTGTGTGTTATCACAAAACTATTTGTATGTTTTTACTGCACGTAGAATAAGTGTTACACTATTCACCAAAAGTATATTGTCCAGTTGACTGATTATGTGATTTGAACTGAGAGTCACTGTACAACTGGAAGGGTCTACTGCCCTTGCATTATTGAATGTAATTGTGAAAGTAACCATTGGATTGTACTGCCCAAAAATAGGTGTGACCTATACTGAATGTGTATGAAATGATTTTGACTTCCCTAGTATTACTGTTAGGTATTTCCAAATAAGGTTTATACTTGGGTCTGTGTGCCTTCAAGTATAGTGTTGTGTTTTTTTAGAATTGCAGTTCATATAATGTGTTAGTGCTTACTTACCCCTAGATTTATCTGGGCCTACCTGTATTTAAATACATCCTTTATTTTTACAATGCAAAGTGTTTCAGTGTTTCTTTGGATCATTTGTATTACAATTTCATTTGTACTGATTCTAGAGCCCTCTCTCCCTCCTAAAATAAGCCTGGCTGCTCTGTCTGCGCTACCATGTACTCAGGTGTTACAGCCTTATACTAAGAATGGAGTCTTGTACTGCCTCAGTTGAATGGTTTTACTGAGCCCTTAGTTGGACTTCAGAAAAACTGACCTAACACTGAGTTTCTCCGCAAGGTAGCTAGGTGATTTACGTGCGACTGACTTATAGAGATGTAGCAAGACTTGATTTGCGCATGTAGTGGGAGCCAGTGAAGGTTGGAGTCAGGGGTGATGTGGTCGTATTTGCGTAGACCATTGATGTGGCATGCAGCCGCATGTAGTACCCTTCTCAGGGGCACTAGGGAGGACAAGAGGAGGCCTTTGAAGGACTCGACTTTCCACAGGAGGGAGAGCGGATAGCAAGTTATCTGAATTTCCTTAGCTATGTGTGAATAAGAGTTGTTTGTCGATGTGGTATCTGAGGGACTTGGCACAGGAGGCGAGCTCTGGTTTGAAGCCCTCAGGGGTCATGGTTGATAGCCAGGTCTGTATGGTTGTTCAGTGTTGTTGGTAAGGAGTAAGAATTTGGTCTTGGAGGGGTTGAGCTTCAAGTATGCACTGGACATCCAAGACTGGATCAGTGAGAGGCAGGTTTTGAGCCTGTGGATGTCCTTGATGGAGTCAATCTTGCAGTATAGATGTGTGTCGTTGGCGTATCGGTTGATGTGGATGTTGGTTGTGTCTAGGAGGGTTCCCAGTGACTCCATGTATAGATTGACGATCAGTGGGGAGAGGATGGAACTTCGGACTCCATAGGTGACGGGTAGCATTGCCGATCTAGGAGTCCATCTGAGCAAACTGCTGGCAGTTGGCGAGGTAGGACTTGAACCAGCGTAGGACAAGGTCGCTGCTCCCAATGTACGGTGTCCATGAGCGCCTGATGGTCTGTTTTGTAATTGGTCGAGAGGTTGAGTAGAACCAGGGGGGCAGGGGTGGCCTTTGTCAAGGATCTGGCGGGCATTGTTGAGCACCTGTAAGGTTGCCGTCTCTGGTCTGCATCTCGGTCCGAACCCAGATTGGTAGGTTTGGAGGAGATTGTTGGTGTTGATGTGTTACTGCAGTTGCTCAGCTACCGCTTTCTCAATGATCTTGCCTAGGAAGGGAAGATGGGTGATGGCAGGTTGTCTGGATCCAGAGTGGGTTTCTTTAGTAGAGGGAGGATTTGTTCCGTCTTTAGGGTCGATGGGAAGGTGCCATGAGTTAGGGAGCTTTTGATGACCTCCGGGTAGGGAAGGAGAGCTTCTGCAGGGAGGGACCTGAGGATGGATGCTGGGAGGATGTCGCCTTTATACAATGTGGCTTTGAGGGCAGACAGGGTTTCTACCATTTCTTCTATAGAGTGCCTTGAATGCTATCCAGGGTGTGGAGATTTTGCAGGAAGGCACATGAGGTGGGACTATGGATGCAGAGCTGGTGTCTATATGCTGGCATCTTGCTGATTTTCTCGATGTAGAAGGTGTTGATGGTGGTGGATTGTTTTCGACGGAGTGTGGTATGGCAGGATTGGGTAGCGAGTTGACACAGCGCTTGATCGCTGTGAAGAGGGCTCTGCTTTTGTTGGCGGCTTCTACTATGGTGTTCGGTAGTAGGAGGCCTTGGCTGTGTTGATTAGTTATCGGTGGGTTGCTCGGAGTTCCTTGAAGACTGCGAGGTTGGATGCAGTCCTGGAGCAGAGCCTGTTTTTTTCTCGTTTCCCGATTACTCTTTTGCTGAGCTCGAGTTCTTGATGTACCACGGTGATGACGGTTTCAGTTTGCAGGTGCGTTGTTTCAGAGGTGCATGTCAGTCAATGGATGCTGAGCGGGTGGCGTCGAGTGCTTCCAGTCGAGAGTCGCAGTTTGGTTGGGGTGTTCGGTCCATATGAGGTGGAGGTTGGAGAGGACGTCCATGAGGGCTTCCACCGGGAAATTCTTAAAGGACCTGAAGGTTTGTCTGATGGGTTTCTGGTGGGGAGTGCTTGACTAGGGTGGTGTGCAGGAAAATGAAAGGCAAGGCCAGGTGGTCAGACCAGTCAAGCGGGAGCGAAGAGTTGTAGTGGAGGGAAGGCAGTGTGATGATGATTAGGTAGAGGTTGTTGCCTTTCTTGGGCATTGGGTCTTTCCCTCAGCCTCACACAGCACATGAGTCAAGAAGGCAGAGGAAAGCTTCCTTCATCGATTTGGTGGCCTTGTTGCCTGGAGAGGTTGATGTCGCCTAGGAAGATGTTGGCTTGCGTGAGGAACATGGTGGTGACCAGGTTGGTGAAAACTATGATGAAGGTGGTGTTGGGTTTGGCTGGTCTATAGATAGGATGGAAGGCAATTGTGTCCATCAGGGAGAGCGGGAAGTGGCAGGAGAGGACTTTGAAGGAGCCAAATGTTGTCGACGTCAAGTCTAGTGCTGGGCCATGCGGTCTTCTGGATGACTGCGAGGCCTCTGCCTGTCTTGTTTGGCCGGTGGGTGTCAGCCAGGTCTCAGTGATGAAGATGGCGTCAAAGTCATGTATAGTGATGGGGTTGGCGAGGTCTGCTGCATCTGTTTTATCTAAGCAGATCCTGGCAGGCATCAACTTCCGTGTTGTGGACGGTGAGGTGGTGCTGATGGGTTTGAGGCTGAAGTGGGTGAGGTTGCTGCATTGCAAAGTCCATGCCTTAGAGGAGGGGCAATGTAGTTGGTGTTGCCTGGCGATGGTGGGGATGGCCTGTGGGGACAGATGAAGAAAACACATGTCAGCGTGTGCTTACCTGTTGCCTGAGAAGGGGTTTGCGCCGTGGGATTCACATGGTCCGAACAGGTCCATAAAGTAATTGCCCTTTTCTTTGTCTTCCCTTCACTTCAGATGCCCGGGCGAGAGATGCCCTTGATCTAAGAGTAAAGAGCAGAAATGAAGAGGCAGGGCTAAGAAGGTAGGTGGGGCTTTGGCCACGTGACCTAGATCCACTTGCACCTGCTCACCAAATGCATCAACTGCAAGGATACATTGGATCACCTCAGCACTCCCTCATAGGGTGGGGTGCGCTCGTCTCGCAAAATAAAAGGATAAAAAGTAACCCCCTGCCTTGGTAACTGTAAGAGTTTGGCAAGTAAAGTAAAAACAGTCACAGAGAAGCTCTATGAGCTTCAAGCAACAATGCACAGAAAGTGCTATGTGCTGCTTTAGTAAATTGTAGATGCCTTTAAAATTGGAGGAAAGCATGACTCCAAAAAGAAATATCAAAAAAAGAGGAAAAAAAGGATTCCCATGATAAGAGTAAAAGAATGAGTGAGTGTGAAACAAGGATCCCACTCACTCAGTAGAATCAGTGAACAAATCGAAGAGTCCAGCAAAAAGTGCTTGGGGACTCCCAGAAGGGAAGAATTTCACACAAAGATGGAAATCTACTCTAACAGCTGTCCATGTGTATTCCCAGATTCTTTTTTATCACAGCCGATGCTTCCGGTTGGGTTCCCATGCCAGGTGGCCAGTTCAGTTGTGTGTCTTTTGCATTGTCCTTTGGGGGTGAGATCATTATTTCTGTTTTGGTTGGGTTTAGCATGAGGTTGTTGGTTGTCATCCAGCTGTATATATCGGTGAGGCAATTGTTGAGGGTGTTGTATGGGTCTTGGGCTGTAGCTATATTTGCAATGAGTTGGGTATCATCTACGTAGTTGTAGGCTGTCAGTCTGTGGTTCCAAATGATTTTATTATTAAGGGGGATATGTAGATGTTAAAAAGGAGTGGCTAAAGCCTTGTGGTATGCCACAGAAGATGCTTTTGGTGTTAGAGGTAAATGGCAGTAGGTATGTTCCTTCAGTTCAGTTCGTGAGGTAAGATTTTAGCCATTGTAGAGCTGAGTCTTTTACACTGCATTCCTCCAGTCTCTCAATTAGTGTTGTGTATCTTATTGTGTTAAACGCAGCTGATATGTCCAGTAGTAGAGGGCAGATTGTGTGCTGTTGTCTGCATTTATTTTTAAGTCGTTCTATATGGATAGAAATGCTGATTCTGTTCCTCTCATGGGTCTGAAACAGACTTGTGAGTGGTCGAATATTTGGTTTGTTTCTACGCGGTTGAGTAGGATTTTGTATACGTGGTTCTCCAGTCACTTTGCCGGGTAGGGTAGGTTAGATATAGGTCTGTAGTTGGTGGGGCATTCCGCGCTTCCCATTTCATTTTTTAGGAGTGCCTTGATGTAAGGTGATTTGAAAGATTTTGGTAGTATTCCTGTGTTTAGGGATAGGTTCATCAGATGCTCGGGTGCTGACGTTGAGAGTTTTTTTACAGATGCCTCGGGGTCATGGGTCGCTGGGGGATTCAGTGAGGCTGGTGTCCTTTACCAGTGTGGAGAAAATATCATCTATGAGTACAAATCGGTCAAGCATTTCTGCAGCTGATGGCGTGTCGGTTGTTGTGTAGCTGTACTTGTGTTTATTGCTGCGTGGCTTGCTTCAATGGTCTGTTGGATTGTTTCTATTATTGTTCGTGGGTAGTTGGTGATGTTGTCACATAGTGATAGTAGGAGGCCTTTGTTACAGGATGTAGGGTTTTCAATTTCTTTGACGATTTTAAAGAGTTATTTTTGTGCGTTTGTTGCCAATTGGATTCTTGTGGTATAGTATGTTCTTATTTTTTTTTTTTTAAGGACTACAGATCTATACATTGTGCGTTGCCATTGGCATTTTATTTTGTCAGATTGATGGTAATGGTTTCTCCATAGTTTTTCCAGTTTATGGCTTCTTTTTCGGAGTTCCCTCAGTTCATCTGTGAAACACCTTGCAGCCATTTGTTTTTAGAGTGCCTTTGAAAGGTTTTGCTGGTGCTAATTGGTCTAGGGCCTCAGTGATCCAGGCATCAAGTTTTATTTACTGCAGAGTCACGGGTCATTCTGTTTAGCTCAGAGATGCTTTGTTTATTCAATTCAAGCAGTTCTGTTAAGCATTCCAGATCAAGTCTCTTACAGTTTCTTTAGTAAGTAGCGTGCAGTATTGTGTTTCCAGGCAGCATGTGGGTGCATGGGATCAGGTGGTGATCCCTCCATATCATTGTCTCTGCAGAAGACTACATCCAAGGTGTGCCCAGCCTTGTCGGTGGACCTGTTCACCATATGCTTAAGTTGGAGTGTTTCCAGAAGGGTGCAGAGTGAGTTTGCTGTGGTTTTGTTTTCCCTTTCAAACCAGATGTTGAAATCCCCCCCCAGACGATTAAGTTATCATTATAGGTGGAAAGGTTGGCGATGGAGCCAGTGAGCTTCGTTGCAAAGTTTGGGTTGTAGGATGGCGGTCTGTAGATAAGAAGTATCAGTATGTTGGCTGTTGAGCTTGATGAGGAGGAATTACAGTCTTCCATGTCCATTGAGGGCAGTGGTGTGGTGCAGATGTGGTCGTTGTGCGCCGTCTCGATTCAGTCTCCTCTCTGATTTTCGCAGTTGCCGTGCATTCATTTGAAATGGTCTGGTATGGCTTTGTGGGCAATTATCTTGTAGCCGTCTGGTAGCCATGTTTTTGTGAAGAAGAGTGTGTCGTTGCAGCCCTCGCTTAGCAGGTCATACATTTCTGTTTTGTGTTTCGACATGGGTCTTATGTTGAGTAAGCGGTAGTGCAGTCTGTCTGCTTTTTCTTGTAAGCTGTGGTCGATCCTTTCAGGAGTCTCAGCCGGGATGATATCTGTTGGGTTTTCATTTCTTCGGATTCTCTCTTGGGAGAGGCCGTTTGCTGAGATTGTGGTTGGGGGTACTGCCCCTTCAATCAGTAGTTCAATTAAGCTGACAGAAGGGTTTCTAAGTTCTGTGTTTTGGTGGTTGGTTGTTTGTTTGCATGTTTGGGCTTTTTCTCAGTCTTTGGTGTATGTAGGGGGGTGTAGATGGTTATAGATTCAAGTTTGCCTCTAATTCTTATTGGGTGCTTACCGAAGATGTATTACGAGTTGCTGTGTTTTGAGATGTTTGGTTTGATGTCCTGTTGGGGTCCAGGTTTGTTTGGGTTCTTGCTTGTGGGTTGTTGGTCGGTTGTTTGTTTTATGTTGAGTTGGAGTCGCAGGTGGAGAGTTTGCGTGAGATGTATTCTGTGTTCGCTCTTTTCTTGGTCTGTATTGTAAGGGAGGCATGGCATCACAAGTATGACACTGACACAAAAGGTACAATTTATAAAAACCTTTCTTGAAGTTTCAATGGGGTTGGAGAAACTACTACTTTTCCCTATAGCTAAGAAGTGAGTAGTCTCAACCATCAAATAATACATCAACCTGTCCTAGTTG
Source organism: Ambystoma mexicanum (assembly GCF_040938575.1). Lineage (NCBI taxonomy): Eukaryota > Metazoa > Chordata > Amphibia > Caudata > Ambystomatidae > Ambystoma > Ambystoma mexicanum. The sequence goes on along the minus strand of NC_090941.1, from coordinate 582,498,332 downwards.
AGCCCATCGAATCAAAATGGCCTGTACTACCAAAATCTAATGCCTGCCCTATATCCTGTACAAAGTGTGAAAAGGAGAATATGTATGGATGTTAGGGAGAATTCTCAGAAATGTGCTAATTCCCTTCTACCTTAGAGACCCGCAACTCTTTTTGCTGGACTTTTAATTTCTATCCTGGAGAGAGTGAGACCTTTTTCCCCCCACACTCTCAATGCATTTTTCTGTGATTTGGACTCTGTTTCTTTTGACTTTGGAGTCTGACAAACGCCATAGGCATCTTCTTTACATTGTGACACACAGCACCATCCGTGCAGTGGCACAGGGAAGTCTCTTAGATTTCCCAAAGCTTTAAATACCTTCTCTTGGTGGAACTACTGTTTCCAAGAGCAGTGAAGTGAAATTGACTTTACTTACATTTTGTTACTTTCTAGACCCAGCATACACTATCTTACAACAGGGTTCTGGAGGGGTTACTTAGTATCCCCTTTGTCTAGTTTATCAGGTAACATTTTTCTGTTACTCTTTCTACAATTAATGGCTGGCGGCAGTGGTTTACTTTTTCCTACTATTGAGTGTTTCTACTGCTGGCTGCAATTGCAGCTGCAGTAAAGCACCCATGGGTGTCCATTTTGTCAAAATGGCCCTGGTCGTCTTTTTTTGCCGTTTCTTATTGGAAAGGTCCTTCTTGAGATTTACTCTGTGCCCCAAACCAGGTTTGGTCCCTTTGTTCATTTTGTTTTTGTCGGGATTGACGAGTGAAGCCGGCTCTGGCTCCAGCACGTCTAGCAAGGCAGGAAACGAGGGAGGTTCCCGAAACTCCCTGTGCTTAGTCTCCTTGGTTACAGGAATGCACCCAAGGTTGATTGGCTGGAGGGCTGTCCTTGTAGGTCAGCCACCCTGCTGAGTGATTGACAGCTAGGCTGCGAATAAATGGAAGGCAGAGTCGAACACTGGACGAAGGAATCCGTAGAATAACTTGGAAGAGATGCCTGCTGCAACTCCTGGATCATTGGTTTGCCCGGTGAAGCCGTGCTGCAGTGCTGAAGCTCTGAATTCGCCTCAACTAGAGAAGACCGGCAAAGGACGACTCCTCCCCTTGGGTTGGTGGCACCAATCACCCGAAGACAAGCTCATCTGGAAATCCTCTCGGAGCTGGCTGTACATCCATTGCTGCTGCAGGAACCAAAGTGCCAGGGAGAGGAACACCAGAATCGAGCGAGTGTCTTTAAGTCAGACCCAAGCTCCAGGAAGATGCTCTGGACTCCCAGGAAGCAGGACTGACCAAGCCTGAGCCACCTCAACAGAGTGCTGGACCTCAGATGCGAGGTAAGTCCATAGTGGTATCCGAAGACCGCAGTTGTGCTATTTGCGAGTGCCGCTGATCTGAAGTTTGCCCATTGCTGCCACCAACATTCCATTTGTAGTGCAGGAGTCCCCAGATGTCCTCCCTCTTGTCGCCACGACTGAGGCCCAGTAACAACAGGATGTGAAGTCTTACACAGGAACAGAAGCCAGCTGGAACCAATTTCTTCTAGCCAAAGGTACTGTAAAACTAAGGGGACTAACCTCTTGTTGTGTATCCTTGCTAGTTCTCAGTTGAGACTTGTCTTGGTTGCTTTTGTAGAGTTGCTTGAAAGCTTTGCCCCTTACAAGCCTCCCAGCTTGTGGCCCTACAGTGGTTCTATTTTTTTCTACAAAGACTTCTAAAACAGTGGTTCAAGACTTTTACTTACCTACAAGAAGTGCTTCAGCTCAGCTAGACTTTTGCTCAATTAACGTTGGCTGGTCTGGCTCCCTGAAAGACTCTGCTTACCTCTGACTTAGTGCTTTACCTTTCCAACAGGAAAGGGTGAATCTACTTTGTATTGGGGGGTTCAAAAGTACTTACCTGCTTCAGAATATTTGTTTAACCTTTGTTTTATTAACCTTTGTTTTATTCCCTAACCCTTTTCTTTGACACCAAACTCAGTATTGCTCTAAATGTACCAGTGATAGCTCCCAGAAGTTTGAGTGATGCGGATTGATTCCATTTTAGGATTAGCACAGAAGCGTGGCTCCACCGTTGTCCCCAGTTCCCTGGCCACTTCCTGCTCCGTCTGCATCCCCCTTTCCCAGCCCTCACCTGCCTCCTGACTGGGTCCTCTCCAACCTATTAGTCAGCACTCTGGGCAGCCACCTGCCCGGCAGCCCTGCAGCGAAGGACCCAAGGCAAAGGGCGGCTCCTGACCGTGTCTGTGGGTGTCAGCAAGGGAAGCCAGCAGCTAGCCATCAACCAGCAGCGACTAGTAAGGTTGGAGTAGTCCGGAGTGAGGAATAGAGCTTTCACTCTACCCTGAAACCCTGCCACATAGCAACCTCACCTACACTAGACTAATACTGTGTTTTGTTAGCCTGTGCCACGCTGGAATAGCGCTGTGACAATTGTGGAGATACTTAAATTGCATTGTGAAAACTAGGGCTTTCTCCTACTTTACAGGACTCCCAGAGCTAGGTGTGTTTTTATTTAATTGCATTGTGAAAGCATTTAAAATTGCATTGTGAAACCTAGTCCTTTCTCCCACTTTACAGGACTCCCAGAGCTAGGTGTGTTTTTATTTAATTGCATTTTGAAAGCATTTAAACTGCATTGTGAAACCTAGTCCTTTCTCCCACTTTACAGGACTCCCAGAGCTAGGTGTGTTTTTATTTAATTGCATTGTGAAAGCATTTAAATTGCATTGTGAAACCTAGGACTTTCTCCCACTTTAAAGGACTCTCAGAGCTAGGTGTGTTTTATTTGATTACATTGTGAAAGTATTTAAATTACATTGTTAAACCTAGTCCTTTCTCCCACTTTACAGGACTCAGAGCTAGGTGTGCTGTCTGCATAGTCAAACTATATTGTGAAAGTAGTGCTGCCTTTGGTTCTTGCCTTCTTAGGAAATCATTCACCTAGCAAACTGTTCTACTACTGTCTGAGTCCTTGTCCTTTTGTTCAATTGTCTACTACTGTTTCGTCTCTCTTTGTCTCGTCTGCTTGCATCCCTCCCTGCGTCCTTCCCTAGTGTTCTCCCCCCCCCCCCTCTTTCTTCTTCTTCTCTCCTCACCTACTCTATGGTGCTCTCTGTCTCTCCTATCTTTTCTAACTGCTTCTCTATCGACTATCCTGCTCTCTTCACTGAATCTGGTAGGAAGAAGTTTAAAAAGGACGTCCTGGTCTCCAACCCAGACCTCCCTATTGCTGACAGCTATACCAGTGCTTCCTCTAGGCAAACCCTCACCAACATCCTCTTTGTCGTTCCCTCGCCAGACCTAGGGACTCTTCATATGATCTCTGTGCTTTCTCCTTTCTCTTCTTCTACCATTAATGGTGGCAGCCGGTGGGAGGCCCTCCTAACCTCCTTCGACTCCTCTAAGGTCATCATTAATGTTTACCTGAAAGGTACCATCTTGGTCCAAGGCCCTCAGGCCAATCTTCTCCTCTTTGATAGACGCCTCCCATGCCTCAACAATTTAATTCCTTCTCCTGCCGTCTCCCCTTTCCTCCACGGCTTCCTTGCCTCCCCCCTGCGGTCTCCTCCTTGGCTACCTTGCGCTCTCCTCCTTCCTCTTCTGCCCCACCTCAGGCTTCTTCTACACCTCCACAGGGCGTACCTCTGATTTGGACCCCTCCCCAGAAGGCTTTCAAGGACGGCAACCTTCTCCATATTGCCACTCTCAACTCCCGCTCAGCTGTCAAACACTACTCTGACAACTGCCGCCTCCTTGAAGAACTTGACCTCGATGTCCTCGGTTTCACCGAGACATGGTTCATGGCCAGCTCTGTCACAAGCTTTGAAACACTCCTCCCTGATGGCTACAAGATCCTCTCCATGCCCAGGTCCAACCGTTTCAGATCAGAGGGGGTGTAGCCCTGATCTTCCCAGAGTGGATTCCTGCCTCTGTCATTCGTACGCAGGCCTACTCTTCTTTCAAATGCCTCGTCTGCAGGCTCTCTCGCTCTCCTAGCCATTCCCTTACTGTGGCTACCATCCATCGGCCCCATGGTCAGATCTCCTCCTTCCTCTCTGAGTGGGCGGACCTCTCCTCTTCCCTCCTGGTCTCGACCACTCAACTCCTCCTTCTTGGAGACTAACATCCACCTGGATGCTTCCTGTCCTTCCTCTGGACTCTTGCGCAACCTCTGCAACTTTCTCTCACTCTCTATCCTCGCCTCTGGCCCAACTCACTCTGCAGGGCACTCTGGATGTTCTGATCTCTACAGAGCTTGCCCTTTCTATCCCTCTCATCACTCCTCTCTCCTGGAGTGATCACGTTCTCCTTTCCTCCCAGCTCACTCTCTCCACCCCTCAAGCCAAGACAACTTCCAGCACTGCCACCTACCTTCTTGGTTATCCGACACCCATGAAACGTGCGTCAGTTGAGGCTTTCGTCGCCACTTTCTCACCCCCCCCCTACTCCCTTTGGCTGACACACACCCTGACACAGTCCTCTCCATGCTCCACACTGCTATGTCGGATACTCTCGATGTTCTTGCCCCTGCCACGAGGATGAGCTTGAAGCCCAAAGCCAAGTGCAACTCCTGGTATGACTCAGACCTCTCCACCCTTAAACGCAAGTGCAGGGTGGCTGAGAGGAAATGGCGTGCTTCCGGTACATCCTCTGACAAACTGGCCTGTCGCCTGCTCCAAAGGCAATACCGGCTCTCTGTCCACACAAAGAAGAGAGCCCACATCCAAGTCCTGCGGCATCTAACAACTCGGCTGAACTCTTTAAAATCTGCAAGGAGCTGACCAATCCTGCTGCAGTCTCTACCTTCTCCTGTACCTTCTGAGGCCCTCTGCACGGCCCTGGCTTCTCATTTCATCTCTAAAACTCAGGACATCATGTCCTCTCTATCTTTCTTTCCCCCTGGCCCATCTACTCCCTGCTCTTCCTCTGGCCCTTCTTTGGCCACCTCTCCTTCCTCGTTTTCTGCCTTTCCCCTTTTCTCTCCAGACAAGGTTTCTAGACAAGTTTGATCTATGAAAGTCTCGTCAAAACAGGTTGATCCCTGTTCCTCCAAAACCATCAAGGACCCTTGGCCCCTGCTCTGGCTGACTTCTGCAACCACTCCTTCGCCACTGGGGTCTTCCCTTCCCACATGAAGCACTCCCTTGTGCACCCTCTTCTTAAAAAACCCTCTGCCGACCCGTCCTGCCAGGCTAACTATCGCCCAATCTCAATCACTCCTTTCCTGGGCAAACTACTGGAAAAGTTGGTAATCTCCCAGCTTAATCGTCACACTGAATCTGTTGGCTTTCTCCATGACCATCAGTCTGGCTTCAGAGCTGCCAGAAGCATGGAAACTGTTCTCCTGAGCATCCGTGAAGACCTACTCTCCAATTTCAATTCCAACACACCGTGTGTCCTCATCTGACTTGATCGCTCTTCTTCCTTTGACATGGTCAACCATGCCATCCTGCTCAACCGTCTCTGTGATAACCTGGGTATCACCGATCAGGCCCTGGTTTGGCTGACCTCTTTACTCTCCGATCGACCCTCCCAAGTCCAACTTCGGTCCTTTCTCTCCTCTATTTCTCTCTCTATACCTGTAGTGTTCTCCAGGGGTCTAATCTATCTCCCAGGCTGCTCAACTAATACCTGGCACTTCTTGCCCACCGCATTGCCCCTCTCTGCCTCAACTTTCAGCGCTATGCGGATGACACTCAACTCATTTTCAGGCTCCCTTCCATTACTTCTCCTTCTCTCATCTCTGACTGGCTGTCTGCTATGCAGGAGTGGTGTGCCGCCAATGATCTCTGCCTTAATGCCAGTAAGACTGAGATTCTCTTCATCGGCATACCTGCTGCCTCCTTTCCCATTGCTCTCTGGCCGGCCTCTCTTGGCCCTCTTCCTGCTCCCACCTGTGAGGCTAAAAAGCTTGGGGTCATCTTAGACTCCACACTCTCCTCTCCTCACATCTCTGACATCTCTAAGAAGTCACACTACCAGCTGCGCCTCCTCAGAGGCATTCTACCTTTCCGCTCCTTCCCCCAGAAGCTCACTGTATCCAGAGCTCTGCTTCTCTCTAGGCTGGACTACTGCAACAGCCTCTTTCTAAATCTGCCTGCTTCTACTCTTTACCATCTGCAACTCATCCAGAACAGGACTGTGGGACTTGTCCTTTGCCTCAAGACCAGGGATCGCATCTCTCCAGGACTGAAATCTCTGCACTGGCTCCCAGTGGCTGCAAGGAGTAAGTTCAAAACCCTCTGCATTGTCCACAAGGCCTTCTGGGGTCGGGGGCCCCAATACCTTCAACTCCCTCTTCCTAAATATCTTCCCTTTCGAGCTCTTCGCCCAGCCGCCTCCAACTCCCTCAGGGTCAGTCGCTTCACCAAGCAACGAGTTGGTGGTAGATCTCTTTCTTCGACTGGGCCTCCCTCTGGAACAGCCTCCCTGAAACATTGAGGAGAACCATCACCAGTTCCAGGAGCACCTCAAAACCTTCTTCTTTGCTTCTGCTTTCTCTCCTGTCTGAAACTGAAACTGCACTGGCCACCCTCTGATCGTGGGCCCAGGTCCCCTTCCCTGCGAGTTGCACACTTGCACAGCCTCCCTGGCAACCCCCACACTTGGGGACTGTTTTCTGCATCCCTACAGTCCCCTACCAGCACTTGACAGCGGATGTCTGGCACTTAACCTTGCACTTGTCACCAGCTGGCCGCACTTTTACTTATTGCTTCATTTATTCTATTTATTTTTTACTATCGAACCCATGTACTGCACTGCCCCTCCCCCTCACATTTCCTGCAGTGTGGTAGAAGATGGCGTATTGTTTCAATTTGTGTGGGATCTTTGCACAGTCGGCAGGTGCTTGCGCTGGTCAGACCTCTCAATGTTCGGATTTCGTTTGTTGGTAAGAGGTTTAGTCATGCCCTTAAGAAAGATTGCCTTAGGGTTTTGTCAGGGAATCTTCTAACGATTAGTGGGTGGTCGTTCAGTTTTTTGGTGTGTTGCGGCAAATGGGCAAGGAGTTTATTGGATGCTGCTTTTTCTTGCGTAAGTATCCAAACTTGTAGATCCATTTTCTTTTTGATTTTGTTGGGAGTGAGGAAAAGCTCTTCTTTGGTGAAACCGTGGTCTTTCAGGGTATTTGCCTTTTTTGTCGCCCAGGCTGATAGTGATTTGCAGTTTCCTCTTTGGATTTCTTGATTAATCAGTTTGTATTGACTAGGTGCATATGGCATGATTATTTTCCTATATAACAACATTTCGTTCGCGTCCACTGTCGCTTTCATGGAGGATAGTCCTAGGTCTCTTCTGATTGCCGCTATCGCTGGCAATTTAACTGATTGTTAAATCAATTAATAATTGTTTAATCAAGAAACCTTCAGTGTAAGAGTTTATTTGAATACTTGTCACTGTGAATCTGTGTAAAAAAATGACTGCTGACATTGATGCATTTTGAGATAAGCCTGGCTGCTCAGCCACACTACCAACCTGTGTAGTACAGATTTATACCAAAGGTTGGGTTACCCATTACCAGCAGGACAAGGTTGTTGTAGTCTCCCACAGGGTGATCTTGCCTAACAAAGGAAAAGAAAAGTCAGTGTTCAAATATAAAGAATAAATGTGGCTGAGCTCTCCGCCCCATGTTGAACAGCACTGAGTGAGGAGGTCCATGTAGGCAAGATGAAAAACACTGGCTCAGGCTCTTAACACAAAGGCAGTTCAAGACGTGGATCGAGGCTGCCGTGCCTTCCACGTTAAAGTCTTACTTTCCAATTTCCAAAACACAGTTCACCAAAATGTTCTCATTGTTCCCCCTCTGTCAGGCTCAGACCTTTGAAAACAAAAGTTCAACAACACTTGCAGGGGCTCTCTTCCCCAAGCTTGATTCCCCTCCTTTAGGGGTTCCCTTCCCCTAACTTATTACACCTTCGGTCTCCCTCAGTCGGGTTCGGACCGTTTCTTGATGTCAAAGACTTTCGAATGTGCAGCGCTTTTTTCTACAGACTTGCGCAGAACCCCTTTGACTTTTCAGCTTCCAACTCACACTCGTATGTAATTTGCCCCAGTGCTTCCTGGTCTGGGTAGTTCACTGTATTATGCACCAAAGTTCAACGTTCACCTTTTTACTCTACCGTTTTCTCTGGGTCAATTTCCATCACCTTGCTTTTACAGTTCATTCACTTTATCGCTATAAACTTTTCACCTTTCACTGAAACCTTCGAGTGGGCTACTTCCTTTCGCTGGACCACTCCGTTACTCAGTATCACAGACTTTACAGCTATCATTACTTCAAGGTTCATTTGCAGGTCTGCCTTTCTTTGAGTTTCATCCACATGCGTGTAGCCTTCAATTGTGCGATATGTTGTTGCCACTTCAATCTTTCTTTAGCACACACCGGTCTCTCATGTTGCTTGCCAACTCACCGGCTGTGTGCATTTCTTTCTTGTCTTTACTGTCTTCCAGTTTACGAGTCAAGGTTATAATACCACAGGCTTTGCCTCACCTCCCCGACTCGGGCAATCTGGTCTGGCGTCCTTGAAACACAATGCAGCCTTCTAGTTTGGGACTCTGCCTTCTCCACGTGTCGTTCTCTGCCTTTTGGAGGAAACAACCTCCTACAGGGAACTTGTGGGGCTCTCCACCCGTGCCTCTCTTCCCTCAGTCCATTACTCTGCTCCAGTAGGTTCGCCTTCGCACCAGATGTTCTGCTCTTACTCGTGTTCTACCTTGGTCAGAGTGTGTCTCTATGTTCCAGCTTTATCTGTGTGAGGAGAGCTAATTTGTATTCACTTAGAGTGAAGTGCCTGACTTTGCGTGACCCAATTAGCGGGACATGTCCAATGAGATGTGTCAGAGTTAGCATTCTTACTGTCAGTAGCCCTCTTCCTCAGCCCAGTGTTTGTGTGGAATGGGGGGGGGGGTGGGTTGGGACACGGGTGAATCCTATGAAATAGGAGGAATCATGGGTGCGGGAAAGGGAGGAATACGCCGTCTTGCCACCGGCTGCCTCACCCCCACTCCCCGAAGACCCCTCACCTAGGTGATCCTCCCACACTGGTCCACCCTAGGTGGGTGGGCGGAAGAGAGAGGGAGTGAGGGAGAGAGGAAGAGAGGAAGAGAGGGAGAGAGGGAGAGAGGGAGAGAGGGAGAGAGGGAGAGAGGGAGAGAGGGAGAGAGGGAGAGAGGGAGAGAGGGAGAGAGAGAGAGAGAGAAAGACAGAGAGAGAGAGAGAGAGACAGACCCTTGGGTATCACGTGAGACACCCTTTGGTTTCTCACAGTATCCTTGTTCCGTTTAGTGGTGTCCCCATGGGGTTTCTAGGAGTTGTAAATTCTGGTGGGTGGTTGCCGTTCTGTTGGGGTGTGGTTTCTCTGAGTTTTCTATGTTCATTTCTTGTTTCTTTGGCTCCTTGTATCGAGGCATGTGGATGGTCCTGTTTTGGTTTACAGTTTTGGAGTTGGGTTTGCGATGTATTCCAGGGGCTTGTGCTTGCTTGGTTGTCATTTTGTTTATTTTTACTCGGAATAAGAGATGGGACCTTCTGCTGTGGTGTACAGTTTTGTCTGCCTCGCGGTTGGTGATAGCCTCCATTTCAGTTTGGGTTGAGATATGTTCTAGTGTATTTCATGGGGTGGGTGCCCTTTTGGTTCAGTTATTTCCTGGTCTCCAGTTAAATTGGTGCATTTCAACGCTTTTCCTGTTTCCTTTTAAATTGGTGTGGTCCAATGTGCAGTGCGGTCTGCTGTGATCAATCCAATGGCGTCATCACTGATCTCCCGGCAGTAACCTTCTCCCATGGGGACAGGGGAGCATCAACCGCTACCTTATCCTGACCCTGGGCCGGCTACAAGAGGATCACGTAGGAGGAACAGCCTCAGGGGAGATGTCATGGCTTCACTGGATGAGGTATGGTATCCCCCCCATTTGCCCATGAAGATGACCCCTTTATACCCAAAATCCCCATGACCTATTGCCATACAACTACATCCCCTCCTAGGGAAAATAGAGAAACCCTTTCCCAAACTTCCATCCCTGGTCTAAAATGTGAAAACTCCAAGACCACCTTTTCTAGTTCTTATTATTCACCATATAGAACCGACTTACCATTTAGAACTGTTGAAAGTGATTTTCCACGTAATCTGCATCAACCTACACCAATGGGCTCCTTTTCCCACAATCATCCAAATACTGGGACGAGGGTGAAGGAAAGAACAATGCAGATTGGAAGGAGTCACAAGCTCAATGAGCGTTCTAGTTGTTCTCGGAATGCACCTGTGCGCGGGACATTTAAAGACCGGAGGAGAAGTCTTAGAGGCTGCTGCTGTAGGGAAGAAGACGTCTCACTGCTCCGCGAGGCTTGTGAAGCTTGAAAGCACAAACCGGTATGGTGGAGCTGAGCGGCATCGTCAGCAAGGGAGAAGAGAAACACTGCAAGGACAGGCATGCCGCAGACACGCCAGGAGCCAGTTGAAGACTTCTGTGCGTTGAACAATTGAAGAAAGTAGCATTTCACCTACCGGGACCTGGATTATAATTTTACAACTATAATTGTTCTTTTATAATGCTCTTAATACCGCAGACCAGGTTCTAAGCGCGAAACCAGGATTCAAACCTGTGTTGCTATGCGTTATCTTGCTTCCAAGAAAAACGCGTTGCCCCCGAGTTATCCTCCTGGATTGAGACAGGAGTGCTGAGGCAAAGTGGCAGGAGACACCAGAAACGATGCAAGAGCAGTCCAGAGTGGAAAGCAGGCGATATACTTTTGCCGCGTGAGCACGAACAGGACCGAGAATGCCAATCGCAGCTGGTAAGTCAACCCAAGCATAGTGGGGACCACGGGGTGTTTTGGCCACCGTGTCAAGTACAAATTATAATAATTAACGCCACTGAAGGAGAGAAAGTAAAGAGATTGATTTAAAACCAAGAAAGCATATTACAAATAAGTACCCCATCAATATATGAGTGTATGGAATGCAAATATATGGAGAGCTCAAATCAAATGATCTATTAAGGAAACCTACAAAACCAAAAGGGGTATTCACAACAGTGACACTAAAAGTAGAAAACGCGTGAATATAAGAGGTCCTAGCCGGAGAGTAAACCAGACAATCATAAGATAAGAAGTCTTGACAGGGAGTATACCAGGCAGTTGCATATTTACAAGACGTCACAAGAAAAGATATAGCACTGTGTTTACCAGCCAAGAAGGAACTTTTGAAAGAAGTGGAACTACAGGGCTAAGCAGTTTTGTAAATGACAGTACTGTTGTGGGACAAGAAAGACACAAAGAACTGTTAGGCAAAGAAACATTTGTATTGAGGAAGAATCCAGGGTAAGGGAGCCACCCTCTGGAACCAATGCTCTTCGAGCTTGGATAACATTTGTGTTGGAGCTGTTCATTTTTCCTTTACAAACTCTTTTTGCAATCACCTACGGTTAAAGACATTTCCCTTTTCACTGTATAGTCTAGTTTATAGTGTGAGGGTCACAATAGAACTTTTGGACACCAGAACAGTTTTGATTTTGACATCCTGACAGATCCTTAGTTTTAGGTTGGGAAATTCCGCTTGGACCAGGGTCAGAGAGGCCTTTTCCAACCCTTTTGTTTTCAATAAAAGTCTTTATAACCAAAAACATGATTAACTTGTGTCAGAGTTTCATTCCTGAATCTTCACACTGCCATGCCCTGCTTGTTGCATCTCTGTTTAAGGTTTGGGCTAGAGGTTCGTCCCTTGGCCCCCATCATGGTCTGAGTAAAAATCCTCAGGCAGATGTTCATACTTTGAACTACTGTAGATGTGCGGGGACTTCCTTGGAGAGCCCAGTGAAGCTAGGGAAGACACTCTCATACGTCTTGGCAGAAAGTCTGACAGAGGTGGTCACTACCCGAGTCCTCCATGAAGGGACTCACCTCCCACGAATCACTACCACGGACCAGGGTGACACCCATTGGGGAAAATCGTGAATAATCACCCTTCCTGGCATGCAATGATAGGCACTCACTCCAACGGAAATGGCTCCAGGGACCTGAAACAACCTGGAATAGATATGCCTCTTCTCCACAGGTGTGGTATTCAGGGTTCAGTACTTGGTGCTGTACACCCTGATGCAACAACGATTCCATATGCACAGTAGAAGAACAAGACTCTTCCTTGGACAGCCAGTAATGAAAATTCCAGGACAGGAGACTCCAGGAAGATGAGGGAACCTGCACAAACAGCCCCGATCAGCAGCAGAGTGAACAAAAGAAGGTAGCGGTACGTCAGCACATGGTACCAGTACAGAGACAATGGCTGGTGGCACCCTTAGAAGTCCCAAACCAAAGATCTAGCAACGTGATGACATCTCAGCACTCTTCAGGACTCCTGCAACAGTCCACACCCAAGCAGAAGATCTTGGTGGTAAATGGTGGGATGCAGCAGTAAAATGCCAAGAAAGGGTCCCAAAGTCGAGGGCTTGACTCAGCAGATGTGAGGAGTCACTTGAAGGCTTCAGGAAATCTGGACTAGACTTGTAGCAACCATAAAAAAAACCTGGATGTGCAAAAGCCACTGTAACTAGTCAGTATGGTGTAAGGGAGGAGTGGGTCGGTTTAGCCCCCCCATGCATTCTATGCGAAAGGGACCACCTGCTCTTGCACTAGTGGAAGGACGCCTTCCTTGCCCTTCTGCGGCCTACGGGGACAAGTCCCTGGCGCATACAGAGGTGGAGCTATTGCAAGACACATTTGGACTCCATTTTGTTCACCCTTGACTCCATCTTTGGAATATGCTGCATTCTGATATCTGTGAATTCTCCTCACCCCTCAGCAGCGCCGCGCACAGCGAGCACTGACAGCCCCAGCTTTTTCGTCCTGTGCCTATGCCTCCCAAGTCCCTTTCTCACAGATGCTTGGACACGAATTGTTGCGAACAAACAGTGTATTCTTTTCATCCTTCCTCTGAGATCACAGTCCTGTGTGTGACCTGGCAGAATCATGAATTGTGGCCCATCTATCTCGACAAACCTGCTCCTGCACCTCTCACCCCCACTGTTAAAATGACTGCATGTTCAACCCTGTGCCCCTCCAAAGGTATTCTTTTAACAGAAGTGTGACCCTTCCCTGCTGACCACCCTAGAGTGCCCCCAATAAAACCAGATTCCTGTCACGGTATATTCTGTCCTAAACTAACATGTGTCAATCCACCCCCTCTCGCTCTGATCTGCCAGACCTGACAGCTATCAATTCCGCCTCCCCATGTTACCTGAAGGGCAAGACCCCCCACACCCTTCACCTCGCAAGTGACCTAAAGAAAGATGATGCAGACACGTGTACAATTTATAGGCCTCTCGTAAAATATTATGTTAGGGAGAATTCTCTGTTAAGGCTAATTTCCCAAACCTAGTGAGTCGCCCAGCAGCTTTGCTGGATTTTTGGGGTTTATTTTTTTCTCCTGCTAAGAGTGAGACTCTTTTTCTCCCAGTCTTAGACATGATTTGAGATATCCTTTGACTTTGTAATGTGTTTTATGTGCTATGGGGTCTTTTACTCCATAGGGTTTCATGTATTTTTGGTAAGTGTGTTACACAGCAGCCTCAGTGCAGTAACACAGGGGTGTCATAGTGACCCCCAAACATAGACTCCATACCCTGGGACTGACTACTGTCTCCCAGGGCATGTAAAGTCACCTTTGACTTTACTAGTCTTAAATTGTGAACAGAACCAGTACCAACCATCATATTGTGGAAGTACTGGTAGGGGTAATTAGATTGCCCCTGGGTCTGTTTTTCGAGGGGGCAGTCCCCCCTCGTCGAGTTTCTGGCTGGTGGCAGTGGTTACCACGCGAAATATTCCACCAGAATATTTCCTATGGGATTTTCCCATTCATTTTAAACGCACCACTTTTTTGGTGCAATGTTAAAGATACCGCCGGGTCATTTATTTAATATTTATTCCCCGGTTGGGTCTTTTCGCCAGCACGCGGTTTTAAAATGGCGTTTGTGTTCGCCTCTGTAACTCCAACCCAAGTCGAGCCCTTTGTTCCACTTTTTGGAGGGCTTCTCCACAGAAGCCTCCAAAAGTGGTGCCACTCTATCTGGGTTTACAGGATGTGTGGGAGGGGGGTTTAGGCACCCTGGACTGAGTTGCCTCGACAACTCAAGTCGCACTCTTGTGTGATTGGCTCACCACTTAGCATGTTTGAGCGACAGCTAGGACTGATGAATGGGGGTTTTCTGCATAAAAGCAGGGCTTTGGGGACTGGAACTTCAGAAGTCGCCACAAGACCAAAGAATCCGAAGAGGGAGAAGCTGAGCCGACCTGCAACGACAACACCACTGGTGGAGCCCTGCTGAACCGTCTCACCACTTCCCAACGACAGAGAAGATCTTCATCCCTGAGAGTCTTCTTCCTCTGAACTGGTGGGGATAACCAGTTCGCCCTCCTTTTCGCCTTCCTGGATCGTCTCGTGGTCGAATCGCCCGTGCCAAGCACCCCGGCGGCCAGATAGCCACGCTTCATCACTAACGCGAATAAAAGGGTAGTACCCATTAACCGGGAAACTCTGCGGCTGGTTTCTTCCCTGGTAGTGCAACGACCTCCGGCTTTCCTCCACGTCGAGATCTTCTCTTCCCCTGGACGAAACACCAACTTGCACCCGCTACCAGGAACAACTGCCCCCGCTGGAGCTTTCTCACCATTTCAGGTACTGTGTCCCACCTGGTCTCCCTTGCAACAGACTGTTCAAGGTGTCCCGTAAATCCTTGTCTTTCTATCCTGGGGTGACTTGGGACCTGCCAACTATCTTTTTGTGAACTGATCCAACCCTTTTCGAACTATCTGCAACGAATCTTTAAAGTACTATTCAACTGTGTGATCTTGGACACATTCCGCCTTGCTCTCTCCAAGAGTGGGCCTGGCCAATGACTTTCTTGCTCCTCAGTAGACTCTGCCTTTTCTGACTTGCTCTGGTTCTCCTCAAAGTGTTGGTATTGTGTATCTTCCTAATTCTGTCTTTTTCCCTCCCTTTTTAACTAACTTATTGGAGTGCCATCTTAGGTTAAGCGCTCACCTCTGTCTGAAAATAAGTGGTGTTTTTACTAAGACTTGTTCAATAAGTAATCATGGATGTATATATATTAATAGTGACTGTGTTTGAACTTGCCATATTAGTGTTGGTGTATTTTACAAAGTGTGTGTTTTAAATAAATAATTATATACTTTTATACTCAAGCTCTGGTCAGTGTTTGCTTGTGCTACTGTATCTTTGTACCTATCTTGTATACTCTATATACTGTCTAACTCTTCTTGAGAGAAGTCTGGCTGCTCAGCCACAGCTACCAGGTAAATCTGGGTGGTACAGACTGCTACCAATTGGGTTTACTGCCAACACCTGTAGTCTTAAGCCTTTTGCAGTGGTCCCTAAGGGAACTGCACAGGTTTCTGCCTAACACATTAAAGGTGTAGTAATGATCATTATTTACTGTATGTCTTAGGATAAGTGTGTAGATTAGTTAGCAAGAACCAGCCGCCTTTCCGGACCTGACCCAACCTTCACATCGCACAGACCAGCCCAGATGAACCACGCAATGTCCAACCTCCCGCTAAGTTATCAGCCAATCTCATGGAGCCGGCCCTTACAGCGCTATAGTCGCACCCTTAATCTAACCAATCAAAACATACCTTGTAGACTGTATAGAAATCGCCACCGATGACACTGTAACCCTTTAAAATGTATTGTTTCTATATTGTTTGACAGAGCGCTCTCAAAGGAGTAGAGTTCTCTGGATGCTGAATCTTATATAAACTTTGTTGCCTCTCGCAACCAATCTCTTGTTCTCATTCCCTACTGGGATGTGTCCATTACTCTGAGTTTTACTTGTGATGTGGGGAGCGAGTGCCTTCACTGGCCAGGTAAGGATTAAAAGAGTTAAACCGGCGAGAATGGATGTGAAAATCTCCTTCATTTGGTCAGAAGACCTGCTACCTCCAAGTTGCAGGAACCAACAGAGAGTTAGGGGAAAGGTAGGACCTAAATACCATTGTGGTAGCGTCTTGGCCACAGGTCATCCAGCTAGTTGCAGAGGGTCAGATGGCCAACTGGTTGGTCACTGGAACTGCCACTTAGCCAAAGCCACCCCCCACAGGCAACAAGAGGGCTAGTCCAAGGACCTAAACTAGCCTAAACCAGTTAGGACTAATTTGGAGGCTGCTGTGTTGGGCTCACAAAGAGTCCACATGATCAGAACAGCAATTTGGAGCCTAACTTCTGTCCTCCTAGTAAAAGGGGAGCCATAGAAAACAAAATGGATGGGAGCAGATTTAGAAAACCCCCAGAAATATCAGATTAAGAACCAGATTCCTTTACGTACCCAAATGCCAAACTATCACCTACATTAACCACACTAACACCAGCCAAGCCCTTCGTGCCCAGGTACAACCAGACAACCTTAAGACACCGCCTAAAAATTAGGTGAGGGGTGCTCTTATCAATGCTAGATCCTTCACCGCCCATAACCTTGACATCGCTGATTTCATCACCACACAAAACCTCAACTTTATTGCCATTAAAGAAACGTGGCTTCACGCAGCTTCAGGCCCCTTATTGGCACTTGCCATTCCTAATGGATATTCCATTGTTAGAAATGACCGCAACTCTAACCTCTCCAAAGGAGGCAGAGTCGCATTCATCCACAAAGATGACATCAACATAAGACTGATCCCCAACACACAATTCAGTTCTGCTGTGTCCCTTTCAGTCAACTCTCTCTCATAACAATACAGCCACTATGCACCTCATTTACAGACCCCCGGGTCCACTTGCTACCTTCTCCAATGACATCTCAACCATCCTGGCAGACAACACCAAACCTAACTCCCAAGTCTTACTACTTGGTGACCTTAACCTTGGATTTTCAGATCCCAATGACTCACATGCTGGCGAGATCGCCAGTAATATCTCAAATTTAGGATTCTCTCATCGCATTCTTGAACCTACCCACTCAAAAGGGAGGACGTTTGATTGGATTGCCGACTTAAATTGTAACACACATATCATCTCTAACGACCCCTGTGCTTGGTCTGACCACCACATCATCATTTTTGACATACCAGCTATAGATCCCCACACCAAACCCAATATTGCACCATCCATCCCTACTAGAAATAAAAAGGATATTACCAAGGCCAAACTTCTCCCCCTGATCTTGCCCATACTTAATAATCATGCTCTCTCACCTGACGACCCAACTGTCCTGGTGGATATCTTCAACCAAAGCCTGCTCAAGGCCATCAACACCATAGCACCTCTTAAAACTAGGAAACCCAAACAGCGTGCACACCTCAATTCCTGGTTCACGCCATAGCTTTCAACCCTTCGCAAAGTAAAGCGGAGCGCTGAAGCAATCTGGAAAAGCCTACCCTGCGAGACTAACTAAGACAACCTCATTCTCGCAACCCTTAATTACAAGGAAGCAATTCCACAAGCCAAAAAAGAGACATACAACCAACATATCTCGCAGGCTAAATCCAACACGAAGGAGTTATTCAAAATTCTTAAAGAATTAGAAGCCCCATCTTCCACCCCAGACAACTGCAACAAGGACAGCATCTGGTGTGAGAACATTCAAAAAGCTCTCTTTACTAAAATAAGTACACTACAGGCTAAAATTAATATCAAGCAAAACTGCCTACAAACTTCCTCCCATAGCAAACCGTTGGCCAATAAACCCAGAAACCCCCTTTTTACGCACGCTCCTTTCAGCTTGGCCCCTCTCACCATTAACGAGGTGGAAAGTATCATTAGTAAATTGAAACCATCCAACTGTCAAGGCGACTCCTGTCCCGCCCCCATCATCAAGAAATCTGCCCATGAACTTGCTCCTTTCATCACTGCCTATATTAACTCCTCATTCCATTCAGGCATTGTCCCCAATACCCTTAAGGATGCTTGGGTCATCCCACTGCTGAAAAAACCATCGCTGGACCCGAGTATCCCCACTAACTATAGGCCGATCACCACGGTCCCTTTCTAATTGAAAATTCTGGACAGGGCAGCGTATTTACAGATTCAAAATTACCTAGATAACAACAACTTGCTTGGCACAAGACAATCTGGTTTCCGTCCCAAACATGGGACGGAAACAGCCTTACAAGATCTGAAAACCCAAATTGAGGACCTAAAAGATAACGGCAAACTGGCCCTACTACTACTCCTCGATCTATCGGCAGCTTTTGATCTTGTCAACCATCAAATACTCTGTTGCCACCTGAAATCTGCTGTCGACTTCTCTACTAAAGCTACCAAATGAATCAGCTCCTTCCTGGACAACAGGCAGATGAGGGTATTCTCACCTACCACTTCTGCAGAACCTACTCTGGTACCTTGTGGGGTACCTCAGGGCTCTTGCACCTCACCTTCGCTTTACAACGTCTTCACTAAACCACTGTTTGATGTTCTTGATTATCTGGGTGTCACCTACACCAACTACGCTGGTGACACCCAAATACTCATCCCAATCACAGGCGACTACCTAGTGGACACAAAAGCCTTGAATGACATTTATCAAGTCATCCAAGCCTGGATGGCTCAGCATGAGCTCTGTCTTAATGACGATAAGACAGAGCTCCTCATCCTGGGCTCTCAACAATGACTAAACAGACTCGAGCCGGCCTTCAAAACTTTCAACATCGATGGTAACACTATTAAAGTCTCTTCCGACACCAAAACATTAGGAATTTACCTCGATTCCACCCTATCACTTAATAGACAAACTAACGCAGTTGTATTGCAGCATGTCGCCCCTTCCTCACCACACAGAACTGTACTATCCTGGCAAGGACATTGGTTATGGCCAAACTAGACTATTGTAATGCCCTATATCTTGGGACTAGCCAACGTAACCTGAACAAACTACAGGTTATGCAAAATAATGCAATTAGAGGTGCCCTTACCATCTCTAGATCCTCACACATTTCTAAGACAAGGATAAGCTTACACTGGTTATCAGTGACACAAAGAATTGCTCTGAAATCTCTTACCCTCACACATAAATGTGTGAACAATCGGGCCCCCATCTATCTCTCCTCTCGCTTCTCTCACTACACGCCCACCAGACTACTTAGATCGGCTCAAAGACACTGTCTGACCATCCCCAGATACAAACTGCAGTAAGCTGGGGGAATCCGCTTCCCTGTCCTTGCCTCCAAACTATGGAACTCGATTCCTCTACCTATCAGATCTGAACACTCTCCTACCCTCTTCAAACATAGAACCAAATTATGGCTAGCTAGCAATGTTGCCTAAATGACCAAACTCATTTCAGGGCTCTCTTTCAGCTCTTAACTGCCTTCGCCTCTATGTATTCTTGCTAACTGTAGATATTGTGTACATCACATTGTTAACCATGTATAGCTCTACCACGACTGTAGATATTCCTGCACATTATATTGTATACTATGTCTTGTTGTAAGTATATATTGCGTTAACTTTCCACTTTTTAATTGTAACCAGTACTGTATTACACTACCTTGTCAAGATATGCGCCTGGTTGCCCTTGGGCCTGGCTGCGCTATATAAATAAATAAAATACAAAAAAATACAAATATATTGGTATCACAGTGGCTACCAAAAAGGTTAATTGGGTTTCCAATGCGTTAAAATGCCTTGCACCCTTGGTGAAGCCAAATTTAAACCACAGCGACCGCAAAACTAGTCCCTAAAACCAATTTATAGTGAAACAATCACACTAGGGTAGATATTGGGTGCCTTAGAGTCACCCCTTGAACTGTGAACCTAAGGGACAACCCAATACCATATACTTATGTTAAGATGGATTTCCAAAATCAGCCTTGGTAGCAAGATTTTGGGAGGCCACCCTATTATGGTAAAGAGAGAAGACACAGAGGTAAGCCAGATCCAATCAAGGTGAAGTAGGTGAGCAGTCGAGGCTTAATCTCAGGAAGGGTGTGAGAGTGGTCTAGGGCTACAATGAGTTCAACATACAATATGATATGCGCTCTATAAATGCACACAATCAAAATCAAACACCAATAGTTTAGGTTAGACAGGAAGTATATAAAAATACAATTATGTATTAGGCTTTTAGTTTACACAGTAAGCATATAAAAACCACAGGTAAATATTGTCGCATAAAACCTTATTGTTAGGGAGTTTTTACTAAAGTCCACTGTGGTAGGACTGTAGAAGACTCACTCTTAGGAGTACAGGGCACAAACTCTTAGGTTTGGCCTGAACTACCCAAAATGTTTGGTAGCAACGGACATGCAGTCAGTCTTAGTCTAGGAGGGAGAAGGGCTGTCTTAAGTTCAAAGACCTCAGGGCACACCTATAGTCAATAATACAGTTATACACAGTAATCCTATATAAATATGCTTGTTTATTATGAACACTAAGGCAGCTAACAGTATTTAAGTTATGGGTAAGTAAACGTATTCACATTTATATACAGTAAGACAGTGTTAAGCATTACTCAGTTCAATAGTAAACTCTTAAAATGATATACAGGTAGGCAGTTAGAGTAGCAATCAAGATTAGCAAAGAATTTCTTATAACCAACATTTAAAGTAAGCAACATAGATACTTGTAAGTACTTTTAGGCAACCTATACTTTAAAAACTCAAGCCCTATCTACAATGAGAGTCTCAAAGTCAGTGGGGACACTGGTTGACCAAGGCCCCTGTGTGGCCCCTGCGTGGAAGAACAAAAAGTCAGACATTGTCAAAATAGCAGGTTTCTTCTATGTTGCAGGTAGGTAAAATGTTTAGTTAAAAGGTTGTTCAGAGAGGTCCGTGTTGTCCACCCCAGTGTGTCTCAGAAAGCTCAGGAGGAGTCTGATTCAACAAAGCAAGTACCCAGGTGAGTACCTCTGAGCGGGACAGTACCTTTCATGAAATAAGAAGATGGTGCCACCAGCGGCTCTCCAGGTGAGGAGATAGCAGCTCCTCTTTGGATTCTTGGCCTGGAGGCTGAAAAAGAAACTTTTGTCAGCAGCAGACGGTCAGCTTGTTGCAATGGGACTCCCAGCAGATCTTCATGATACTAGCTTGTTGAGACTCGACGCAGGCTCTCGGTTCAGCGACGGTTGTCACACAGGAGAGTTCTCTCCTTTTTTCGGTCCCCGACTTGGAAGCGAAACGTCTCAGAACGGGAAAGAGCCATTGTAGGTCCAGCAGCATGCTCGCAAAGTTCCAGCCGAAACCATGCTTCAGGAGACAAAGCACAGCAAATTGGTCCACGTCCCAGGGTATTGGGGAATTGCAGTCCAGGACATTCGCAGCTCTTCGAGGGATGGCACAAAATCAAGGTCGTCTCGAGACTGGTTAGGCCGACCAGTCCAGGGGAGGATGTTGTCATCCCCGTCGATCAAAAGAGGAGGTTGGAGCAGCAGCAGTCACTGGTGATGGCTGCAGAAGTCCTCTCCCTTCATCTGATTCATTGTTCCATGGATCGACTCTCTCGTTCAGCTCCAGGACCCTCGCCTTTATGCAGGAACCCAGCCAATCAGCAGTCATGCCACATTCAAACTGTGGGTGGTTGTTGTCCCAAGCCTCCCAGTCAGAACTGGATTCAAGCAGACATACTGTAGGAGACAAAGCACTGCAGAGTTTCGGTGCACTTCCAGCTTCCTGTCCTCTCAGACAGGCTTTCTTATAGGAGCCTGTCAAAGACAAAAGAGTGAGCGGGAGCGCCCCCACCCAGGACAGCAAAAGAAGGCTCATGAAAGGACAAGTTATCAAGAGTTGGCGGAAAAAGAAGACTGGAACCATTTTAGTACAATGACAGCAGCCTGCGTGCAAGTTTCACTAAAGATCAGTAGAAAATATCGACTGCCACGAGCCACTCGGATGAACTTGTCACTGTAACTAGAAATTTAAGGAGAAGTGGAAAAAGGGACAGACTGTGTCCCCTCAGCATTGCACGTAAGAAGGGGTGTGCTGATTCCACAAAATGAAAGTTAGGCAGGATAGAAAGTATGCACCTATCCTTGGAAATAGTAGTTATTACAAGTAAAATAAAAAAGGGCAGCTCAAAGAGCTCCCAGCAACAGTGCCCAGAAAGTGCTGTAATAATAAATTGCAGATGCCTTAGAAGGTGAAGATAAGCATTACTCCAAAAAGATACAACCAAAAGGGTTGAAAAAGGTTCTGTGACGAATCCAATGATATCACTGCTTCCGAAAGGGGAACCCCTTACCATGAGGCCAAGGTGGAGAGGCTGCTACCCGATAATCCTCCTGGGGGTGGTACTCAGCGGGTGGATCTCATGGGAAGGGAACCCACCCCCCTTTGGAACCAGTGACGACCACATCGGGAGAACGTGATATTCCCACTCAGCACGTGACCCTGGTGCCCCTTTCCAGAATTACCCCACCTTTCCTTCCTCTCCTCATTCCTCTTCACACTTACCCTCACACTATCTACTTTGCGAAGGCAACTCCAATAAAAAGTGCTGAGACAGGGAGGAGTACTAGTGAATCATCATCTCAATACTCACCTAGTACTGAGACAAGGAGGGAATGTGGAGTAATACAGAGTAAACATTGGAACCACTTTCACCAGTCTAGTAGTTCACAAACAGTGGTTGGCAGAAGATAAAAACCAATAAAGGAGTTGACAGTTTGTCAAGCCCTCCCAGAAGGACCCCGCGAGAGGAGAGACGAGCCCACTGTGCAGACGGGGCACTGACTGGTACACCATGCAGACAGAAGGAGAGTCCGGGGCTGGTCCAGGACGGGAGGACCACACAGCCCTGGAGAAGACAAAGACTCCAGGAGACCCAGAGACAGGGAACCGCGAAAATAAACCAGCAGGGAGACCCGCGAGTGAACCGAGCTGCTTTGAGGGAGCCAGCACTCCTGTAAGCCATAAAACAAGGTACGTGGGAAGCCAGAGGGGCTCAGAAACCTCAAGGAGGTTATTGCAAAAGCCAGAAAGGCAAAGCAGGGACTCACACCCAAATCATAAATCTAATTGTACTAAGGTTTGGCAGGAGAGTGAACCAAGTCCACAGAAAAAGAGAATAAAGCCGGAAAGGCGAGTCTGAGATTCGCACCCAAAACATACATGGACTTGTACTAAGGCTTGGCAGGAAAGTGAGGCAAGTCTACAGCCTGAAGAGAGCATCGAGACAATGCTTCTACAGTGCAACACTTGTTGAGAAAGAACCAGGTCTGCATCCAAGATTCATGGACTGATACAGCTTGGAGAGAGCATTGAGGCAATGCTTTGTCAGTGTAGCATTCGATGAGAGGAAATTAGGTCCTCACCCAGGGCTCAGGGAGCCCTACAGATTGGAGAGAGCATCCAGGCAACACATTTACAGCACAACACTTGGTGAGAGGGAACCAGGTCTGCACCCAAGGGTCGAGGACCCATGACAGCTTGGAAAGACCGTCCCGGCTGTTCCTCTTGAGCACAATAGCTAGCGAGCATAAGCTAGAGCTACAACAACCGACAGCAAAGGAGTGGCTGTAGTTCAGTAAAGAGAATCTGACCAAGACAAGAACTGCTTTCTGTCCAGGGGAAGGGAGTCACCCCTCTGGATCAAGAAGACATCACGTTTGATTTAGTTAGCTTAATGTGTAACGGACAGAGTTAGGATTTTGAAACTGGAGAATGAGACTTTTACTTTGGACATTCTGACACTAGTTCCTTCCGTTGAGCCAGACACCCCTCTTAGAGTTAGGGCACCTTTGAATAAATGTGTATATCCAATACCATGACTGCTCCATGTCAGAGTCTTACTTCTGCACCCTTACAGTTCCCAGAGATAAAGTAAAAGACTGAGTGAGTGGGGGGAAAAGGTTCCCACTCACTCAGAACTGATCAAAAATCAAAGAGTCCAGCAGAAAGTGCTGCAGAACGCACAAGTGGGGAGAATATTGCACAACATGAAATTCTATTTGACACTTATAAAGCATATACACATATCCACCCTAGGAGAAATAGAATTGCATATGGATCAATTACCTATGCAATCCAGGTGAGTAGTGACATGCATAGAAAATAGACAGAACGCTTTAGAATCCACCCAAACAGCTTCCCTCAATCTTATTAAGTCCAACCCTAGGATGGTTCGAGACCCTTTGCCCAAATGTCACCAGTTCCAAAGCATATACATCTTCAGGTAAGTTTATATAGTTGATAATAGTGTCAGTGATTATGATTATTAAAATGAATTCCAAAGTTAGATACAAGTTCAAGTAAAGTTCAGGTGAGCACTCAACTCAATTCAATACACTAGGATAGGGCATAGTAAAGGATATTTAACCCAGTTTCCAAGTCATTTCACAGTGAGTTAGGGTATTATAAACAGGGGGAAAGAAAGCAACAGGTATGTAGACTTACTCTCCTGGCTCAGGGTTCTCCGGATACAACTGTTGGTGGTTCCAGGTTTGTTCTTCTGTTTTTGATCATCTAGACAGAAGAGATACTTTGTTTCCCAGGATTTGGTTTCGATCAATCTTGTTACTTAGGAATCAGTTCCCCACAGCTTTCTGTTGAGGACAAGCAAAGGCTTTGATGGGAGAGATGGCCATGGGACACCTCAGGGACATGAAGAAGATAAGATCCAATGAAGGTCACCACAGTCAGGCAGCGACAGACTATCGTACAGTGGAGAGCACAGGAGCAGCACCAGCACAGCTTCCCTTGGAATGAGTGCTGAAAATGCAGGAGCAGGCAACCGCCAAAGATAAACAAACACACAAAGGAATTTCCCACACTGGATGTCAGGGGAAGGAACAAGAAAGGGCAAGAAACACTAAAATGGCTAAAAAAATAAGAGGCCATTTTGGTAAAATGAGCACCCATGGGTGTCTTTACAGGTTCTGCGCAAACCGCCCGGAGTAAAGGTGCACCGAAATAATAAAAAGGTTCCCTGCCACCAGTCATTAAAGTTAAGTTTGTCCTTGTAACATAAATGTTATATTTAAAATTAGAAGAACAAGTTACTAACCCCTGGTAACGTTCGTTCGACTGGATGTTCCTGCAGCGTATTCCTCATCTTTGACGTGTAATGTCCAGCTTTGGAAAAATAATTCGGCAGAGGGCGGCCTGCGTCGATGGCGTTCAGTCGATGTCCCTCGAAGGCCCCCGTCGAGGGTGACGTCATTGGATGTTATAAGTAGGATGCACTGCGCCCGTTGGCCTCTCTTCTGTTTTTTCCTCCTCGTGCAGCAGAAGTGCCCAAAAACACGGGCACGACAGCACTCAGCCTTGTTGGAACTAAAGCCGTATAAGCATGGGAAATTCCAAAAGAGGGATAGGTTGGGAGGGCGATGAGGAATACGCTGGAGGAACATCCAGTCGAAAGAACGTTACCAGAGGTAAGTAACTTGTTCTTCGAATGGATTGTGCCCTCCAAACGTATTCCTCATCTGACAGATTACCAAAGCAGTACCCATGATAGGAGGAGGGTGAGAATTTAGACATGCAGAATTTTCAAAGGGCAGAATAAAGGACTGCCTTGCCAAAAGCGACATCCTGAGCGCGGAAGTATCCAAGGAGTAATGCTTGGTAAACGTGTGTATTGACGACCACGTTGCAGCATCACAGATGTTCTTAATAGGGACACCTCTCTGCAGGGCAGACGAAGTGGCTATGCCTCTGGTGGAATGAGCCTGTAAACCCTCAGGCGGGTCCTTGCCTGCCAGCCTGTAGCATTCAGAAATAGCTAGGATGGCTCCACCTAGACGAGATCTGTTTGGAACAGCCTGGCCTAGCCTGTGTCCTGTATACCCTACAAAGAGTTTGTTGTCCACTCTCAATTTGAGCATCCTGGACACAACAGCTTAACGCCTTCCTAGGGTCCAACCAATCTAGTCTTTCCTCTTGCTTGCTAGGATGCGGAAAGGATAGAATGCTGGTAGCACAATTTTCTGCCATAGGTGAAACTGCGAAACAACCCTGGCCAAAAAGGAGGGCTTCACCCTCAATACCTTGGAGGTCTGCAACTTCTCAAGGCTCTCGTCAGCCTTGCTGCCAAAAAAATTAGACCCGTCAAATGGCATGTTGAGAAGACTAGCCTGCACATCGGGTGCAAAACCGGACTTCCGCAACCACGCACACCTGCGTATCACGGTGCTTGTGGCCATGGATCTGCTGATACTATCCGCAGAATCCAATCCAGACTGGAGGGACTCACACACGGCCTACTTGCTGTCCCTAACAATAGCCAGGAAGCCGTCCCTCTCATCCCCTTCTGTAATGTGCTCCGCCACCATGGAGATGCACTCCCACAGAGTGTACGGAAATTTTACAAGCTCACAGGTGGAGTTGGCCGATTTCAATGCCATACTCCCTGCCAAAAATACCTTCCTCACCCATCCATCTATGTGCTTATCGTCCCTATCAGGAGGGATGGTAGGGTACGCGGCCTGCTTTGAGGTAGCCGTAGCTGCCTGGATCACCAGACTCTCAGGATTGGGGTGTTGTGAAAGTTAGCCAAGGCCGCTCCTGGAGGGGCGGTATTTTCTTGTTAGAGACTTGTCCACCACCGTATTAGTTTCCGGGGTCTCCCAATTCCCGGCCACCCTTTTTTGCAGAACCACATGGAACGGTAACAAAACCGGACTTCCGCAACCACGCACACCTGCGTATCACGCTGCTTGTGGCCATGGATCTGCTGATACTATCCGCAGAATCCAATCCAGACTGGAACGGTAACACAGGGTCCGTAGGCAGACCCTTGTCCAAAATATCTGTAAGATCATCCTGATCATAAGGCGCTGGTGGTCTGGAACAGCCCAAGGACTCCACTATTTTAGACAGAAGTTGCCTATATGATGAGTTGGCATGCTCCCAAGGGTATGGCTTGCCGAACTTCAGCTCAGGAGAGGTATCAATCCCACTTGCGTTATATAAAGAGTCACACAAGTCCTGCAGCCTGCTCTCCTCTGAAATGAGGCACTCTGGCACATTAGGTGTGCCATACTGGAGCCCAAAGGGGATCTCCCACGCCTCCTCCGAATGTTGCTCCTCCACAAAAATAGAAGTGAGGGTGTCGACTGAGACTTAGCTAAAGCCTTTCTAGGAGGGTCCACAGGCTGAACCGGTAAACTAGGCCCCACAGGTGTCGACGGCTTCGGCGGTGTCGGCAACGGCGCCAGAGGCCTGGCAGGCATCGAAGACCCAACCTGCACCAACGACGGCATTGATGGCTTTGAATGCCTCAATGAAGTTGGAGACCCTGACCTCTCTCTCTGCTTCGAGTGTTCCTTCGACCCCTTGTCTCGAGGCCTCAAGGGCTCTCGATGGGAATCACGCGAGTACCCGGGCTCGAGGGCGTGCGAGTATCGGAAGGTGACCAGCAGTGTCTTTGTTTCGACGAAGGACCAAGAGTGGCGAAGAGGAGAGTCGGCCCTTGATTCGTCGTTTGAAGCCCCAGCAGGTCGGGATTTATGGGGTTTGGACACCTTGCCTACCTGCAATTTCCCCTTTTGTTTCTGCAAGGCCTTACCTGTCATGGCTTGACACCTGGAACAAGTATCTGTGTCGTGGTCCTCTCCCAGGCACCACAGACAGGCTCGATGCGGATCCGTTATCGACATCTTGGAGCCGTACTCCTTACCCTTTTTGAACCTGGAACGAGGAGTCGTTGGCGTGGAAGATGAAGACATTGTCAAAGATTAAGCAAATGACAGTACTTCAGAGGTATGAGGCGCTGCGAGTTTCACGGAGCAAACACATTTGTGGAAAAACAGAACTGAGGCCAACGGGCGCCTTGCTGCTACTTTTAACATCCGATGATGTCACCCTCGATGGAGGCCTTCGTGGGACATTGACTCGACGCCATCGATGCAGGGTGCCCTCTGCCAAAATTATTTTCCGAAGCAACCGAAGCTGGACATTACATGTCAAAGATGAGGAATATTTTGGAGGACACAATCCATTCAAAAGGGGATACTCAGTATCTCCTTAGCACTTCCCATAAGGTGGGGGGTGCTGGTCTCACCTACTAAAATGTAAAAGGGATCCAACTATCCTTTCTACCCTTCGAAACTGTAGTTCTCACAAGGTTAGCCAGAGAAAGTTAAAAGGGGAGCTCCTAGAGCAACCCAGCAACAATAGGCACTTATTGACAAAAAGTTGTCAAAGCGGATAACTTTTAAAAGACACTATGAAGAGTCTTAAAAATGACACCCATAAAAAAAGTAAAAATACTCTGAGTGTGGAAAAAGGTTCCCACTCACAGAGGTATAAGGAAAAATAATCCACCAGTAAAAGCAACAAGTTCTGGGGTTTAAACAGGTCAGGAAGATTTATCATTACTCTGAAAATATTACCCAACAGTCCCTCAAACAATAGTTTGAAAAATATCTCAAAGGATAAATGGAGCAAGGGAATGGAGGAAGGGAGAGAGCCCCCTTACTTAGGCCACTGACTTTTTTACATTGCCTCAGGTTCAAGGCAATTTATGCAAAAAGTGCCCATTTTGAGAGCAGACAAATTCAGTTTTAAGAGCAAATTTATTTTACAGTCACAGCGCCTCATCAACATGTGAACCAGTTCTATGTTGTGTATGAAATATATCGGCTCTATATTACCTGGTCCACCTTGACTGGCAAGATACTGCGTTGGTGGTGGTATTCCCGGTGCTATAACGTTGGCTAATGGCACCAAACCTGCATTGTTATATGCACCTAAACAAAACATAAGAATAAATTAGTAAGTCATTTTTTCTACAGGAATAGTACTTTGAACATGGAAAACGTTAACAATATAGCAAAAAACATATACCCTATACGTTCTTTCCCATTACCAACTGACAATAACTACAGGCATCTCCTGCTAGATCAGGAACCTGACCAGGCTCAGTCAGGGGTCTGAGCATTCTTGGTGTCTGTGGCCAAACTCTGGAACTCACTGCCACCTTCTCTCAGTGCCACTAAGAACCACTTCCAGTTTAGGCGTTTCCTAAAAACTTTTCTTTTTAGCTGGGTTGTTTTTTTTGCAGTATCTGTTGTACTCCTAGCGCCAAGATACCTGTGGGTGGGCGTGGGTTCTATGAATGCATAGAACATAACATTATCCAATCCTGCCTGCTGCTGCCTCCACATATGGACGTACGCTTTCCCAGTTCTTAATAATTCCACGTTAGTGGAGCCAAATAAAGAATAGGGAAGAGTCTTTGACTAACAGTCTTGTGCTGACTTCATATGTAATATTTACTTTTCAGCCCAAAAAGAGAGACGGGCAGTATCTACATGCAGTGTGGTAAGCAGTGTACAAGGTTTTCATTCATTCTCCAAGCCAAACTCTCTGGTGCACCACTTCCAATGTGCAAGGTGACCACCACCAACTTTGGACATGACTTGGAATTTGTACAACAATATAGATAGTTTAATATTTTTTTTTAAAATTGTTATATGGTTAAAAAGAAAAACTTCATATAAAACATTTTTGTTAAAAATACAAAATTACAATGCAAATAAGTGATACACACAGTTCGTTTTCCCAATTTTGGTTTCAAAAAAGAAAATCAACAGCAAACTATCATTTCAAAGAACCACATGTATATAAAGACAGAATACATATTCAAAAATGTCATACAGCTCCAAAATACCGAATGGTTAAGCACTCTTCAGCAATCCCTTTCTTAAATAATGCAATGTAGCAATGCTCCATGAATTTGGCCCATGGGAATTCATAATGCATTGCCAAAAAGTTCCACCTGTTAGGAATCTATGGGGCCTCATTATTACCACCTCTGTGATTGCCGGAATCACTGGGGCATTACAACCCTGGTGACCCGGTAATTCCGGAGACGTAATTCCGTTAATCCCCATTCCCATGGAGTCCGATAGGACTCCATGGGGATGGGGACAATGGAAACATTGGCACCGTAAATAACGGTGCCGGTGTTTCCATGTCCTTCTGCAGTCGGGTGGCATTACTCCCGACAGGTCAGACCTTGCGGGAGTGACACCACCCGCCTTCAGAAGTCGTAGTCTGCCGTTCCGGAGACAACGGTTTTACCGACACCATTGTTTCCGGACCAGCAGGCTTGTAATGAGGTCCTACGTCTTTCTAAAGACAATCATCTAAGGCTTGACAGTCCATTAGCACCCTGGGCGGGGCGACAGCCAATCAGGGAGCTTGGAACGCGGACTGACACTATTAATGTAAGCCTGCATTCCAAGCCGCCTGATGGCTGGTCCCCTCACCCCCCCATCATCCCTCTCCTTCCCCCATCCCACTTACTATATTGCGGCAGCGATTTACCACCGCCGCAGCTCCCGGACCAGTGTGGCCATCATGGAAATGGAAGAGGGGCTTTTAAACAAGAAAGGGTTGGGCCCTGAATTTTTTGTTCATGGGGTCTTTCACTTATAAGTGGGGAAGAAACATCTGTCAAAAAAAAAACTACCACTCTCTCAGATCTCCAGTTCTAATCACAACTCTATTTCTGGTACAGATATGTCATTACAAATGCACCACGCCTTAGTGTTCTTTTTTATGCTTACAAGGCACTGTTATTTCTGCTTGTCAGGCATTCTCCATAGTACATCATCATATTCATTACATACATATCATGACAAACTATAAAAACAATTAACATTTTTCTCATACAAAAAGAGCTTAGCTTGTTGTCCAGTGTGCCTCTCATGTGGAGTTAGTAATTCAGAGTGCTTTCATTACAATCAAAAGAAAACCGTATTATTTTCAGAATTCTTTACAATTTGTTTATGGGTGACCGGTGACAACCAAGAGAGACTTGTGTCTAAAGGGAAACAACGTAGTATTACTGTTCCCTATCTCGACCACAGTCTGTTTGCATTGGTGATGGTTGTACAATGAAGCTTAAAGCACCCGGTGGCTACACACCAAGTGTTCACAATTGCCATTGTTCAGCTTGTTGCAGGGATGATGTTTTTGGTCAAAGCGTCGACACTGAGTGTTTCGGCACTTTCGGTAATGGTGCGTACATCCTGGTGTTGTTAAAGGCACGATGTAAATCGATGTTCTAACCCTTTTGGTTTTGTATGTGAATCTGGCGGTGGCTCAGATCCTGGGGACAAACTTATTCAATGTAGTGGATAAACCCATACGACCGTTCAGATAGGCTCTGGTGGTTATTCCTAAAGCATTCTCAATTCACGGTTAACCACTGCCGTACTAGTGTGTGCATGTGCTTTATCAAGCTACTTCAAAGGAAGAAACAATTCCCTGCCTCCTCAAAACTTCTCCTTGTGAAACTCAGAAGCGAGTGAAGACTGTGACACGGACATGAGTCGCACTTCGGTGCTAAAAATGTACAGTCTCTTGCGCCAAACCGTGCAACCAATCATCCATACGGAGCCCCGCTTTCCAATTCCATGATGGTGCATTATTTCCTCTCTGTGAATAGGATGCCACAAGGCATCCCGTTGACAGAGAAAATACTTTCCTTTTTTCCTTTTTAAAAACCATTACCACCCGTTTAGTGTACTACATGGGTGTGAATGGCGATAAGTCCCTCAGTGGCTGGGCCCACCCTGTGGGTAAAGGCCTGCCGCCCAGGTTAAGGGCTCCAGCAAATTTCGCCTCAATATTATATGGCTCAAGGTTTCGATTTGGCCTTGCAAATTACAAAATCTACACAACCTCAGATCCTGCTGCACCTTTTGCCTAGACCCCATTTCCCTAGTTAGGAGGCAATTTAACCTTGGCCTCAGTAGTTATGAATGCCAGAAGGCACCTGGAAACTTGATCAAATAGGCTGGTACTACGTCCACAGGTCTAACGTCAATTAGAACTCCTGAATACGTGATGTATGTTCTCACTTCTTTGATTGTGGAAATCCAATCCCTTTCCCAGAGTTTCTGTGTGGCTTTATTTGGGAATAGGCCAATCGTTTCAATGGTTGTGTTGGACCTTTGCCCGATGTCAGTGCAATCCGTCACCCATTGGTTTAACTGTGGCTAGTTTTCATCAGCATTAGCCTCTTCAGTTGCTACTAGTTATTAAAGCTATAGCGTTATTTTAGACAACATTGAGAGATTTTCCCAAACAACACGCATACCTAAGCACTGCTGTTGGACACCCCTAGGGAGTTTCAAAACTCTTTGCCAGAAGCAGCCCTCTAGAGTGGACCAGTCAGTCACAGCAGATAATTGGTGGGTTTCGGACCATGTGTGATTACAGGGATACACTTCTTGTTGTAGAACTCAATAACTCCGGTTAATGAGAAGTGGCCGTATCTCCTACTTAATTGTGCGGTGTGGGCAGCCAGTGCAGTTGTTTTCGCCTTATAGTACAAAAGGAGTTCACTTTTGTTGTATGACTCAAATAAGTAAAACCCCAAGGATATAAAGTTCAAGACATCCTCCAGTTCTACATGCCAGGTGTCATGCCACGTCTGAATTGGAAGACCTTTGTCTTGCTTACATTGCTGGGAAGTGCCAAAGCACCAAGCTGATGTTGCAACCCAATGGGTGTATAATCTAATAGGATCGTGTCGTCAGCATATCGGAGATAGTTCATTGGTCTATCTACAAGACGTGGAGGGAAGCAGCGAACTCTGTCAAATGCACATCCAATGTCTATGATGAACAGACTAAAAGGTAATGGGGCCAGGACGTAGCCCTGTTTGAGGCCACGCCCTGCCGATATAGAGGATGCCAGCTTCACCAGTCTATTCAGTCTAGCTCTTACAGTAGTGCTGGTATGAAGACCTGGGAACCTCCATACGTGCAGCTACCTCCAGTCAATCAAAGCAGTTTTAAAATAGACAGCAACCCCACTGGTTTGTAATTCCTAACTGATGATCCTAAAAAAGAAGCCATATTTAAAATGTAAGATGGTCTCGGTGCTAGAAAATAAGCAATGGTCAGAAGGTAGTTAAAAGAAGCTGATTATTAACTACTTATCGTAGGGCCGAATATTATCAGATTATCTTCCATTCAGAAATTAGATGCTTATATATTTATTTAAGCACCATTTTAATTAATTTAGTTGGTTCACCAAACAAGTGCAATATAGCAAGAATGTGAATTAAAATATAAAATCACAAAAACATTGTGCTTTTATGTTAATTTCCAATAGCACTACAACCTCATTCCAACCCATATAAGAAAAAGTACCATAAGCATGACAATAGAGGTAAAACTAGTGATTATACTCCACAGATGTTCAGTTGAAATTGCTCCATACAGAGACTACTTTGCATACATATCCCACCTCTACAGTGGTCTCTCCTTCTCCTCAAGGGATATCATTCACTTTCCCATCACTGACAGTCCAACCTGAGCAGCAGTACTATGCAAACTGACCTCAGTTTGATGGTGGCTCCAATACATTTTAACTGGTTTCCAAATATTTCTCAGACAGCGACTTACACACACTGAAGATTATCTATATTATTCTCCCTCTTATTTATATGAATCATGTCCTGGATCCAATAATCAAAACTAGGGTGCAATTTCTGCAAGAAAAGTGGGTTCTAGGAGTCCCTCTACCAGCACAAAAACGGCCCATTGGGTGGACAGTCATAATTTCGGAAAAAAAATGTCGACAGACAAAAATGTCGACAAAAAAATGTCGAAAAAAAAAATGTCGACTTTCGTTTTTTTTAATTATATATTTATTTTAGGGGTTCGGGAGTTAAAAAAAAAGGGAAAAATTAAAAAAAAAATTAAAAAAGGGGGGTTGGGGGGGAACCCCCCCATTTAAAAAAAAAATGCATTGAAAAAAAAAGTCGACTTTTTTTTTCGAAATTTTACTGTCGACATTTTTGTTGTCGACATTATGACTATAAACCGGCCCATTGACCTGTTCTTGGGTGGATGGCCCCCAGGAGAGTCTCAACCAAGTCTTTAGCTCACTGTCCCTTTCACAGAGGAGAAATATTCTTGCATATCAGTCTTTGTCCTGCACAGGGGCAGTCCAGCACCGAAATGCTAGGCAATTCTCCTCTGAACAAGAGTACCAACAGCAACCTAAGACACATGTTTCGGCCTAGTCGGGCCTCATCAGTGACATGGAGCTGTGCCTCACTAAGAACAGTGAGCAAGGGGTCCACGTCTGGATTCCACTGGTAACTTAGGGTGAAAACCAAAGTTACTTAATATGCAAGAAAAGGGTGTTTTGGGAGTCCCTCTACCGGCCAAAACGTGGCCTATCGACCTGTTCTTGGGTGGATGCCCCTGGGAGAGTCTCAACCAAGTCTTTAGCTAACTGTCCCTTTCCCAAAGGAGCAATTTCTGCTTCTCGTGCATGGAAATCCGGAAATCCTAGTTCTAGCCACCACAAGCAAAGTCTAACACATTTCAAATTAATTTCACTCTCTTCTAAAAAAAAAAAAAAAAAAAAAAAAAAAAAGTCAGAGTAGACATTACGACTATAGTGTTAAGTTAAGAATCCATCCCACAGTCTCTACTACACATTTCCATAATTCAATTACTTTTGGACACTCATTTTATATGATGAAAACCTGCTGGTTGGTAATTGCATTTTGGAAACATATCAGATATTGTAGTTTTCACATAGACAACCATCTAGTTTTGACTTGGTTGCATTGCACGTCGTGTTCGACCAACTATTGTGTTCTTTTTTTATTGCAGACTGTATTCACAGTCTCGGTTGTGCACAATAGGGTCAACTATGTTCTAATATGGTGGCTCCTTTCTTTTTTCACCATTTCTAGTGTGATTGTGCTTTGTTAGCCCTTCTACCATTCTGGGAGGGGAGCTCTGTGTGTGTTTTTGCTTTGGTTGGAAGCCTCAGGTGTCTCCGCCTAGGTTCCAGTGCGTCTGGGCAGGCAGGAAGTGTGGGAGGAGTAGTCCTGCCTGCCCTTTGTCTGCCTGAGTGCCTGAATGGAACCAGTTCTCAGTGGGGGTCTGGCTGTCCTGATTAGTCAGCCATCCGCCCCCTTTCTGTAAACTGCTGAGAGAGATTGCAGAGGAGTGCGTGCTTAAACTGAATTGAAGGTGAGTTCCTGAGGTGGAAGGCAAGCCGACCACTGGAAACTGAAGTAAATTAAGAAGATGACCAGAGACGCCTGCAGACCCTTTGCAACACTGAAGAGACAAATGCTGTCCTGACCCCATTTATATAAAAAAAACAAGAGGGGGTCCTGGGAGTCCCTCTGCTGTACATTGGTCCCGGTTACGAGAGCCTTGCCCAAAGTCTTTAGCTCACTATCTTTCACAGAGGAGAAATATCCAAAACATATCATTAGTCCCGGTTACGAGATCCTTAAGAGGCGAATTGTCTAGCGTCGCGGTGCTGGACTGCCCCAGGGTAGGACAAAGACTGATATGTTCTGGATATTTGATAGTGAGCTAACGACTCTGTGTAAGGCTTTCGTAACCGGGACCAATGTCCGATAGAGGGACTCCCAGGACCCCATTTGTTTTTTGCATAAGTTAAGTAAATTTGGGTCTCACCCTAAGTTACTAGGGGCATCCAGACGTGGACCCCTTCTATTCTTAGGGAGGCACAGCTACACCCTACTGATGAGGTTCAACCAGACCGAAACACGCGTCTGGGTATGCTGTTGGTACCTTTGTTCAGAGAATTACCTAGCATTTTAGTGCCGGACTGCCCCAGCGCATGACAAAGACTGATATGTTTTGGATATTTCTCCTCTGTGAAGGATAGTGAGCTAAAGACTCTGGGTAAGGCTCTCGTACCCGGGAATAATGTCCGGCAGAGTGACTCCCAGGACCACCCTTGTTTTTTACCCATTTTCTATATGACAGAGGAGCTCCAAAGAGGACTCCTTCCCTTTGGTTGGTGGGACCAACTAGCACTGAGACAAACTACAATCTGAGCCATCTCCCGTGGTCCTGTGACTTTCCAGAGCTGCAGACTGCGTATACCAGGAGACCCCTGATCCAATTAGAAAGGCTGAACCCGTCTAAGTCTTTGCTGAGCTCCAGGTGAACCTCCAGAAACACAATCTGACTTATCCAAATACCCTCACCAGAGCGCAGGATTCGAAGAAGATTGACCGGGCGAGTCGCATCCTTTGTTGGTGCTGCAGAAAAGTTGCCAGAACCGCAGACTGACCAAAGCTGAAGAAATCTGTATCAGAGGTCCTCTCTCGATACTGCTGCTGGAGGTATCCAAATCATTGTCCTGCCTTTCATCACCAGACTAAGGACTCCAGAGGCCGGGTTGATCGCTGCTGCACAGAGGAGAATGCAGCTACAAACATGTCTTCTAACTAAAGGTACTGTAGGGTGAAAAGGTACTGCTTACCTTAATCCAAAAAGTCGCTCCAGAGCATTGGAGTTCACATAGAGGTGTCCATGTTGTCCACTCTTACCTCTGACCCAAGCTGCTGCTTGTGTTCCTTTTGCGAGTCCAATTAACAGGGTCTCCCCCTTTGTTATTGTTCTATTATCCTTACCTAAAAACTGGAAGTATCCACTGGAACCTTTGCTGTTCTGCTGCTTTGCGAAACTTTCGGTCCTCTCCAAACTGACTTCCATATAGTTAGGGATTGGACTTTAAACGTGTGGAGGTGCAGGTAGATGCATATACCCAAACTCCTGCACCCTCACCGCCGTCATACTGGAACAGCAGGAGAGGAGCTGTATGTGGGACCCCCTGTGTTGTCCCTATGCCGCATAGAGTGAGGATATGCAACCAGACAGCCATACTGAATGTACCCTCGCACTGAAAGAGTGGAAGGATGTCTGCACGCACCATTGGCCATCATGTAGTGCTGGGTGACATCTATCAACGGCAGAGTGATATCATGATGAAGATGTATGAGGACATACTGAACCGATATGAGAATACTTAAGAATCAAGCTGTAACTGAAGTGACAAGAGAAACATGTACAAAATGATAAACTAATCATGTATGCAAAAGAAGATCAAGTACGTTGCAGACCGGGGGCGTGGCTTGGTAGCCATGTGAAAGGACGTGCCTGAACGGGAGCTCCCGCTGATCCGTACATAATCCGACTGATACCGCGCAAGGACCGCTGTGATTTGGCGAAAATTGGAAGACTGTGTACATGAAGTCCGGCTGCACGCGAGGACACATTTTTATATGGGTTCGTAGTGCGCACGGATACTTAAGAGCCGAATGAAGCACTGGCGGCCAGACCTCGACGGATGACAAAATGGCCGCCGCCGCTTGACGAGGGGACAAAGGAGCGGTAGATTGGGACCACAACATACGTGCGCCCTCTCAGCGGTACGAAGGGGGCAGCGCGACCCTGCCCATCTGGGGGGAGCGCCGGACAACAGCGGTGCCTGAGACTGCTGGGCGAGCTGAGACTCTCAACAGAGTCGTGGTGTATGGGCACAGTGCCTCCCTGGCTTGGACCGGAGCGCGACCGGAGGGACGCTCCTGACTGGAGATATGTCGAACAAGCCTCAGAGGGCGAAGAATAAACAGCCCACGCTCGACGAATACGCCAAGACGTCGCCCGGCCTGGAGGGTGCCAGGAGCAAGGATAAGGCTCAGACCAAGGAGATGGCCGCCGGTGGTGCGAACCAGGAGGTTCTCGCTGCGATCGCGGATCTGAAGGCGACGTGGGAGACCAGGCTCCAACTTGCTGTGGCCGAATTGAAAACCGCGTTGGAACTACAGGTTGGGGCGGTGCAGGAGGACGTGAACCTCCTGAGGCAGGATGTGCGGGCCCTGGCTGAGCGCGCGGAAACTTTGGAAAAGGAGATGGGCCCTACTGTGGCGGACTGCACTGCACATAAGCGCGATATCCATGCCCTGGTGCAGCGGGTGGGCAACTTGGAAAGTAGGGCTGAAGAGGCGGAAGGACGTGCCCGGAGAAACAACGTTCGCATTGTGGGCCTGCCGGAGGGGGCTGAGGGCCAGAATCCCACGGAGTTTATTGAGAACTTGCTGCTGCAGGAGATCACTGGGGGAGCCCTGTCGCAGGGGTTTGCGGTGGAGAGGGCGCACAGGGCCTTGAGTAGAAGACCACCGCCGGGGAACCCACCTAGGCCTGTGATCGCCAAGATCCTCAATTATCGGGATCGGGAAAGGATCCTTGAGCACTTTCGTAAGGGGGGCACCATACGGCGAGGAGAGGCGACCATTACTGCTTACCCCGATTACACCTTG
The DNA here is from genome assembly GCF_040938575.1 of Ambystoma mexicanum. NCBI lineage: Eukaryota > Metazoa > Chordata > Amphibia > Caudata > Ambystomatidae > Ambystoma > Ambystoma mexicanum. Next base: position 582,460,332 of record NC_090941.1, on the reverse strand, counting down.
CAAGTGCAGCGCAGTCGCATGAACTTTGGGGCGGTCAAGAGGCGATTGCGGGCAGCAGGGTACAAGTATATGTTGCTTTACCCGGCCAGATTGAAGGTTTTCTTCAAGACTAAGATGCTGTTCTTTGACACTCCGGAGGAGGCCATGGAATGGCTCGATGCACAAAACTGTCCTCAGGAGCCAGATGAGCGGACGGCGGAGGGAACGGGAAGAGATAAGTGATGCTGCGGGCACGGTTGGGCTATGAACATTGGGACTGGAATATAGTTGGTATGACTCTGTTTGGTAGTGTATGCGTTAGGACTTTGAAACATGGTCCGTGTGCGCGGATACGGAAGTGCGGGAGGGGAGCCTCCGGGGGCTGGTCTTTGTACCCCAGTTTGAGTTTAGTTTAGTCACTGTGTGTGGGGTGACACCCTGTCGGGTTCTCTACTTGGGTTCCAGAGAGAACCGAACACAGGGATGCCTGAGATCCAGGGATGGAGCTGGGCAGTTGGTTGGGTTAAGGGGGTTAGGGGGGTGGGGCGGGTCAGTTTTTATATGAGCCTGGGGGAGAAATTGGGGATGGGGGCCCTTGCGGTAGGAGGGAGGCGAGGGGTCCTGGGAGAGGGATGGGAGCTACTGTTGCGTCATGGGGGACCTTAGGATACTAACGTGGAACGTTAGAGGTCTTATCAGTTACCTTAAGCGTAACAAGGTCATGTTGTACCTAAAAAGACAAAGGATAGACATCGCCCTGTTACAGGAGACACATCTGACACGGGATAAGCTGGAACTGGTGGGGAGAAAGTGGAGAGGGACTGTAGTTGGATCCACATATTCTGCCTATGCTAGAGGTGTGCTGATTTGGGTTGCACCACATGTCCCGTTTAAGCTACTTGGGGAGGTTGTGGAGTCTGATGGGAGGCTGGTCATGGTAAGGGGGCTTGTGGAAAATAAAGTAGTGTGCGTTATAAATACCTATGCCCCCAACCGTGACACGGCGACATACTTCAGGACACTGACCACTAGACTGGGTGAGGGGATGGGGGGTCCTGTGATTTGGGGAGGGGACTTTAATTGTGTACTAGACCCCAAGGAGGACAGGTCAGACGACAGGCTGGACAGGCCCAGCCCGGCGGCTAGGGTACTGCAGGCGCTGCTGGTAGACCTTGGCCTGGCAGACGTGTGGCAGAGAGACACCCTGGCGTGAGGCAATATTCACATTACTCGGCCCCGCACCAGTTACACACAAGGCTGGATTACTTTTTCGCCACTCCGGACATTGTCGCGGAGTGTGACCAGATAGACTACAGGGCGAGAGTCCTTTCGGACCACTCGCCCCTGGTCATGCGTTGGCAGCTTTGTCCCCCACGTGCGCGTATTCCAACATGGCGCCTCAGGGCGGAAGCGCTCAGGGATCCAGTCTTCAGAGAAGAAGTGAGGGAGGAGATTGTTGCTTATTTTGAAACGAACACAGGCAGCGTCAAGTCGGCTGGTACTTTGTGGGAGGCCTTTAAGGTTGTAATGAGGGGGGTTGCCATTGCTAAATCCAAAGGATTAATGGGAGGAGTCCTGGCAGATCTGCGTAGAGCCGAGACTGAGTTGGAGAGAGAGCTGGGGGAGGGGGGGGACGGACATGGAGGAGGTCATTAAACTGCAACAGAGGTGCGCAGAACATTGGGACAGGCTTTGTAACCTAAATTACAGGAAGTACATTGAGAGGTTGCATGCCGGGGGAGACAAGACGGGCAGACTTCTTGCTTGGCTGTATAAGAGCGAGACCCCAAGATCCCCGATCCGATCAATTATCACTGAAAAGGGAGTGGAGCAGAACACCCAGGAAGGGGTGAATGGAGCATTCGCAGAATATTATCAAGCATTATATGAGGATCGAGAGGGGGGAAGCCGGGAGGATATAGAGGTAGTACTTGAAGACATAGGCCTGCCCAAGATAAGTGACGAAGAGCGAGAGGAAATGGATGCTAAGATCACTCTGGATGAGCTGCAGGAGATTGTGCGGCAGCTGCCCACTTGTAAGGCCCCAGGTGCAGACGGGTTCCCCAGTGAATTTTATAAAGCGTATGGGGAGGAGGTGCTCCCGCCCATGCTGGAGATGTTTAACGAAGCGTTCGAGGTGGGGCGGCTACCAGAATCGCTCAGGGAGGCGATTATAGTACCGCTCCCCAAACCCAACAAACCGGGGCACGACTGTGGCTCCTACCGGCCCCTGTCGATGTTGAACCAGGACAGCAAGATCCTGACAGCGGTCCTGGCGGCCAGAATGCGGAGGGTAATAGGCAAGCTGATCCATCCTGACAAGACGGGCTATGTCCCGAACAGGAATATTACCCACAATCACAGGCGCCTTCACAGGGTGGTGGAAAAGGGGGGCAGTGATGACAGCGAAATGGCAATAGTGGCGCTGGACGCGGTTAAAGCGTTCGACTCCGTCCGATGGCCATGGCTCCTGGCGGCTTTGGGGCAGTTCGGACTGGGACCATGCTACATGAGGTGGGCCGAGCTATTATATAGTGCGCCTCTGGCTAGGGTCCGTACGGGTGCAGTAGTGTCAGACAGATGGCAGTTAGGCAGAGGTACCAGGCAGGGATGTCCTTGGTCCCCAATGTTGTACATACTGGCCCTCGAACCCTTAGCAGTTTACCTCCGGCAGCAGTATGATCCGGTGGGCATAGAGGTGGGAGGAGAGTGCCATCTTATATCCCTGTATGCAGACGATATGCTGTTATACCTGAAACACCCGCAAGAGAACTTGCAGTATATCTTGGAGGTATTGGAGAGGTATGCCTGGTTGTCCGGCATAGCGGTTAACCCTCAGAAATCCGTATTATTCCCGCTGGGCAGTTATGTGGGGATACCGGCGGAGAGGTTGCCGGTGCTGCGGATTCCGTGGGCAACGAGCTCCTTCCGGTACTTGGGCATTGACGTGTATCACACGACTGAGGAAGAACACAAGTATAATACTGAACTAGCTGTGGGAAAGATTGAGAGGTGCATGAGGTTCTGGGAAAGATTGCCTTTAGCAATGATGGGTCGCGGAGCCATGCTTAAAATGGTGGTGTTGCCCAGGCTCCTGCATTACTTTAATAACATCCCGTATATGATACCTAGGAAGTTTTTCGCCAGGTTGCATAGCGCGTGTAGGAATTTCCTGTGGCACGGCACGCGCAACAGGGTCGCATTATGGAAATTGCAGAACTCTTACGAGAAAGGTGGCGTGAAGCTGCCGAACTTTGAGGCCTATTATATCGCGGCGCAACTGCAATATGTGGCCAGGTGGCTTTCAGATGAAGAGACCCCCGAACATAGGCTGCTAGGGGAAGACTGTTCCCCCTTCTATCTGCGGGAGGTGATTTGGGTGACTGGCTCATGGATGAGAGAGCGTCCTAAGATGCTGGCCCTTGGCAGGAACATATGGCGGCGTGCCTGTCGGATGATGGGTGACCCCGCGCCGTGTATGTCGCAGTTCCCTCTGATCGCCCTGGCAAAGGAGGACGGGCAGCTGAGAACTATTATCCGGACGTATTGGGAGTCAGTGGGATTGATTACAATGGGCGACATCTGGCAGGAGGGGACCCTGATGGAGTTCGATGAACTGGAGGTAGGGTCGGGACTACACAGGGGTCAATATGTAACATATCACAGGGTGGTCCGGGAGGTCCGGAGCACGTGGCCCGAAACTACTTTGGCCGATGAACCGGATGCCACGCTGGAGACGATGTATGACGCATCAGAGGGCGGACACGAGGTCTCTAGGTTGTACGAGATGTTGATGACAAAGGTTGGGAAGGATTTAGGGCACCTGAGACTGGAGTGGGATGCAGAGGCGGGGGCCCCGATGTCGGATGGGATGTGGGAGCGCGCCCTGGGGTACCATAAAAAGGTATCGAGGAACGCCAGGTTCAAGCAGATACAGCTCTATATTACGCACAGGGCATATATGACCCCCCTTAGAATTTCCAAATTCCTAGGTAGTGGGCGCCAGGCGTGCCCCAAGTGTAACGAAGAGAATGCGGACATGATACATATGTTCTGGGCGTGCCCAGTGATTCCAACTTACTGGGGTGAAGTGGCGCAGAGGCTGGCAGGAAGGGGTATCACACTTAAGGTGGATTCGGCGTGGGCTTGTCTGCTGGGAGGGTATCCCAGGGCGCGTAAGCTTCGACATGTGGATAAACTTAAAGATCTGGCCTATGTGCTTGCCAAACGTAGGATAGCCATGGAGTGGAAGAAATGTCACAAGCCGCGAGTGGAGGTCTGGTGGCGGGATCTCCAAAAATGGGCGGATGCTGAAACGACAGTGTGGCAAGATGGCAGTATGGCAGGCGTTGGGGAAGAAATAGGCTCTCTCATGGCATGGAAGTTGTTGTTAGCTGAGCTCTTTTGTGCGGGATCGGCCTCGGCTGGACTTGAGAGCGATGAGGCCCCACCGCACGGAACGGACACTGATGGCGAACACTCTACAGGCTCATAGGGGGGAGGGATGGGGATTGCAGTGCCTTACTTTTTGTTCGTTTGGTTTTGTTGTTTGAAGTGTTTTATTTATGTTTCGTTGTAATGTTGTTTGGTTGAGATAAAATAAAAATATATTTAAAAAAAAAAAAAAAGTACGTTGCAGACCAATAAGTGTAAATACGCAGTAACCCAAGGTAGATGAGACATATAGAAGCTTGCTAAAGAGGAAAATATAACATGGCAAGGACGGCCATTTTAGGAAAATGGACGTTGGCTCGGACAAAGATTAATTCCAGCTACCTCAGAGAGACCAGGGTTGCAGTCAGGAGATGCTGGAAAACACCTTTGTGTGCAAACGAAGAGGAGTCTACGTTGGCCTGGGATTAAAGATGCTATTTCAAGGAATAGCTGCATAGCACAAATGGAGGCAGCCGGAAAAGCCATAAGCATGAGACATATTTCTCTTAGATTAAAGACGACAACATTTACGAGAGCCAAGTATTGGACTATTAACAATGAAGAGGCTCCGACAAAATGGAGTGAGCAAGTCTCTACAGGTCAGAAGGAGCAATAACACCCATCATAATTGAATAAAATAGCAGTAATGATAGCAAGGAAAGGAAAAAAAGTTGGAGCACGGCTACTACATCGCCTGGTTTTGGCAAAGAGATTTCGCAGAGCTGTATTATATGCACTCCACGACCAACATGGACATCTTGGCAGAAACAGAATCTTTGAATTGGTCCACTCAGGTTTTTCTGGCCCAGACTAGCAGCAGATGTTGAGTATTATTGGCAGCACTGCACCAGATGTGTCAGCAGGAAGACCGTGCTCATCCTGCAGCCTATCTTCACCATATGCAGAATTCCGGGCTCATGGACCTCGTCTACACCGAATTCCTCAAACTCGAGATGGACAGGCGAGGAGTGCAGAACATCCTGGTGGTGACAGACCACTTCACTTGGTACGCCCAGGCGTTTCCCCTATCAGAGATCAGCGTGCCATCACTGCTGCCTGCATGTTGTGGGAAAAATACTTTGTGCACAACAGCTGATCGGCCGGGATTCATTCCGACCAGGGACCAGACTTTGAATCGACACTCATCAAGCAGATGCTGGAGCTAGTTGGTATCAAGAAGACACGTAGAACTCCATATCATCCTCAGGGGGATGCCCAAGTAGAGAGGTTTAATCGTACCTTCTTGGCTATGCTTGGCACCCTGAGGCCAGAGCAGAACAACAGAGGAGTCAGCATGTGGCCACCCTGACCCAAGCGTACAACTGTACAAAGAATGATGCCACTGGGTTTACACCATATTTCTTGATGTTTGGAAGGGACGCCCGGCTGCCTGTAGACCTGTGTTTTTGAGTGTCAGCAGGCAGAACAGGCAGCGAGAACTACGCCAGCTATGTTAAACCGCACAGGTGCCAACTGAAGCAATCATATCCGCCCTGCCCAGGCTGCCGAGGAGAAGATGGCAGAAGGGAACAAACGCTGCTGACGCCAAGGTCAGGTTTCACACTCTTCAACCTTGCAATCGTGTGTTGATCCGCAGCCTGGGAAAGAGAGGACGCAACATGCTAGGCGACAAACGGGAGTCTCAGCCTTTCATCATAGTGCATCAGCTGGGAGAGCTCACTGTCTACAGACTGCGCGAGGAAGGATGGCCAAGGAACATCAAGACCTTGCACTGCAACCACCTGCTCCCAGGTGGGGATAAGGTTGAGCTGACGCTGGAGATGACTGATGAAGAACCGGCTAAGGAGCTAGTGAAGCAACAGCAGTAGCTCTGGGCTGAAAGTCCCAAAGAAGATCCTTTCGAAGGCTCAATCCCCAGAAGCTTCTTCAGCTACTGAGACTGAGAGATCACAAGGTCAGCCAGAAGCCAGTGAAGACGCTGATGCAGAGAGTGATCAGTTCGGTGTCTAACCAGACAAAGGGTTAGATCAGACACTAGTGTGGGTCCCTGCACCCACTGATCCAGATCCCACTTCTAGTTAACTTGAACCACATCCTCGTAGCATTCCTTCAGAGGTTGTTCCCAATCCTGTGCCAATCGCTCCTGCCACGCTGGATGTGTAGAGTGACCCATTCCTCCACTGGAAGATGGGGTCCCCGACTTGGTGCCGAGCACTCCGCCAAGTCCGGGGGAAAATCTACATGAGTCCTCGGCTGCTCTCTGTCATACCACCAGGGAGAGCAGACCCGTTATGAAATTAACATATGATACACCACAGGTCTAGTGTGAGGTTCCAGTCCGTTCCTCTCAGTTTTCCATCCCTCCTCATCTAGAGCAGGTTCCTGGGAGTTCAGGGCTACTGTGGGAGATGCCTGAGATTTAGGGTACTGGGTGGCAACCGGTGGCCTGTCCTAAATCATGGCTGGATACATTCATTAACCAAGCCAAAGCTATCCTCAGGGCTGAGTATAGTTCAAAGGGGGGATGGGAGCATGTAACCCCCGGTTGGGGGAATGAAAGACAGGATCCCTGGTGCGTGAAGCCATGCCAGGGATCCGGAAAATGAAAAAAAGAAAAATGGGATCCCGGGCGTGAGACATATTAGAGTAAGGGGCCCTCGTGCACGTGCACGCAAGGGTCCCTTTACTCAGAAATTGAGAAAACAAAAACGTCGCTGGGTACAAGCGGAGCGCCAGGGTTAACGGTGAAACCCTGAAACAAGGTTAGAGGCGCTCCGCTCTGCGTCCTGACACCACCATGGCACGCGCCTTTATATTAGCACTCCCCTGATTAGCAGGAGAGTGCCTATAAGCATTGCTGCCCCCAGGTGGCCTCATTCACAACCACAGGCCTCGGGCACATTTGATTACGTGCGCTCCCCATAACAGGGGAGGGCCCAATGTGTGTGTTGCCTGTCTGGGCTCGATTATAAGCAAATGGGCCACCCTCCTGTCAAGTGGCCCGCCTGGATTCCCTGGGCCACACCTAGTAGACAAGGCCCAGACTGAGAAGTGCTGTGGGGTTGGGGCTCCCCACGCTGCCTCTGAGTGCTGGGCTGCATCTGACATACACAGCACAGCTCATTTAAAGACTTTGAGGGTCCCGGGTCCCCCATACCGTTGCCTCGGCTGCCTGTCAATGCTGCTGCCTATAGCTGGCTGCTGTTGCTGCCGCTGCCTGTCAGTGCAGTTGCCTATAGCTGCCAGCTGCTGCTGTCTGCTGTCATCATCTGCCCCAAAAGCCATCACAGAGGAGCGCAGGAAGATAGAAGAAGATCAAGAGAACAAGCGCCAGAGACCTTGAGACAGCCCTGGCCAGGTTGTCCTGCAAGTAAGGTCTTTTAAATCGTTTTTTTATTACAGTGCACTGTACAGACTTTGTATATATTTTAAAGACATTTTATATTTTGAAAGGACTCTTTATATTTTAGTTTTTTATTAGTAACACAGCTGCTTAGGAGTAGAACAAGTTACTCTCTTACCTGGTAACGTTCATTCGATGAGATGGTCCGACAACGTATTCCATATCTAAGACAGTAATCACCACAGCTCAGCTGTGCTGCTTCGGAAAATCTTTCGGCGTCTGCTTCCTGCGTCGATGACGTCGATACGCCGTCCTCGAGGGCCTCCATCGAGCCGACGTCACCGGATGTTATAGGTAGGACGCACGACGCCCGTAGCCTCAGTTGTAGTTTTTCCCCAGAACGTGTGGCATCAATCTTCTACCAGTAGGACCACAGAAAGCCTTGCGGAAACGTAAGCTGCAATCACATAAGAAATTCTGTAGCTGGGAAGGCAGGGAGGAAGCGATATGGAATACGTCGTCAGATCATCCCATCGAAAGAACGTTACCAGGTAAGAGTAACTTGTTCTTCGAGGGGATTGGGTCCTCCAGCGTATTCCATATCTATGACAGACTCACAAAGCAGTACCAACGTAAGGAGGTGCGAAAAGAATTTAGAATATACAAATTTAGAACGCCCAATCAAATTGCAGAGTAAAGGACCGCCTTGCCAAAGGCCAGATGTCTGCCCATGGATAGAATCTGGGGACTAGTGACGTACAAAAGTATGGACCGAAGCCCAAGTGGCTGCATCACAGAGTTACGAATCGGAACACCCCTCTGCAGGGCAGTAGAGGCAGCCATACCCCTAGTCGAATGGGCCCGTAAGCCTACAGGAGGGTCCTTAACCGCCAGGTGGTAACATTCAGAAATTGCCAAGATAATCCATCTAGACAAAGTCTTCTTAGTCACAGCTTGTCCCAAACGCCTTCCAGCGTAACCAATAAAGAGCTGATCGTCCACTCGGACCCGGGACATGCGTGAAATGTAGAAACTTAAAGTTCTCCTAGGATCTAACCTATGGAGCCTCTCCTCGTCCTTACTAGGATGCGGAGGAGGATAAAATGCCGGAAGAACAACCTTCTGGCTTAAATGAAATTCCGACACCACCTTTGGAAGAAAGGAAGGACGAACTCTAAGGACAACCATGTCCTTATGAAACACAGTGAAGGGTGGCTTAACTCAAAGTGCCAGTAACTCACTCACTCTGCGAGCGGAAGTGACCGCAACTAAAAATACAGTTTTAAGGGTTAACAGTTTCAAAGGACAAGAATGTAAAGGCTCAAATGGAGCACCCATTAGAAACTTGAGCACAAGGTTCAAATCCCAACCGGGCACCTGGAAAGGTGACGGAGGGAACACATTAGTGAGCCCTTTCAAAAACTGAGAAATTAAAGGAATTTTAAAATAAGAACACTCAGACGAGCGCTTAAATATGGACAGCGCCGCCAGGTAACCTTTAATGGTACCCACTTGCAAGCCCCTGTGGGCTAAAGAAAGCAAAAAAAGACAGAGCTACAGGAATGTCACAAGAAAAAGGATCAACATTCTGAACCCTGCACCAGTCGCAGAACTTTCTCCAACGGCAACGGTACAGGGACTTAGTTGCCGGTCGTCTGGCCGAAAGCAACACCTCCATTACGTCTTCAGGGAGGTCCCAATCCTTATACCTCAACCTTTCAGAAGCCAAGTGTGAAGGTTGAGGGATCTGACCTCTGGATGGAGAACCTGACCCCCCCCCCCTCCCGTGAGAGCAGATTGTCTCGGTAGGGAAGACGACGTGGAGGGCAGATGGACAAGTCGCGAAGGTCCGGGTACCACGTCCTCCTGGCCCATGCCTGAGCAATGAGGATCATCCGGGAACCGAACCTCCGTAACCTCCGCAGCACTTGCGGGATGACGGGGACTGGAGGAAACGCGTACAGCAGTGGGAATGACCACTCCACCACAAACCCGTCTCCTAAGGCTCCTCTTCCTGTGAGAAGAAACTTTCGCACTTCCGGTTGATACTGGAGGCGCAGAGATCCACTTGAGGGGTCCCCAAAAGGGCGAAGATCTCCACGAGAATCTCCTGAGCCAACTCCCACTCATGAGAGATCGCACTCTGCCTGCTCAGAGCGTCCGCCGTATCGTTTTCGTCTCCGGCCAGATAAACTGCCGAGATCGAAATTCCCTGCTGGATGGCCCAGAACCAGAGCTGCATCGCCTCCCTGCAGAGAGGAACTGACCCTGCCCACCCTCCCCCCACTTTTTGTTGAGGTAGTGCATGGACACTGTGTTGTCCGTCAGAATCAGGACATTCTTTCCTCGCACAGTCGGCAGAAAAGCCTTCAGGGCAACCCTGATGGCCCTCAGCTCCAACAGATTGATATGGAGCTGGACTCCGACGGAGACTAACGACCGCTGACTGTCAACTCGTTGGCATGAGCCCCCCCCATCCCGTGAGGGATGCGTCCGTCACGATCATCACCTCCGGCCAGGGTAGCCAAAATGGAGCCCCCCTCATCAGATTGCCTTCTACAGCCCACCACAGAAGATCCTGGGTGACCGAGGGCGGCACCTGAACAGGGTCTGACATCCTGCCGGAGGACTTTGACCACTGCATCTTGAGGGCCCATTGCAGAGATCTCATCTGCAACCTGGCCTCTGGCACCAGAAGAATGCAGGATGTCATGAGGCCGAGCAACCTCAAGAACTCGAACAAGAACTCGAACACCGGGAGACTCTGGGCATGATGAAACTTGTGCACCATCTGCTGAATGTGGTGAGCCCTCACCTGGGGAGGGAAACACTGCCGCAGGGATGTGCCGAGCACCGCTCCGATGTACTGAAGCCGCGGTGTTGGCGTCAAGTGGGACTTCTTTGAGTTGAGGGAGAAGCCCAGCTTGTGAAGGCAGTGGCAGGCGACGGACAGATGATCCAGGACTTGCTCGGGAGAGTGCGCCCTGATCAACCAATCGGCCAGGTAGGGGTAGACGTGAATCCCCCCTTTCAAGAGATACGCTGCCACCACCACCATGAGCTTGGTGAAAACCCTCGGGCGGAGGTCAATCCGAACGGCAGGACCCGAAACAAAGTGCGAGTCGCCAACCACGAACCTCAGGTACTTCTTGTGCTTGGGATGGATCGGCACATGAAAATAAGCATCCTTGAGGTCGAGAGACACCAACCAGTCCTGAAGTTGAAGGGCCTGGAGGACTTGAGAAAGAGTAACCATCTTGAACTTGGCCTTCCTGAGGAGCTTGTTCAAACCGAGCAAGTCCATGATGGGTCTCAATCCTCCGTCTTTCTTCAAAATAAAAAAATAAGGGGAATATCATCCCTTGTTCCTCTCCGCTACAGGCACCAGTTCTATAGCGCCTATCTCCAGCAGGGATTGAATTTCCTGCACAAGGAGTGGACCCAGACTATTCAAAGAGAGGTTTCTTGGTGGATTGTTGTGTGGCCACTGCCGGAAAGGAAGACAGTAGCCGTGGGCTATTATCTCCAGAACCCACACATCTGAAGTAATGGCATGGCATTCTACAAGATGCTGCGCCAGCTTTCCCCAACCGGAGAAGCATGGGCCTCATGACTGAGCTGAAGAGGCTGCGGCAGTGCCTGAGGGCAAAGAGGCAACTGCTCGCTTTGGCACCTCGAGTACCTTGTTTTCCACCTCTGGCACTCCTACAGTTGCCCCTTTGACTAGCAGCTCCTCTCGATTTACTAAAGGACGAAAGGAACCTCCCCTCCATTGCTGTCCCCTAGGACGAAAAGGCGGAGGTTGGCGGACTGCAGCTTTGAAGGTCTGCAACCTCTCAAGACTTTCGTCAGCCTTGCTGCCAAAAAGATGTTCACCATCAAAGGGCATGTTGAGGAGGCAGGCTTGCACATCAGGAGCAAAACCCAACTTCCGCAACCACGCAAACCTGCGTATTACGGTGCTCGCCGCCATGGACCAGCTGACGCAATCAACCATGTCCAGACCCAACTGAACGGATTCACAAATGGCATCCTTGCCATCCTGCACGATAGCAAGGAAACCATCCCGTTCCTCCCCTTCGGAAATAAGATCAGCTGCTAGGGAAATATAGTTCCACAGAGTGTGCATGAAACGAGAGAAGGCACAAACTGAGTTGGCAGCGTGAAGCGCCATACCCCCAGAAGAAAATACCTTCTTCGCCCAGCCGTCAAAACGTTTGTCGTCCCTATCAGGAGGGATGGTAGGGTACGACGCCTGCTTTGCAGGAGCCATAGCCGCCTGCACCACCAAACTTTCCGGAATGGGGTGCGTGGTCAAGTAGCAGGGGTCACCACTGGCTGGGCGATATTTCTTCGGCAAGGACTTGCTCACTGCCAGGAGACTCTCCGGAGAAGTCAAAGCCGCAGCCACCCTTCTCTGCAAGGCCATATGGAATGGCAGCACCGGGTCAGTTGGTGGACCATGGTCCAGGATATCAGTCAGGTCATCCTGCTGAAAATCCCCAGGAGGGGGGGGGGGGCCAGACCACCCCAGGTAATCCGTGACCCTCGACATCAGGCGCCGATAAGAGGAGTCGGCATGCGTGCCAGGCTCAGGCCTACCAAATTCCACCTCCGGAGATGTGTCGAGCCCATTGGCGTCATGCAATGACTGGCGCAGCTCCTCAAGCTGGCTATGATCAGAAACAATGTCATCAGGGACCTCAGCGGGAACCACCCCTTCCTCAGACCCCTCATGCACCTCAGAAATATAATCCAGAGGCTGGAATGAGGGAACCGAAAAAGGAACAAAGACATGTTTTGCCTTAGCCAGAGCTTTTCTAGGGGGTTCCCCCGTACCACAAGGCATCCCCGACAAAACCGCCTCGAAATGCGTCGAGGGCGTTGATGGAATCGGCATCGACATCGAGCGTGGCGCCGACAGCTTTGACAGCGTCGACACAGGCCTCCAGAGCGGAGCCCCGAGCGTATCTCCCGACAGCCGGCGTCGATGTCTTCCTCGAAGACTTCACAGGTTCACACGTTCTCGATGGCGTAGAGGACCGGGACCTGGAATGGGCATGGCTAGAGCGACCATCCTTGTCCGACTGGGACCTCGAAGGCACCCGGTGGTCGCGACGACTGCTCAAGCCCAAAGGCGGACGAGTGGTGTCTCTAGCACAGCCACGACCGGCGTCCTCCGACGGCGCGGACGGACCCGAGCCCTGCGATTGAAAAATCACCAACATCTCCCTTCGGAAGGAATCCCATTCTTCAGGAGTGGAATGCTTGTTGGTACAAGCAACCCGCCGACGGGAGGAGTCCTCGGAAGAGGATGGGGAAGGCGACCGGTGACCATGCTTCCTGGAGTGCCTCGAAGAGGCAGAGGAATGGAGGGACCTACTCCCAGACCGACAACCCCCGGACTCACGACGACTATTTGGAGAGTCGCCCCTCGAATTGTCCGTCGAAAGACCAGTGGAACGCGACTTCTGGGGCTTGGCCACCTTACCGACCGACAGCTTCTTCTTACGCTCCCGCATGGCCTTCGATGTGACCGATTGGCAGTCGACGCAGTCGTCCTTATTATGGTCCTCCCCGAGGAACCAGAGGCAAGCGTTGTGCGTATCCGTCAGAGACATCTTGGACCCGCACACCCGACACTTCTTAAACCCGGACCGTGGGGTGGAAGAAGCCGAAGACACAGGTTCAAGGAACCGAAAGAACAGGATTCAGTAGAATCGAGGCGCGCCGAGATCTCCGAAGTGAACACGTTCGCGGAAAAAACAGAACTGAGGCTACGGGCGTCGTGCATCCTACTTATAACATCCAGTGACGTCGGCTCGATGGAGGCCCTCGAGGACGGTGTATCGACGTCATCGACGCAGGACGCAGAAAGATTTTCCAAAGCAGCACAGCTGTGGTGATTACTGTCATAGATATGGAATACCTCGGAGAATCGAATCCCCTCGAAACTTAAGTTGTATATAGTGTCTTGTGCTCTGCCCCTTTTTGTAAAAAACTCCCAAAACCCTGCATATATAAGTAAGCGTTTAACAACTTAAAAAACTCTACACCAGCATTCTTTTTGTCTGCCTCTCCTTTTGGGCTCCAGTTACTATAACCTTCTTTTCGCCTTAGGGGTATTTGGGGAACCTGCCTTCCCTAACCTCTTGATCTTCCCTACCCGTTCCATCTTCCTAGCAAGGTACACCGGGGTGATCTCAAACCCAGGAACACAGGGTTTGGAGACATAAGAGGCAGGTCAAGTTATAACTGAATGGTTAAGCTGCATATTGTGTGCCCGCCTACACTTGTCTCCCTAGAAGGTGCGTTGGAAGATCACCACGCTACATTAATCAGTGTAAAAGGGAGGATGTAACTCCTTCGGCTACCATTTCCGCTCCTGGAAAAAAGGGCACAGACACAGGGGAGAAGGGAATGTATCCCTTTAAGGTATTAAAAGCAGCAGCGGGGTATGTCAATCCGACATATGAGCCCCCCACTTACAGCAGTGAGGTTAATGCGGAAGAGAGCAAAAGCTGAGAACACAAATACATATCGACACGTGATGGAAGTAAACAGCACTATGAGAGAAAGGATAGACAGATGGAGAAAGAGGAAGAAGCCAGGAAGCAGAACGAAATAAAAGACAAAGCAAAGGGAATAAGAATAGTACAGAATGAATGGATGGGAGTACAAAGATTACTCAAACTGGATTATAAGGGCATTGATGGGGTCAGAGAAAGAGAAGAGCGGGAAAAGAAAGAAAAGGAAAAAGAGCATATAAAGAAGAGAAAGAAAGAATGCAAGCGAAGGAAAGAACGAATAAGGTACGAGACAAAGAAGGAAAAGGAAATGCTAGAAGAGAAGAGAGAAAATAGAAGAGCAAAGAATGAAAGGAGGTGAGAGGAAGATAAACTGAGGGGTATGGGCAGAAGGGAAGAAGAAATTAACATAAGTAGGAGACTAAAAGATGATGAGATAAGAGTCATAGAAGCATTGTCCTGATCGAAGCACAAGAACGACTTGAGGAAGAAAGAGGGTCACAACAGCCCTGCAGGGAGCTGCAAGGGATACCAAGAATACCAACATGGGCTGATGTGTGAGATACACAAGATGTAGAGAAAAGATGTGGGGATTTATATAGGCAAATGTGGGATAAAAAAGGGTATAAAACCAAAGAGAATGTAGAAGGGATCTCTATCGAGGGAAAGGTCAGATGACACCATAACAGACAAGCAGAGAACACTGTCTTTAAGTAGACTAGATCTTGATGATGCGGAAACTGATAATAGCCACAAAAGTGTGGGCGGGGCGTGGCTTGGACGGCCATGTAAGGGGACGCGCTCCTGTGGAGCTCCGTCGATCCTGCACTGATCCTGGAGGAGAGGTGCGTCTGCGGGGGCCAGCCGACGCTGGAAATTGATGTCCCTGTGTGCGAGTGCCACTACCACACTCGCTGAAAGTTTGCTGTGTCTGGGAGGCTCGGATGCCGAAATATATGCTTTTGACTGTCGCGTGCCCCGAACCAGCGGACAAAGACAAAATGGTGGCGACACAAAGCGAACATCGGGGGTCGTGAGAACACCGCCGTGATTGCAAACGCAGGACCTGCTGGACCCCCTGTACTGGGCGCCTGGACCTGTGCACGGAGGCAAACCGTGGAGCCGAGCGAGAGAGGAGCACTTTTCTGCCCGAGACGCGCTGCTGCCTTGAGGGCTGGAGGACCGAACGGATGCAGCGCACATCCGAGAGTTCGTGCGCCCGCTCGCAGCTGTTATAGTCATCTAATTGCTGCTGGAACACGTTGAGCGAGCTCGCGGCTGGCGCTGGGCCCGGGCTGTCGCCCGAATGCATGCCGATGTTGGGAACATTGTGGATACGTTGTAGCAGCGTACTTCAAGGAGGAGGGTGCGCAAGCTGAACTTGGAGTGTGCCTCCTTCTGACGGACCAGCAACAAAGTAATTATTGGCCTGGATGCTGGCGTGTGCTGGGGGAGTGGGGCGCCCCGCGGTGTGGAGAACCAGATTCTGCGCTCGCAAGGAGTGGGGAGGACTCCCGTAATGACTGTTGGCAGCCTGTAAGGAACGCTCTTATACTAAATCTCTCCTGAGCTGGGCCGCCTGACGGGAGGGCGGCCGTGGGCATTGTAAGGAGCGCAGGACCCTCCCCTGGTGTGACGGGGTGCAGGGCATCGTGAGGCCCGACAGAGACCCAGTACATTGGGCTGGAACACCTGGGCCTGACCAAGGAGGGCCCTTGTTACAACAGGCACAGGCCTACATGTGACATTTGCGGATCCCTTGTTATTTAAAACGACCCCCCCTTGACCCGGGCACGTGTGTGCACATCTGAATCTGCTCTGGTGGTGGGATGGCCTCGTGTCCGCGGAGGCTGGGAAACAGAAGGAGTGTGGCGGAGCGGTGTACGCTGGCCATAAGGTGAACACGACTGATCATAATATTGTAAGGCCACGAATACGGGGGAGGACACAGCCCACTCTGAGTGCGAGGGGAAAGGGGAATACACAATTGGACTGCCGAATGGGGTTTGCGGCCACATGATCTCCCAAGTGGCAGGAGGCGAGACAAGCTTCCGCCCAGCCAACATAACAGAATGTCCTCGAAAGTGGTGAGACCCAGGGCCAAACAGCCCACGATAGAGGCCTATGCCAAGTCCCCCCCAGGGGCAGAAGGGGGCAAGAACAAGGAGACTCCCATGGCAGTGGCAGAGTCACCGGGTACGATCCAGGAGGTGTTGGTGGAGATAGCAGACTTAAAAGTGGCTTGGGAGACCAAGCTGGGCCTGGCTATGAAAGAGTTGCAGGAAGGCCTGGACCTCAAGATCGGAGCGGTCCAGGAGGAAGTGAACCTGCTGAGACAGGACGTGAGGTTGATTTCGGAGGGCACGGGGACCTTGGAGAAGGAGACGGCCACAAACACGGCAGCGTGCGCCTCACCTGAGAAGGAGCTCCACGCCCTCGTGCAACGGGTGGGTAATCTGGAGGACAGAGCCAAGCAGGCAGAGGGACGCGCCAGACGCAATAACATCCGTATAGTGGGCCTGCCAAAAGGAACAGAAGGGTCAAACCCCACAGAATTTGTGGAAACCATGTTCTTGCAGGAGATAACTGGCGGGGTGCTGACCCAGGGGTTCGCAGTTGAGAGGGCGCATAGGGCCTTGACCAGGAGACCGCCTCCAGGGCCCCCCCCCGCGGCCGGTGATCGCAAAAATCCTGAACTACCGAGACCGAAAAAAGATACTTGAATTTTTTCAGAAGGGAGGAACGATTGATAAAGGATCGGCAAGGAGTACGGCGTACCCAGACTACATGCTACATGTACAGCGAAGCAGGATGAACTTTGGGTCAGTGAAAAGGAGACTAAGAGAGGCAGGCCATCGCTATATGCTGCTCTACCCGGCCAAGCTGAAAGTGTTTTACAAGAACAGATCCTTGTTTTTTGAAATGCCGACTGAAGCGATGGATTGGCTGGACATGCAGGGCAGACCTCAAGAACCAGATATCCAGGCGGAAGCTGCGGGAGATAAGTAGCTCGTGGCTATGGCACCTAGGGTGACAGGGCCACGACATTGGGACTTGAATATAGAGGGGTACTTGGCCTATGGGGCGTGTGTTGTAGTACTGACAGGCTGGACCCATCTGGCGCACTAATCCCTGATTATACGACTAGGAGCTCCTGAGAGGCTTCCCTTGAACCCAATAGTAATATACTTAGTTAGGTCACTGTTAGATCAGTGACGCCCCGCGGGGTCCTAGTCCTCGTATACAGGATAAGACCAGACGCGGATGGGCCTGGGATCCAGGGATGGAGCTGGGCTTTTGTTGGGAGGGGTTGGGTTGTGTGCTGTGGTGTGAAGTTGAGAAACAGGGAGGGGGGGCATTGTTGGGACGGGGAAAGGAGAGAGCCAGTGAGAGGATCGTTAAAGGGAGCATTAAGGGGAGAGGGGGGTTGGGAACAGACCGAATAGATGGCATCGGGTAATCTCCGTATAGTGACCTGGAATGTACGGGGCCTCAATAGTTATCTGAAACAGAATAAAGTAATGCTGTATTTAAAAAGGATGCGCGTTGACATAGCCCTGCTACAGGAGACTCATCTCACCAGGGAGAAGTTGGAGGTGGTCAAGAAGAAATGGAGGGGTAATGTGGTGGGTGCTACGTACTCAGCGAACGCTAGAGGGGTTATCACCTGGGTGGCGCCACATGTGCCGTTTCAGGTGCTTAGCTCAACGGTAGACCTGGAAGGCAAAATGGTGACGGTAACAGGGCTTCTGGAAAACAGGGAAGTGCACATCTTAAATCTGTACGCCCCCAACCACGATACTGCAGCTTATTTTAGGTCCCTTTATGGTAAACTTGACCCCTTGGCTGGGGGTGCGATGGTGTGGGGTGGGGACTTCAATTGCACCTTGAATCCCAGAATGGACAGGTCCGTTGATAGGACCGGGAAAATGTCACCGGCGGCCAAAGCGCTTGGGACATTGTTGGGAGACCTTGGCCTGGAAGATGTGTGGAGAAGACTCCACCCCACAGATAAGCAGTACTCGCACTACGCAGCGCCACATGACTTGTACACGAGGCTAGATTATGTGTTTGTGGCAGCTGAGATAGCGGGAGAAATGGTGGGAGCGGAATACAAAGCCCGGGTATTATCTGACCATTCGCCTCTGGTGGTGGAATGGCGAAACCAACCCCCCAGGCCTCGGATCCCAACATGGAGACTTAGGACAGAGGCACTGCAGGATGAGGGGTTCCGGGAGCATTGAGGGATGCCATTGAGGAATACTTTGAGATAAACACAGGCAGCGTGCGCTCTGTGGGGACGCTGTGGGAGGCCTTTAAGGTGGTGGTGCGAGGAGTAGCCATTTCCAAATCTAAAGGGCTCCAAGGGGGTATTGAAAGGCAACTTCAGGACACTGAAAGGGAGCTGGAGAGCCTTGCACGACGCGAGAACGCTGCCCATGATGATAGAGCAAAGGTAAGAGACCTTCAGTTAGCCTGTAGCGCACTCTGGGATCGACTGTGTAGATTAAACTACAAGAAATATACAGAGCGGTTACACGCTGGGGGCGACAAGCCAGGCAGATTGCTGGCCTGGCTGTACAATAGTGAGACCCCCCGGTCAGTGATCAATGAGATTAGCGGTGAGGGAGGTCGCATCTGCAATACCCAGGAAGGGGTGAACGAGGAGTTCCTCAAGTTTTACAAACACTTGTATGAGGACACCGGGGAGGATATGTGCCAAGATATACTGAACACACTAGAGGATATTGAGCTGCCCACCCTGGATGACCTAGAACGTGAGGAGTTGGACGCCCCCGTCACCTCGGACGAGCTGGAGGTGGTGATTCGGAACCTCCCCACGTGTAAAGCGCCTGGGTCGGATGGGCTGCCCAGTGAGTTTTACAAGACATACAAGCAGGAGCTGCTTCAGCCACTGCTTGCCATGTTTAATGAGGCCTATGAGCAGGGAGAACTTCCATTGTCCCTTCGCGAGGCCGTGATTATCCCACTACTGAAACCTGGTAAACCGGCCGCGGAGTGCGGGTCCTATAGACCTTTGTCCATGCTCAACCAGGACAGCAAAATACGGCAGTGCTGGCTAATAGGTTGAAGAAGGTGATCGGTAAGCTGATACACCCAAATCAGACGGGCTATGTCCCAGGTAGAAACATTACTGATAACCATAGGAGGCTGCACCACATTATTGACCAAACTGAGGAAGACACGGGCGAGCTGGCTATCGTGTTGCTAGACGCTGTCAAAGCCTTTGATTCGGTGCGATGGCCTTGGCTCAAAGCGGCCCTAAGGGGATTCGGTATGGGACCTGGGTATATCAGGCGGGTCCAGTTGTTGTATAGCACCCCGATGGCGAGAGTCAAAACAGGAGCCATAGTCTCAGATGTCTGGAAACTCAGCAGGGGGACCAGGCAGGGATGCCCCTGGTCACCCATGTTATACATACTTGCACTAGAGCCGTTGGCGATATGCCTGCGGCAACAGTACGGGGAGGTGGGTATTAGCACAGTGAGCGGTAGACACCTGATATCACTGTATGCAGATGATATGCTCCTTTATTTGCGTTATCCGGAGGAGAACCTACAGTATGTACTGGAGGTGCTGGACCGCTACGCCACTCTCTCAGGCATATCAGTGAACCCTAGAAAGTCTAGTCTGTTCCCCCTGGGCAGATATAAGAATGTCCCGTTGGAAAGGCTGCCTATCCTGCCAATACCATGGCATACATTTAGGTATTTGGGAGTAAGTATCTACCACAAGATTGAGGCGGAGCACAAACATAATACAGAGAGAGCCGTAGAAGGGGTCAGGAACAGCATGGTGTTTTGGTCTAGATTGCCCCATCATGGAGGGCGGCCTTGCTTAAAATGGTGGTCCTGCCCAGACTCTTGCATTTCTTTGTGAACGTCCCGTTTTTGATTCCCAGGAGCCTATTTGTGCGACTCCACAGCATGTGCAGGGGCTTCGTGTGGGGTAACTCCAGAAACAGGGTGGCTTTGTGGAAACTTCAGAACCCGTGCGATAAGGGGGGCATAGGCTTGCCAAACTTTGAACTTTATTATCTGGCGGGGCAGCTGCTGTATGTGGCCAGGTGGCTGTCAGATGAAGATTCGGTGGAATCTAGGCTGTTGCGGGAAGACTCGGCCCCATACTTCCTGAGGGAAGTGGTGTGGTTACAAAAGGATAAATTGATGGGAAGGGGGCGGCTATTGAGGCTGGGATGGGAGGTCTGGCACAGAACATGGAAAATGATGGGTGAGTCGGAGCCGCTCTCCCAGCAGGCCCCACTGGTGACGTTGTGTGGTAACGACTCAATTATTTGAGTCAGTCCGTAGATATTGGGAATCAGTGGGCCTGGCCACCCTTGGGGACATATGGCAAGGAGGAGAGGCATTGGACTTCCAGAGGCTGCAAAACGAGACAGGGGTGCACAGAGGCCAATACATAACCTACGCTAGGCTTGTGAAACGGGTAAGAGAGAAATGGCCTGAGACGGCATTGGCAGATGACCCTGATGCCTCCCTGGAAACCATGTATGATGTTTCAGAGGGCGGGCACGAAATATCGAGGATATACGAGCTCCTGAGAGCGAAGGCTGGGAAGGAGTTGCTCCAATTGAGACAGGATTGGGAGGAGGAGGTGGGTGGACCCATGACGGACGGGCAGTGGGAGAGAGTCCAGAGGTATCATAAAAAGGTGTCCCGAAACGCGAGACTCCAACAACTCCAGCTGTATGTTACTCACAGGGCTTATCTGACTCGCCAGAAGATTGCAAGGTTTGGAGGCTCGGTTACGCAGAAATGCCCCAGGTGTGGGGAGGTGGAAGCGGGGCTAGTACACATGTTTTGGGCCTGCCCGGAAGTGTGCAGATTTTGGGAGGAGGTTAAAATGAAACTGGCTGGTGGGGGAGTGGTATTAGACGTAGGATCAGCTTGGTCATGTATGCTTGGGATCTTTCCCAGACCCCGGGACTTAAGGCACACAAGCAAGATGAAGGATTTGGCTTATGTTCTGGCCAAGCGCAGGATTGCTATGAGCTGGAAGGTGGCCCACAGGCCCAGGGTGGAGCTATGGTGGGCGGACCTCCTAAGGTGGGCGGAGGCGGAATCCGTAGTATGGTTTGAAGCGGTCACTAGAGGGGGTGAGGAGGAAATAGGGCCCCTGCTGGCCTGGCGGCAACTGGTGGCCTCTGTGGCTAATCCACACCAGGGTCATAATGAATCTGAGGACTCGGACGATGAGCGCATAAGCACTGTGCCACCCGATAGTGCTCCAGCAGACGACACAGAGGAGCCGGCTCTAGTTTGAAGAGGGAAGGGGGGAGTTGGGGAATTATGTTATGTAATATGATGGTTTGATGATGCTTCTACATGCGGAAACAGTTGTATTGTGCAGTGTTTTGTTTGGTTTTTTAAAAAATAAAATTAAAAAATGTTTAAAAAAAAAGTGTGGGCATAATGATGTCAGACGAATAAAGGGAAGAAAATGAGGGAGCGTGAAGGGAGGGCACATGCAGAGTTTCAATCGAATCGAGTGAAGAAAAAGGGGTAAAATGGTCTGATTTAGATGACCCCAAAGAGAGAACACCAGAATGGACACCACACACTGAGCGACCACAAGCACGATCGTGCACTGCAGGGGATCTGTCGCTGCCTTATGTAAGCAGATTAAGGGCACTACCAGGACTGAGAAAAAAGTGCGGGACTAGCCCCGTCTGGAAGACAAGAAGTGTAGGCAGGTAGAATTACGGTCCAGGATTTTTCCAATTCCCATTATTGGAGAAAGGGGGAGGACAACCTCAATATATTCCATGTCCACAAATGGATAAAGACACAAGATGTAAATTACCAAATTTAACTTCCGGTGCAGAGAAATTGATTTATGAATTAGAAAGAATGACATCAGCAATGGTGTTAGCAATAGGTGACATAAAAAGCTTGTTAGCAGCCATCATAGGAGAGAGAACCGACAACATTTAGAAGCGCGCAGGATAATAATTGCAGAGCAGATGCATGGCGGGCGCTCAGAGTACAATATCCCCGATACATCAGATATGGGTGCGATCACGACTAGGAAAATGGGGGAGGATGAGGACCGTGTCATCTATATTCAAGAGAGATGGCGCCTTGAGACACGTGACCTGTGGGATAAAACAGTGGCATTATTTTACCACATTTTATGTCAGGGACTGCAACGGCAGATGAAGAAACAGGTGGGAATGGAAGCAAAACCATAGCCAGAAATACAATTGACGATCATGCATCACTGCCGATTAATGCATGAGAAAAATAAGAAGAACCCGACAGTCGAAAGCAGCAAGCGGCGAAGGTAGTTCAGAAAATCTTTTTCAAAAATAGCCATAGAGGGTGCAGTAATGACAAGCAATGAAGGTGGGGTTATACAGGAGATGCAGCCAGTACAGCTAAATAATGTAATGTATCCCCCAGATCAGAGTGGGTACAATTATTGGCCAAGAGGAAGAGGGAATAGGACTAGAAGAGGAGGAACAGGGGGATTTCAAAACCATCAGGGAAGAGGAGGATTTAATGGCGGACAGCCGCAACAATGTTGGAATTCCAAAAGAATAGGACACATAGCTATAACATGTAGAAGCGGAGCACAATTGGCAAGCTCAAAGAGGGGGTTATGTTCTGCAATACAATACAGAAGCGCAAGATTATGATGCCCAAAAACACACGCAGGCTCACAAATATGCGCCGCAACCACAGCAAATATAGCAAGCGCCATTGCAAATGCAATCACAGCAAGTGCAAACATAACAGGTACAAACTCTGTAAGCTCAGACACAACAGGCCATGTTACCACAGTGGAATGTGAACACTGGAGTTCAGCAAGCACCCACACCCAAATTAGGAAGTGTGACTGTGGTAAGAGGAAATCCTTTCACAGGCACAAGAATTAATTTATATCCACAATAGGACATCCCACAGAGTGACCTGGTGTGCTCTGTACTATCATTGACACCAGACCTCCAAGAGGAACCAAGGGTCAAGGTGACGACAGGAGGTAAGACATTTTCATTTCCTGTAGACACTGGAGCACCTTCGTTCCTGTGTCCGTGAGGGAAAATATCCAATGTCAGGTATTGTCATGAATGTGCAGGGATTCTCTGGGGCGATGAGCTTAGTTCTTTTTATAGACAAATGACCAATCTCTATAGGAGAACATGTTATGTCGATGCAGTAAACATATTAGGGTGTGACTTAATGACAAAACCTAACATGACAATATCTTTTACTGACAAGGAGAAGTGTGTTCCACCCCAGGGATACATTGTATGAATGTGAGAGAGCTTATATTAGCTTTTACAGGCCAGAAGGCACTACAAGGAGTTCCCTTAGATACAGATGTATTTTTGTATTTAGGGACTGTTTTATTATCGTGGTTACCCAGATTGATAGATAAGCTATTGAGAATACCTGACCAGTGTTTGCTTAGACCAGAAATCCCTATGGATGAGGAAAAGGGCAGATTAGATGCAGCAGTGGTTAGAGAGGAAAGGGTGGTTCTAACCGGACAGATGATGAGGGAAGAGGATGGAGAACAGTGATAGCCCTCAGTGAAGGATACAGGCTGACAGGTGAGGAGCTGTTTATGGATGAATACTCAGATGATGAGTTAGTATTTTTAAAAAGGCTCACTTATTGGATTAAAGTAGAGAATTCAGAAATACCACAGAGAATGGTGATGGTAAAAAGGAGAGATTTCTCCAGGAAGATTTAGAGAAAGTACCAAATATTTTATGGACCACAAGTCCATGTCACGTGGGTCTATTAAAAGGAGTAGGAACAGTTACAATCAAGCTTCAACCAGGAGCCCTTTGCCACATGCAAAGCAATAAATCCTGTCCAAAGAGGCGGATGCAGGTATATTCAAGAACATTTCCGCTCGAATGAAGCAAGGCATATTGGTGCCATCCGAGTCTCCATGTTACACGGTTGTGTACCTAGTAAAAAAATCAACAGGAGGGTTGTGGAGGTTCATACCGGACCTTTGCCCCTAAACAATATAGTTGAAACTGAGTTTTCTCTAGTTCCAAACCCTGCGACAATATTGTGTAATATCCTATCCAAAGTAAATTATTTCACAGTTATAGATTTAAAACACGTTCTTTTCAATTCCCCTTCACAAAGACTGACATGATTTGACTTCCTTCTCATATAGAAATGTTCATCTGAAAAACACACTTGTTTGTCCCAGGGGTATTGTGAGTCCCCTTCAATCTTTAACAGAGTTCTTCAGATGGACCGGGGTAATTTTCACCTCGAAAGTCCAAATGTCCAGTACATGGATAACATTTTGGTGGAGAAAGATGCAGAGAGAATTCAGTTAAGCTCATGAATATACTATCAGAGTAAGGGTATAAGGTGGACAAAGACAAGCTACAATATTGTCAGAAAGAGGTCTTGTATATAGGACAGTTGATTTCTCATGAGGGGAGGAAAGTGACACCCAAGAGAGCAGAAGCAATTATGAAGACCTCAGAAGCTAAACCAGTGAGGGAAATACAACACTGTTAGGCATAAGTAATTATTGTAAGGCCTGGGTTTTCAACTACAGTACATATATTCAAATACTTTTAAAAGGGTATAAAGAAGCACAGGTGGGTAAGAACAAAATAACATGGGCAGATGAGATGACTGAAGGATTTGGAGAATTCAAAAAGGCAATCAGTACAGCCCCTGTGTTGGGAATTCCAGATTATCATGAAGAGTCTAACTTATTTTCTCAGTCATAACAGCAGTCCTTACACAGAACACGACATTAGGACAAGGACACAAACTCTTGGATTACTGTAGTGGGATTTCAGATCCAGTTATGTAAAGGCATTATCTCTGTGAGTAGTCTTTAGCTGCTGTTGCTGCATTCGCGATTGAAAAAGCTTCAAGTATAAAGATGGGGTGTTCAGTAACACTATTTGTAGAGCATGCATTATTTGCCATTCTAGAGAAACCTAAAATTACATTGACCTTGGGGTTCCTTGGGGATGGTAAAATGGCAAAATTTGATGAGTGGGGAGTATGTTAATCTATATCGCATGTATTGCATCCTGTACCAGGAGTTAGGAAATTTGGACAGGTATTTGGGGAGGGAGCCCCAGGTCTTATGCTGATCTTTCATAACAATTTCCTGTCTGTAAAGGTTTTTTCCATTGGTTGTCTTCACCTAGTCGTCCTGCCACAATTTCCATTTGACCCTTGCTGGGTTGGAAATCAGATCCTCTAGTTTAACTTCCATATGGGCGAGCAAAACTAAACAGCAGTTTTCCCATTCCAATAAGAACATGATTTTCTTGGAGTTCAATGCTGTTTTTAATATTTGGTAAGTTTTCGGCGTGTCAGGTGCCCTGCATTTTCTGTACAAGGAAAGAGTCTTCCAGGTGACCTTTGCGTTTAATGAAATTAAGCCCAGTTCAAACCGTATCACTGACATCGGGATCAGGTTAGGACGTTTTAAAATTTTCCACCAAAAGACTGCTTCCAAGGTGGACCATAATCGCCAAGAGGTTTGTGGGAACCCCTCGGCTCCATAAGTAAGGACGGGTGTGACTTTTCCCTTAAGGAAGGTCATGACAGGGTCCAAAAAAAATGTCCCAAATGTTCTATGTAGCAATCTCCCTTGGGTGATCAGTGGGTTTAGTTTAGCTCGCAAGTCCTTCTGTCATGGGAGATACATTTTACTGCTGTTACTTAGCGAGCCGAGGTATGTTACTTCATCAGCTATTGCTAAAGGGCTTTTCTTGATGAACCATTTTGGTATTCTTTTCGGGCCACGACTACGATCGCCCAGAATCATAATAGTAGTCTTTGCTAGATTCATGTCAAGCCCATTTTCCATTAAGTAGTCATGAAGGGCATTAATACTTCGTTGTAGACCGATAGGGGTGAGATCAGACAGAACAATATCATCTGCATACAGTAGATATATCACTGATTCAGTAGCCAGCTTGGTCAGATGCAGTCTAGCTTTTGGCCAACTTTCTTTAAGATCTGACAAGAACAAGCCAAATAAAGTAGGAGCTAGTGGACATCCCTGTTTCAAGCCCCCTGATGTATCAATTGCACGGTACAGTAAACCGTTAGCCCCAAGACGAATCCTGATGTTAGTATGTCAGAGATTTAATAGCTTCCTGTAGATCAGCAGGAAATTGCCATGACTTCAGTCTTATCCAAAGAAGATGCCCGTTAACGCTGTCAAAAGCCTTTTTAATATCTATGAATGCTACATAGATTTTATTTTCTCATTAAAGGCTTTGGCTTTTAGTAAACTGATCACAAAAAGATTTAGTTCAGTGCCAACCATTTTTCACGAATCCGGTCTGTCTAGGGTCATCTATGTTGGATTATTTTGTCCAGCGTTGGAGATGTTTTAGGAGGAAGGCAGCAAATAACTTGCCCATTGAATCCAACAGCGCTACTGGGCGATAGTTAGAAGAGTCAGATCTAGGTCCCTGTTTATAGATTGGCACTATTATCGCTGAGCGCCACGAATCCGGAATTGTACCCTACTTCAGGATTTGAGTAAACAAGGTATGTATAAAAAGAATCCATTAATCCAGAGCTTCTTTTATCATTCAATTCGAAATCCTGTCTGGTCCCGGGGCTCTCGACTGATTGTCCTTTTTGATTAGAAGTTCCACATCGAGATGATCAATTTGGAATGCCCAACCTCGGCCTGGCTTCACTTTTGGCACTATATGGAGCAGTGGGTCTCCTCCTCCCAAATGACGTCCATTCAATAAAAGCCATATTGATCTCGTGTCTTTGTTAATGAGGATGTGGCGCATTTGCTCAGCGTCCACTTGAGTCATCTCAGCTTCGTATAGCAACAACCAGTTCTTAAACTGTTGTTTGCCTTTTCTTATTTGAATTAAGTATTGAAATTCATGTTTCTTCGCCATCTGTCTAAAATCTCCATTTAGGAGTTTTTT
Source organism: Ambystoma mexicanum (assembly GCF_040938575.1). Classification (NCBI taxonomy): domain Eukaryota; kingdom Metazoa; phylum Chordata; class Amphibia; order Caudata; family Ambystomatidae; genus Ambystoma; species Ambystoma mexicanum. The sequence continues at coordinate 582,433,139 of NC_090941.1, read as the reverse complement.
CACGAGAGCAATTCTTTTGTTCGAAGCAGGTCTATGAGGGATTTCCATTGCAAGAGTTGCTTTCATAGGCCGTTGAAATTCCTGCAGGAGCGTGACATAATTGATTCCGTCATTGCACAGCAGCATATCAATAGCTTTATTTGAGAACCAAAGTATATCATGCTCAGTCATACAGAGGCAATTTGTCCCTGAGGTCGGCTCCAAGTCCACGCTATAAATTTCTGTCTTGCTTCTGGTCCCCCCCCACTCCATGTACATTTCAATAAAGCATGGTCACTGGTGGGCTTCTCAATTACTTTCAGTGCAACTAAGCTCTGAATTACTTGACTGGAAACAAAGATATAATGTAGTATACTAGAACGGGATCCCTTTTGTCCATGTTGGTTTAGCCAGATGATCACCAGTTGTTTGGCCGTTGAGGAAATGCAGGTTGAAGGTTGTTGTTAGGCAGAAACCTGTGCAGTTCCCTCTGGGACCACTGCAAAAGATTTAGGACTAAAGGTGTTTGGCAGTAAACCCACTTGGTAGCAGTCTTTACCACACAGATTCACTTGGTAGCTGTGGCTGAGCAGTCAGACTTCCCTCAAGAAGAGTTAGGCAGTATACAGAGTATTCACAATAGGTCAAGATGACACAACAGAACAAGTAAACACTGACCAGGGCTTGGTGTAAAAGAGATATAATTATTTATTTAAAAACCACATCTAGAAAAAACACACAGGCACTAATAGTAAGTTATTCAAAAACACGGTCACTAAAAGATATACACTCTCTTAAAAGAATATTAGAAGTCTCAAGTAAAGCCCCACTTATTTTCAGACAGCGGTGAGCGCTTAACGTAGATGGCACTCTAATAGTTTGTTTTAAAAAGGGAGAGAAAAGCAGAGAACAAATTGAACAGATCTCAACACTTTTACAAGAACATAACAAGAGAGGAAGGCAAAGTAAAACCGTGAATTCAGAGTCAGTAGGCTGGATCCGCTTTAAGAGGATCGAAACGAAATGTGTCCAAGGTCACACGGTTGCAGTGCACAAAAAAGTCTTGTAATGGTTCAAAAAGGAGTTGGACCAAAGAAAGGGACCAGTTAGGGGTCAAGGCGGCCAGCCCAGTCCAGAAGGTTAAGGAGTTATTATTACCTTGTAGCAATCTTTAGAAAGGGATGCCTGGCGGACACGGTACCTTAAAGTGGTAAGAACACTCCAGCGGGGGCAGTTGTTCCTGGCAGCGGATGCAAGTCGGTGCTTCGTCCGGGGGAAGAGAGGATCTCGTCGTGGAGGAAGACAGGAGTCCGTTGCACTGCCAGGGAAGAAACCAGCCGCAGAGTTTCTCAGGTACAAGGAGCGGTCCGTTGATTCGCGGTTCAGTGGTGAGTGGCTATCCGGCCGCCGGGGTGCTTGGCACGGGCAGTTCGACCACAAACCGGTCTGGGGTGCAAAGAAAAGAGGGTAAACTGGTTGTGCCCACCAATCAGGGGAAGAAGCCTCTCCAGCCAGGAGATCTTCTCTGTCGTCGGGAAGTGGTGAGTCGGTTCTGCAGGGCTCCACCGGTGGTGTCGTCGTGGTAGGTCGGCTCAGCTTCTCCCTCGTCGGATTCTCAGGTCCTGTGGCGACTTCTGAAGTTCCAGTCCCCAAAGCCCTGCTTTTATGCAGCATACCCCCATTCACTCAGCCTAGCTGTCAATCAAACATGCTAAGTGGTGAGCCGGCCGGCTCACCACTTGGGCCAATCACAGAGTGCGACTTGAGTTACCAAGGTAACTCAGTCCAGGGTGCCTAAACCCCCTCCCACACCCCCTGTGGTACCCAGACAGAGTGGCACTACTTTTGGAGGCTTCTGTGGAGAAGCCCTCCAAAAAGTGGAACAAAGGGCTCGACTTGGGTTGGAGTCACAGAAGAGAACACAAACGCCATTTTAGAATCGAGTCTTGGCAAAAAATACCAACCGGAGAATTAATATTAATTAAATAAACCGGTGGTATGTTCGAGGCTATGAGACTTAAATAATTAAAGTTGGTAGCCTCGAACAATGGGAAAATCCCATAGGAAAATATTTGCGGTCGAATATAAAAAGTAGTTTCCACTGCCACCAGCCAAAACTCGATCAGGGGGGACGGAGACGTGCCCCCTCGACTAACAGACCCCGGGGCAATCGAATTGCCCAGACCAGTACATCCACAATATGATGGTTTGTACCGGTTTCTGTTAATAATTTGGGACTAGTAAAGCCAATGGTGACTTTACATGCCCTGGGAGACAGTAGTCAGTCCCAGGGTATGAGTCTATGGTGGGGGGTCACTATGACACCCCTGTGTTACGGCACGGAGGGCGCTGTGTAACACACATAAGAAAAACACACGAGACCCTATGGAGTAAAGGACCCCATAGTCCATAAAACACATAAGCAGTCAAAGGAACGCCATACATCATGTGCAAGAGTGGGACAAAAAGAGTCTCACTCTTGGCAGGAGGAAAAAAACAAACTCCAGAAATCCAGCAAAGCTGCTGGGGGACTCACTAGGTTAGGAAATTCAGCCTAAAGAGAGAATTCTCCCTAACAGCTGTCAACCATTCTGAAGCTCTCAGCTCTCCTTAGCCTCTGAGATCCTGATGCGGGGGTCGGGGGACACCTGTTTTACTGATGCATCAGCAGTTTAGGTCACCACCCACGATGGTGAACTCCGGCTCAAATAGGAAAGTCCAGCGGTCAATGGAGGATGCCAAAGGTTCTAGGAAATGGTCTGGAGATAAGACAGTCAAGTTCCAATAGATGTTAATAAGTAGGCCTTGGAGGCTCCGTCCAGGAGAGTATCTTGCAGGAGATTATTTGTAGAAACGGGCAGGGACTTTCGAATGATACTGTAGTAAAGCTAGAATCATTTCTCACAAAAGTGACAAGGCCCCCCGAGGGATGACCTCTTTCACCCCCATATGCGGGGGTGAATAGAATAGTAAATCCGTCAAGGGAAGGAGGCTCACAGAGCCAAGTTTCCTATAGGCACAGAACATCAAGTCCTCCTTCAATTATATCCCTATCGCTGGAAAGATGGGCAAAACCTTTAGTATTCCAGAATGCAACCTTTCGCAAAGAACTTCGGGGCTAATCTTTAGATTGGGTCACTGTACTGCCTGCCGTCAGAGGACTGATTTTCTGAGCCGTTGCTTTGACAGATGTATTGTTAAACTTGATTGAGCATTCATCGGAATCTGAGGTCATGAATGTGATTTTCACTGTGTCTCTTGAGCATCTAGATGACAGTGCTGATGGACCAGCCAACAAATGTTTAACCTTAAGGCGGGAAGCGTTTTGGTAGTGTTCCAGCTTAGACGACCATCCCCGCTCTTTACTGGAGGTTAGCACTGGTTTTGTAGGTGATTAGGGCCTTGGTCGCAGTGCTCTCGATGGCAAACTAGGGGCTGCAAGCTGCTGGTGGTCACACCAGTCAAACCCCATCGGGAGGATCATATGTGCCATCTCAAAAAGCAAGGATTTCACTCCTTGGGAGCAAAGATGCAGTATAACGCTATCTGTCGAATGCTCATTAGGGAAGTCGACAAATAAGGTATCCTCAGATTTGAGGAATCTTAACAATGGCACATTGTGCAAGAGACTCATGACATTGGAACGGTACAGAATCAGGCTGTCTCGGGCCGGTAGAAGGCGTTCCAGTACTACTTTTGGAGATGAAAGCCAAGAGCCTCTATGGAGGCGATCATCCAGCTGTGCCTCTCTATTAAAAAAGAGGCACAGTTTCTCTTAGGGTTCAGTTAAGAAGACATGTTCTTTTCAAGCTGCCTAGCATATTATGGCAATAATTGACCTCGTGAAGATGTATCAGATAGCTTAGCCAGCTTAAAAACACAGTTTTTCATCCAAAGTTTGGAAAGGAGTTGTGGATCGCCTAGCTCTGCGATGGAGAAGTGAGCCCTTTGGAGGACTTCTTTGAGACTCGATGCGCAGCCTTAAAAACTTGTTGACAGTGCCCTTAGGCGAGAAAGAAGAAGTTGATGAGGGTATCCGTAGACCAGATGGAGTGAGGGCCAGAAAGCTCTTTGTTGAAGATGTCAGACTCAGTGTGGGAATACGTAGAGCAGTTCAAGCATGCTTCTAGGGTATCATCGAGATTTGCAATCAAGTCGGGTCCTCTTGATTGGGAAATGTCCAGGTGGAGGTTGGATTTGTGATTCTGGAGCTAGATTTTGCCAGCGCTGATTGTCGTGGTCAGTGTAGGGGCAGTTGGTTGAAAAATCTGGCTTTTCACACCTGACGTCTTAGACATACTGGATTTGGTCACTGCCTAATGTTTAGGTTTCTTCACTTGTGGTTGGGCTCCATCTTTCTTTTTCCATTTTCCTCTTCTTCGTGTGGCTGAGAAGGGATTGGACCTTCCAAGTATCGCAGCCTTGGAAACAGAAATACGAGGATGAAGGGGCAGAGCTGGCGGTTGGCATGATTGGTTATTGTCAGTTAGATCAATCACAGACCCTGCCTTGCGTTTCGCAATTAGCGTTTTTGCTGGTAAAGGGGCCACAAGGTTTCTCCAGTTGTAGCCTCTGGCGGCGTAGTAGAATCATCCTCAACAGCTTTCTGGGGGGACTTCTCAGAATGGTGTAGGTCTGTGGGTGGGAAGTTGGTGGATTCGCTCACTGGAAAAGTGACATCACTTGTATTATTAGGAGCCGGCTTCCTTTTGTGAACCGTTGTTTTTAAGTGAAGATGGTCCAAAAGTGCATTTAGCAAGTATTTCTTGTCAGCTTTTCCGAGCACTAGGGTGTCCAGGATCTCTCTATGTATCCTGTCGGAGCATTATATTTCCTGATCTACTCTGGACTGCAGTGAAGTGATGAAGAATTCAATGAATATAATTTTGGAACGCATAAGAGGTAGGAGAGTGGTTTGGTCTTTATTAGAATCATTCATAGTTTCATAAAGCTTGACAAAAGGCAGAAGGGAGGTTGCCATAGCAGCTGTCAGGTTGTCATAGATGTTGTCATTAGACAGGATACATTCCTCGCTTGGAGCTTCTGTCAAACTGGACGGAAAAGGAGAAGGCACAGTGAGAGTTGATGGTAAGTTTACCCGGGGCTCTTCATTAGGTAGAGGGACGGAAACAGTCTTTTGCGAAGGTGATAAGACTTTGTTGTAATTTATGGTTAGAAAGATCCCAAAATGGAAGCTGCTGTAAGGCATATTGAGTTTCATCCCTTGTGGAATACTGTGTTACAACCAAGGGTTTAATAACTTGATTAAGTACCCGGAATGGGCACCGGGGGGCGCGCTCGTCACCATCCAGGAAATCTGGAAAGTTTTCATCTGCTCCGACGGCGTGGAAACTCAGACTATATACCGGCATCATCGGGCACAGAAGCAGGTCTCTCTTACCCTCCCCGAGCAGACTGACATCCACCATGCCCTCTCCAACTGGGTGCCCAGCGGTAACCGTCATCGGGGGGTCCCGGATCACTGCAGCTGATCCAACCGAGGAGACTGCAAACACTGAATCAGGAAGGGTTCTCTCCCCGCCGGTAAGTTTAAATCATCAGGAGAACCACTGGGTTGTTGGTCGTCGGGACGAAGAGTAGCTTTCCTTGGGGAATGGGAGATGGAGGCTTCTCTCTGCAGGAGCTCTGATCCGTTAGATCAAGTTTGGTTGTTACACTCAAACAGGAAAACGGTAACGCATGAGCATTACTTAGATATGTGCTATTAACAGAGGGGTGAGAGCAAGAAGAACTCGTAGGTGCAAAGGAGTCTGTGGAAGCGTTTGCCTTTCAAGACATCCGATAATCCTGCACATTCAGTTCTTCTAGAAGCGTCATGCAGCCAGGTCCTAGCGGCTTGTAACTGTTGCACCTCTCCATTACCCTACTTTTTAGACCCATTCATTTTCCTGAACCAGTATCAAGGGTAGTTGGGATTTAGGGGGTTTGCCAGGCTTGGGGGACGCTTTAAGCGCAATACTCACAGAGCTCGCCTGCGATTTCCGACTGAAGTTTAGTCCTGGACATCGGGTAAAACCTTAAAGCCAGCTACATCAGGATTACTTGGGTCAGTAGTTCACTCACTGCTTCACAAGCAACACAAACACTCCAGCACACTCCGCAAACTGACTGTGTTTTTGAAGCTGTGCAATGGAGACAAGGGTGGTGAAAGCAGGTACTGCAGGCAGCAATGCAGCAATGGAGCTTGAGAACAGATCCCCAACACAATCAACACTCCAGCAAACTCCGCCTTAGCAATCAATCCAGCTAAATCAGTGTCTTAGTCCATTGACAGTATGAAAGTGCCTGTTGACAGACTGCTATATTTGGGTTATATCTTTGCTAACAAATACCACACTAAAATCTTGAAGGAAAGATAAAACATCTCCAGGTAGTTGGAGTTTTTTCCATGGTCCCGTCCTTAAATATTACAAAGCTAAGGTTACACCTAAAGTTTTAGTGAGCATGCGCAAGGTAGTACCCCAGAGGCAATCATTGTATTGAAGAGTTTAGATAGAATCATGCCCCACCAGTCTGAAAAGCCATTGATTATATCAGAATGCCTTCCATCAGGGCCTGCTGATTGCCAGAGGGTAGGGATTCTAAAATAAGAGCAATCCCCCTTAGTTCTGAATTTAATTTCTTTAGCTCCCCTTGGATTACAGCATGTAAACGTTTGTACCCGACTTTGTGGGTTGGTACCTGCAGATTGGAGTACTCTGTGCTTAGGGGTTTAATTTTCTCCTCGGGGCTTTTCTTGAGTGTCTTTCAGTGCCTGTGTCTTTCAACTCAGTCTGTCTCTTAGTAGCTTCGGTCTCACAGTCTAGATAGCTATCCCATTGCCCTTGGTGAGCACATGCACCTTTCTCCTCAAATGCCTTGCGCAGGTTCGTTATCTTATTTAAGTCAAATGTGCCTTCCTGGCAAAAGTGTCTAGGTGACTCACTGTGTGTATATTTGTGCCATTTATCCAGGCACTTACATGTTTTGGGCGAGTAGTGAGGAAACATGAAGCGTGCTGGACTTCCTTTAGGAGGAAGTGGCACTTGACTAGACGGACCTGAACCCATTCTCACAGGGGTAAGACAGAATATGATTTATTAAGGTTCCAGGTCCTTCTTAACTTGGTCTGCCTCAGGACACTATTGTGTCCCGTGGCTGCCAGAGTTGGTATGGCTGATAGCTGACCGGTCTGCCACATCTATCAGGAAGATCAGGTATCAACAAATGACCTCCATTGCTCCCCCGTAAAGAAAAGTCATTGACACCCACATGTGTTGGTCAGATTCGGATGAATGCTGGTTCACAGACTATATCCCCCCCTGCTTCCCAATCACGCTGCCCGGGATGCAGAGCAGTATTTCAGCTTGTTTCATAATCAGCAGAAACCAAGCCTGTTACTGTTACCGTAATAGGATAGAGGAGAGTATGAAATATAAAGCAGGGTCGCAAAGGAGTTGCACATAAAGGGTTTCAAGTGTCAAGGTACAATTTCCGACAGGACAATCTCAGAGCTCTCATCCAAAATATTTTCTTTGAATTTATATAGAACACATCCATCCTAGTTCCTGATCCATACTACACTATTCTAACCGGCAATGCAGTCTTTTGGATGCACTGCTTTTAACTCTGGTGGCCAACTTTACTTTTTCTTATTCAGATAAACAGTTCTGTAGGCAGGGTACCTTTCCTCCTGTACCCTTGCGTTATTACAACAGATTTAAGAATGATTTAACCAAAGAAAAACATACAAGACATGAAACTACACTGATGCAATTGCCTGTGTTCACCAACCCCCGATTTCGGGTCGGCTCTTTGTCTGCAAATACTCTATTCACCTCCCCAGAGTATTCAGGTGCTCCGCCCAGCTCTCCCCTCTGACAAAATCACTTCTCCTGGGCCCACCGGGATGTGTGCCTGGCGACCCTTTTACCTGGCCACAGGGCAACGTGAATCAGACGTCGCAGGCACCAAACTTGTTGCAGAAAGAAATTACCACTAACTATGCCATTGGATTGTTAAACTATTTATTAGTAAAGAAGCAAGCAATAGAACAAAACCAGCAATAGTACGAGACTTTGACACAAGTGAGAAACCCCCCTCCCTCCAAGCACCGTTCTCTTATACCCAAGGGAACGCCTGTATTTCAAGTGGAGGTCCAGACAGGGGAAGGAATCATACTGAAACCATGTTACAAGCAGGGAAAAAGCCCCTCTATCCAAGTCTTTCATACCAGCTGCATTCTTACATGTAAAACAGTGTTATCAGGAAGGACAGCATACAGTGATACATTTAGTCAAGCCGGATATACTCATCAAAGTTTCCCACATGGTTTGGGGTAGGTGAGCATGCTTTCAGTATGATGATTTCCGTCTACCAAAGCCGTTATTCCTAAGAAAGCTGGAGCCTAAGGGAAACACGTCAGAAGCGAGAGATGTGATAGCAAGCATAGCTACACATTAGGCGCAAAGCCTTCATCGCAAAGACATGCAGTGTAATGCCTAAAGCCTCACCTTACACAAGCAAGAAACAGTTGTTCAACCATTGCAGTTTGCAGTACCTACTTGTTATTATAATGCAACAGTGTGCTAGGGGATTATGTAACATTTTCAATTCCAGATTTCCCCCACACTCCTAGCAGTCTGAGCATATGGCCCTTGGAAATGTGCATCTGTTACTGGATGGAATCGCACCAGAATAATTCTGAGTCCAAATAACCAGACAAACTCAAGAAGATGGCAAGTTGCTGTTTTAGTAGCAATTATCTAAAACAGGGAGGTTACAACGAACGTCAACGGACGTATACTCATTCTTAGCGATTTCCACATGAAATACAATTATATACTTCTTTATGTGTCAGAAGAATGACGTCATGCTACGTGGCAATAGTAAAAAACCTAACAAGGGTTGGGATTGGTTAAGGGACACATCTAGATATACAATCACATAGGAGCTAGGTTTGTTATTGGCTGTCCGATATCAGGTGGACAACATATGACTACCTCTTCATACGTGTCATTCAAGAAAAATCAGTTACACAATGTTTCATTGGTTTCTCAAGCTATAAGGTCCTTCATTATATGGACTAATACAATTGGGTTGGCACCTTTGTGCCATGGGTGTAACATTGGTTCAATTATTAGCAGCACGTAAGCCAAGACTCGGGTGCAAGCAGATAGGAAATGAAGCTGCCCTACCACCAAATTAGCCCAACATCTCTCAGCACCCATGCCTTCTGCCATGAAATTCTCTTTGTACTTGACCTTGCAGCGTATTCTTGTCATAGGAATGCAACAGGAGTGAGGGCACTTACTATCGTGTCTGGAACTCCAAGTTCCAGCCCTATTTTCAGCCACGACTCACGTAACAAAAGACCATGATTTTGTTAATTCTGCAAGTTTTTAAATGTTTTAATGAATTAAGACTTGGCATCTTCTGTGTTCTTTCTTGCACCTTAACGTGAAAGGATTCATCCTCTGCACATATGTTCCTCTTCAGCTTAGATAGCTGTGCTCGACTTCTCAATTCTTGACTTCAGGCCAGACAGCCTCTCAACGCAGCTCCAAAAACCTGCTATTTTACTGCGACACATTCTTTCATTTTTTGTAATTTTATTTGTTTTACTATCTATTACTGACAAAAGGCACAGGGCAACAGGGATACATAGTACATGATACAGTTAAGCATAAATAGCACTGACAGTAATGAGTAATATGCAGGACGAGAGAGAGATACTTTAGAGCGTTACATATGTTGAACATGATTCAGCTCAGGTTGGCTTGGGTACATCAGGGTCACATAGGTACGAGCAGAGGGCCGTCCAGGCATCCCAGGGTGTGGAGTGGAGATATATAAGTCTTCGCATTCTTGGGCCCATGTTAATGTTACAGCTAGTCTTTCGCGCTTGGAGGCTTCTTGCCCTTCCACCTCAATAGAATGGCTCTCTTAGCGATGATGCATGCCATATACACAAATGCTTGGTGGGTTTTACTATGTATTGCCGGCCAGATGCCAAAGAGTATTCCTAGGGGCGCACCCTCTAATGGGGTGGTCAGCACCTCTGAAATTATGTCTATACTTTGGTCCCAGTAGTCTCTTAACCAGGGGCAAGCCCAGAACATATGCAAGTGGTCTGCTGGAGAATGTGGACACCTTGGGCAGTCCTGGGGTTGCGAGTGAGCCATTTTGGAGAACCTAGCCGGTGAGTAATAGAGCCTATTCAGAAGTTTCAACTGTAGGAATTTAAAATCGGAAGTTTAGTGATACTTTCTGGGTATGTCTACACATGCGGGTCCATTGGTCATCTGTAAGATCGGAGCCTAGTTCTCGGTACCATCCCTCCCGGGCGCGTGGGGTGGTGGGTGAAGTGGTGTCTATTAAGATTTTGTATAATGTAGAGAGGATATGTCTACAGTCTCCTGAATTAGCAATATAGGACAGGGAGGCGGTCTCTGGGGGTTCATTTGGGTAAGAGGGCCATATAGCGGATAGGGCTGCCTGTAACCTGTAGTATTGAAGATGATCCACCCCGGTGTTCCTGTGACCCTGTTTCCAAGTGGAAGGTGTGATAAATTTGCCTTCAGGGAAGAAATCTGCCAGGGCACTATAGCCTAATTGTTCCCACCTGATCTGGATAGTATCGTCCCATGTGGGTTTTAGTTTGGGGAATTTCCACAGAGGAAGTCATTGGTAGTAGGGCTTATCATACCAGTGTGGTTGAATAATAAATGACATGCACGCAATGTGGAGGCAACCGGGTCGAATGGGCAGTCGTCCCTATAGCGCTGGCCTAGTATCAGTGTTTTTAAATCTGACTCTCCAGCTTTACATGGGGGGGGGGGGGGCTATGCCAATGTGGACCAGAAAGTGGCAAACTGTGTCTGGGCAGCTATCCAGTAGAGTTCTAAGTTAGGAGCAGTGAACCCCCTGTGTCATTAGGGTGTGTCATCTCTACCCATTTCATACATACCGCTCCGGAGTGCCACAGGAACTGCGTGAAGAGAGCATGTATTTTGACAAAGTATGGTTTTCCCGGCCATAATGGGACATTAGTGAAAGTATATAACATCTTGGGAAGTATTGTCATCTTGATTAGTGATCATTTGGACGCAGGGGAGAGCGGGAGGGTTTTCCAATTATGCATTCTGGTCTCTATATACAAACTGAGTGAGGCATAGTTGTGTCGTATCATGGACGAGAGGGAGCGCAACACCACCACCCTCAATTATTTGATACAGTCCGGGGACCATAGTAAAGAAGGAGTTCCACGGCAGACCAAAGCCCGATCTGTGAGGGGAATATTTCGGACTTCGAGAAGTTAATCGTAAAGCAGAGTGCGCCTATACACGTGATGTCTTTAAGTATGGGTGTCAAGTTGGTTGATGGGTCTTTAACGTATACTATCACACCGTCCGCATATAGGGAAACAATCTTTGGGGGGGGGGAGTTTTGGTACTTATGCGGATTCCCCGGTGGCTGTGGTGCATCCTGACATATTCCGCCATTGGCTCGATAGCGAAGGCAACAAGGATAAGGGAGAATGGGCAACCTTGTCACGTTCCCCTCTCAAGTTGAAAAGTTGTGAATGTACATCCATTAACAAGAACTTTGACCAATGGACGTGTGTATAAGAGTTTAATGTAACTCTAAATATTGGGGCCAAATCCCATCCCTTCCAATGTTGCGAATAGGTAGTCCCAGTCGACCATATCAAACGCCTTTGGGGCATCTATCGTTATCGCCACTGCTTGAGCCTCGGGGTCAATTCTAGCCATTATGTTAAATGGGCGTCTAATATTAAGGGTGGTAGACCGTCCGGGAATAAAACCAGCCTGGTAGGGGTGAACTAGATGTGGCATCAGTGGGAGTAAACAATTGGCCAGCACTTTATATTTTGGTATCGCAGTTAATGAGGGACAGGGGTCTATATGAGCCGCAGTCATTGATGGATTTGTCGGGCTTTAGCATGACTGTGATTAGGGCTTCTCTCAGAGATTCTGGAAGAGTATGAAGACGGAGGAATTCTTCCCAGACCAGCAGGAGGATCGGAGAAAGTGTCGCAGCATACTCCCAGTAGAATTCGTCCATAAGGCCTGCTTTTTGGCAAGATAGAGATAACCGCCAAGTTTTCCTCTAGGGTGATCGGGTTTTCCAGTTCATCTCTGCATTGAGCACTAGGGTAAGATAATTGAATGGCCTGGAGGAAAGTGTGAATGGCCTGTTCATCGCTTGGTTTTGGAGCAGTGTACAGCGTGTGGTAAAAGGTCCGGAATACATCAACCACATCTGTGCCGGACCACTTATTATTCCCATACATATCTAAGATGGAATCCACTTGGCGGAACGGACCACCCTCGCCACCGTCCTCCCCGGCCTATCACCTACCCTGTATTTCTCAGCCGCAATTGGTCGAGAGAAGTATTGGGTTTCTCTTAAGGCAAGACTCTCAAACCTCTCTAGTTCAGAGCGGATTTTAGCAAGTAGCGCCGGGTCGGAGGTTTTAGAGTGTTCTTGTTCCGAGACCTTTGAGTAATCTCTCTGAGTTTTACATCGCCATGCCCCTGATGTATACTTTGAAGGCCTGCCACCGAATATTGTGAGAAGTATCGCCCGGTGCATTGGTGTCAAAGAAAGTGCCAGGGCCGGATTTGATGCCCGCTCTGAACACCACATCCAGCAGCGCCGCAGATTTAAACCTCCAGCAGCAGCTTGATGGGCGCGATTTAAATTTCAGGGTTAGTGAGACCGGGGAGTGGTCGGACAAGGTGCGAGGTCAGATATCCACGTCAAGCACTTTCCCCATAAGTGAGCCAGAGATAAGAAACAGATCTGTGTGGGACGACATATCGTGCACCGAGTAGTAGAAGGTATATTCTCTTGATAGTGGGTGTGTGCTCCGCTAGGCATCTCCAAGTTCGAGTGTCTGCATGACGGATAGTAGTTCGCGAGCTGCTCGGGTTTGGCGATGAGGGGCCTTGTTGGTCCTATCGAGTGTGCGATCAAGAATGAGGTTCATGTCACCTTCCATATCAGAGGTAACCTGTGATACCCGGCAAGGGTGTCTTTCAAATGATCGAAGAATTCCGGAGAGTCAGTAGTGGGACAATAAGTGTTTATACGTACGAGTTCTAGACCTTCCAGGACGCTGTGAATTACCAAAAACCTCCCCTCCGGATCTACATGTGTGTGTCTCATCATGAATTTCAAAGATTTGTGAACAAGTACCATGAGACCTCTGGACTGAGTAGAGAATGAGGTAAAGTATCTGTTTGCCACCCCAGAAAGTGGCTATATTACAGCAGGTGCTTTCTTTGGCACGAGTTTCTTGTAGAAATAGTATATTGGTCTTCTGTCTGTGAGCATAAGATATTATTTTGCGCGACTTGATGAAGTTCCCCAAACCCCAGATGTTCCAGCTTAGTATCTTCACCTGTTGTGTCATACCCTTGTTAATGGATCCTGGTCATTCCCGTCTGAAATTGCAATACCGCTGCTCTCGTTGACTCCATCCCGTGTACCTCTGAGCCCAGTTGCCAGGTTTTTAATAGTTTCCATCTGCCTTACCAGTGACGGAGCACAAGTGCTCAGGTAGCATCTTGCGCAACAAACGCACTTCATGGCATCGGGGTCGGGTTCGGACCCCATCATGCCATACCCACGCCCCTCCCTCACTGTCTTCCTAACCCCAGCAGTGTACTTCCTCTCCCCCAACTTTCCCCAAGTGCAAACAGGGCCTTGGGTTTCGAGAAGAACATTCTTCACACAAGCAACTGCAAATGGGAGCGCTGTTGCCGCACGGCAAATATCAACAAAGAGGACATAGCGTCCTAAGCATGACTAGTGTTTACGTGCCGTAACTTACAATGGGTTACAATCAGCACATAACTTTGCATAGGTTATAGACAATAGACTGTAGCATCAGTGCTTATGTGGGTTAATATGGTACACTTCGCCGGCCCGTCCGCCGGGCCAGTCTCCGGGACTGCACTGCGAAGAACCTGGGCCATCCCCTTGCGCCGACCGGGGGCCAAGGTCAACACAGTTCGCACAGGAAACCGCTGGGGTAAGCACTGCTGCCACACGGCGTGGAACAACAAAGAGGACTTTACATCTCAATCATTGCAGGTAACTGGGTGGCATAATCATTGCGGGTAACTGGGTGGCATAAACAAAGTGTATAGCTATCAGTGCATGTCTCTGCAGAGGACATGGGATCTACATCAGCATTAGCATACACATGCAAGCGGCCGTAAGTATTTTAGTCTGCAGGTTCCTCTGCGGGGTTGGCCGCCGGGATCTGTGCCTCAATACATTTCACTGCTTCACTAGGGACTGTAAAGAAGTACAATTTGCCACGGGATTGTAGTTTCAGCTGTGCCAGGAAGAACATAGCGTATTGTATGTTCCTCTCCCGGAGAATCTTTTTGACTCCTGTGAATTGGCAGTGCTCCAGCTGTACTGGGATGGAGAAGTCCGGAATTATTTAGTTGATTTGGGATCCCAGTCTGAGTTCTTTCTTTTCGCGGGCTTGCCGAAGAAGGAACAAGTTACTTACCTGTAACTGTTGTTCTCCAGCATGGGTCTGGCATGGATTCACATGCTCATGAATATTCCCTGTCGTCAGGCTGGGAATCCTCGGTAAAGAAAAATCAGTATCAGTTTCGTTTCTGATCTGTCTTTCGTAGTAGTAACCAATCACTGATCTCTGCGTCATACTGACCACAGCCAATGACTGCCATCTCCCTAAGCCCCGCCTCTGGCAGCCATCTTCAGATTTGGTAGCACGTGAAGTGGCAGTATGATCAAGTGAAGAGCCGCAGAGGGGTAGGCGGGAGGGTCCGCATGTGAATCCATGCCAGACCCATGCTGGAGAACAACAGTTACAGGTAAGTAACTTGTTCCTTCTTCAGCATGGGGTCTGGCATGGATTCACATGCTCATCAATAAAAGAATACATAGCAGTACACACATGCACAACCACGGGAGGTGGCAAAGGCTCAACATTAAGCATTACATCCAAAACTCAACATTAAGCAATTCTTACCTCCTCACCAGGCTCACCTTAGGGGAACAGGTTGCGCAGCACTGCTTGGCCGACCCTGGACTCCTCCCTGGAATCCTGATCGACGCAGTAGAATTTCGTGAAGGTGTGCGTCGACCTCCACGTAGCAGCCCTGCAGATGTCCAGCAAGGGCACACCAGATAGGAACGCCGTGGTAGCTGCGATCGCTCTGGTGGAATGGGCTCTCGGGCGGCCAGGCAGCGGTCGGTTTGCCAACCGATGACAGTACATGATACAGCCGGAAAGCCATCTGGAAATGGAAGCCTTCGAGAGAGCCTTCCCCTGATTGACAGGTCCAAAGTTCACAAAAAGTTGTGACGTCTTCCGAAAACTCTTCGTGCGGTCCACGTAGAGCTTCAGCGCTCTAGCCACATCCAGCGAGTGCAACGTCCTTTCAGCCGGCGACAAAGGCGACGGGAAGAAAACAGGCAACACCAAGGGTTCGTTGAGGTGGAAGTCCGACGGCACCTTGGGCATGAAGGAGGGGTGCGTCCTGAGCACTACCCTCGTGTCGTGAAAAGTCAAGTACGGGCGCTTGCAGGAAAGGGCCTGGATCTCTCCCACCCGTCGTGCGGAGGTGATGGCCACAAGAAACACAGTTTTCCACGACAAGAACTTCAAAGGAGCTGAGTGCAGAGGCTCGAACGGAGGTCCCATGAGTTTGGTCAGCACCACGTTGAGCTCCCACGCCGGGGCCTTCACCGGCGGGAACGATCTGAACAGTCCCTTCATGAATTCTTTCACCAGACGATGAGACCACAAAGACGTCCGTCCCGTGGTTCTGGTGTATCGGGAGATCGCAGCAAGATGAATCTTGATGGAAGCGTGCGCCAGTCCAGCCTTGGCCAGCGTCAGCAGGTACGGCAGTACTTGAGGAGCCGTAATCCGTAGAGGGTTAATTTTCTGTGCATGGCACCAGACAGAGAACCTCTTCCATTTGTGTCCATAGCATTTAAGAGTTGAGGACGCCCTGGCCTTTGCAAGAACCTCCCTGCAGTCGGCCGGTATGTCATAACCTCCAAACTCTAACGCTGCAGGAGCCAGGCCTGCAAGTTCAGCGACTTCGGGTCGTGATGGAGGATGGCGCCTCCTTCCCTGGAGAGAAGATCCGCGTCCACTGGCAGCTTGATTGACGGGGACGCTGATAAGTCCAGAAGGTCCGGGAATCATATCTGCCTCGGCCACGCAGGTGCGACGAGGATCATCCTGCACCGTGACCTCTTGAGCTGGTTGATGAGCCGGATCAGCAGCGGCAATGGAGGGAACGCATATAGGAACAGGTCCTCCCAGGGGAACGAGAAAGCATCGCCCATGCTCCTCAGCTGGGGAAACCTGCTGGCGAACCTCCGGCACTTGGAGTTCGTCGCCGTCGCGAACAGATCGATCTGGGGTGTGCCCCACCGTCAGAAGAGGCGGTCCACTAGATCCTGTCGTAGTTCCCACTCGTGGCACGAGCGCAGTTCTCTGCTGAGCGAGTCGGCGATGGTGTTTTTTATCCCTGCCAGATGAAACGGCACCAGAAACATCCCTTGGGCGACGGCCCAATGCCACAGATCCTGAGCCTCCTTGGACAGGGCTGGGGATCTGGTCCCGCCCTGCTTCCTGATGTAGAACATGGTGGTGGTGTTGTAGGTGAAGATTCTCACCACCTTGCCCTTGAGGGACAGAAGAAAGGACCTGAGGGCCCAAAACACTGCCCGGAGTTCCAGGACGTTGATATGGAGGGACTTCTCCGTCGGCAGCCAAAGGCCTCTCGCGTGCAGATTTTCGGTGTGCGCTCCCCACCCTTCCAGGGAGGCATCCATGGTCACTGTCTTCTGGTGGCCCAGGGTCTGGAAGTCCATGCCCGCCTTCAGATGCGCGCGGGTGCCCCACCACTGGATCGCTCGTCGGAAGCTCTCGTCGAGTGTGATCCTGTCCTCGAAGCTGCCCGTCGTCTGGATCCAGCGAGCGTCCAGGAACTCCTGCAACGGGCGCATCCAAAGCCTGCACAGGCGGATGAGATAAATGCAAGAAGACATCATTCCGAGGAGGGATTTGATGGACCTCACCCTGGCCGCGTCCGCAACCAGCATCCGCTGCACCTTGCCCAAGATGGCCCTCGTCCTTTCCTCCGACGGAGAGGCCAGAAGCACCACTATGTCGAGTTTCGCTCCCAGAAACAGTGCGTCTTGCGCGGGCACCAGGTGGGACTTGGCGTAGTTTATGGAGAATCCCAGGTCCGTGAGTAGTTGGACGGTCCTTGCCGTGTGCTCAGCGGCGAGCTCCTTTGTCTTTGCTCGGATTAGCCAGTCGTCCAGATAGGGGTAGACGTGGATCCCCTCCAGGCGCAGCCGCGTCGCCACCGGTGTGAGGCACTTGGTGAACACCGTGGGTGCCGACCTCAATCCGAAGGGAAGGGCTCTGAACTGGTAGTGACGCCCTTGGACCACGAATCTGAGAAACTGTCGGTGTCCCTTTAGGATGGGGATATGGAAGTAGGCATCCTCCAAATCCAACGACGACAGGAAATCGCCCTCCTCCAGTTGACCCAGGACGTGCTGGAGTGTGACCATCCGGAACTTCTGTGCCTTGATGAATTTGTTCAGTCGTCGTAGGTCCAGGAGGGGACGCCATCCTCCCGTCTTCTTCTTCACGAGGAAGTATCTTGAGTAAACTCCGGAGCCCCGAAGCCTCTTTGGGACGAGCTCGATGGCGCCTTTCTTGAGCATCGCCTTTACCGCCAAGAGAAGTTGAGGGACGTGATGTTCCTTCCTGGCCACGGGGGGGACGCGCGGGCACTTCTTTAGAAACACGAGCGCGTGACCCTGGGCCAGGGCGTCCAGCACCCATCGGTCGGTGGAGATGGACTCCCACACGTTGACGAAGTTTGCCAGCCGACCTCCCACCGGGGTGCTTCGGTGGGGGCCCGACCCCACGGCCGGTTCAGTCCTGCTTCGACGAGGCTTTGCCGCCTTGCCCTCCTTGGCGACGACGGCGGGGTCCGCCCGACTTGCCTCGTCCCCTGTAGGCTTCTTGCGACGACGAACGGGCCGCTTGACGATAGGAGGAAAATCCGCCGCCAGAACCTTTGGAGGCACCCTGCTTGCCTCTGCTGCTCCGAAAGGGCGGCCGTCATTGCTGGAGAACACCAAGAGCCCGGGCCATCTCCGAGTCCGTCTTGATGGCTTGTAGGGAATCGTACACTGTTTTCCCAAACAGGTTGTTCCCATCGAACGGCATGTCCAAGACTCTGGTCTGCACGTCCTGACGGAAGTCAGTTGCCTTGAGCCATCCACGCCGTCTAAGGCACACGCCGTTGCCAAACTGGCGAAATCCAGTGTCAGCGATGTCCGTAGCTATCGTAATGGCGTGGTCCGACGCCACTTCTCCTTCCTGCAAGATCTCTAGGGCCTCCGGTCTCTTGTCGTCTGGTAAGAAGTCCAGCAGGGGGGCGATTTTGTACCACAACTCCCTGTCGTAGCGGGCTACGATAGCCAAGGCGTTGGCAGCCTTAATGGTCGTTGCTACCGATGAGATGACTCTGCGTCCCATCGTGTCCAATTTCTTTCCCTCGCCGTCCGGCAGGGAGGTTGACGTAGAGGCCGAGGTCCCCCCCCGCTTTCTTCCTGGCCGCCGCGGAGACGACCGAGTCCGGGGTCGGCTGTGCCCGAAGGCACAAGGGGGCCACGTCCGGGACCCGGTACTTCTTCTCGTACCGGTCCCTTCTCGCAGGCGTTGTGGATGGGTTCTTGAGGAGGGCGAGACCCTCATCCCAGATATCGTCCAGTAGAGGTACAGCAAGGACCGTCTTCCTATTGGTCTTGCGCCGTTGATAAAGGAAACCTTCCTTCTTCTCTTCCGGGCAGAGCTGGAAAAGCTCGGATGCCCTGGCGATTATGGCATGAAACGATCCAATCTCGTCGGGCAGGGAAGCCCGGGGAGGAGGTGACAACGGGAGATCCTCATCATAAATCTCGTCGTCTGTGCCCGTCGCGGCCGTGTCAGTCCCCGTATCATCCCCACGGGTCGTGGACGGGGAGGAGGGCTTAGCAGTGCGCGATGGTTGAAAAGGAGGTGGAGGATGAATCCTTCTTCTCTTAGGAGGAGGGATCCCATAAGGGCCTGGCTCCGGGTCCCCCGTCGGGAGAGGTTCCTCCGTTGGTGGTAACGGCAATCTCGTCCTTATCTCCGAGCATAAGGACTGTATAGCCCACAAAATGGCCGCTGAGTTGTCTTGCGGCACTGGTTGAGGGGAGTCCGACGGGCGGTCAGGAGCCCTGTCGGCACCCTCGACGTTCTCGTCGTCTCCTACGTCGGACGGGCTGGTCTTCTTCCACGCAAACGCCGTGGCTTAAGACTTCGATCAGTTCCTCCTCAGAGGTTGAGGCCGAATCCACGACGACCTCCTGCCCCCCCTTTTTCTTCTCCGTCGGAGGTTTCACGGGGGTCCTGTCGATGGGCATGAAAGAGGACTCCCTCCGCGGTGGCAGGGAGACTCTGGGCCCCGAGGTCGCCACCACTGGTGTAGCCTCCACAGGCTGAGCCAGGGCCGCCGTGACTGTCTCGATGGAGGCCTTGGCCGGATGGATTAAGGCTTTCACCACCTTAGGTGCGCTCACCGCCTTCTCCTTGGGGGGAGGGTCACTGCCTCGCTCCCCCTCCGATGGGGCCTTCGAGCTCCACCGTGGTCTCTCCAGGAGCTTCGCCGGGTGCTTGGCCTTCCTCTTACCCGAGCCAGAGCATTGGCTCGTGGTTGATGGCGCCGGGGAGGATGCGCCCTGCCTGGCGCCCGTAGAGCCCGACCATTCGGTGCTCCCGGTGCCAGCGGACTCGCGGTGCTTGGCCTTCCGTTGGACCCCCGTCGCCGGGGCGCCCTCAAAGGTCTTAGAAGACCGCTCGGGCTTCTTCTTCTTCTCGCCTGATGGACTCTTCCCTTCCAGCCAGTTGGCGAGACGCAGATGGCGGTCCTTCATGGTCCGCTCCGACATATTGCAGCAAAATGCACAGTCCTTCACCACATGCGTTTTGTCCTCATGCAGGCAGTAGAGGCAGAGGGAGTATTCGTCCTCCTTAAAGACATTCTGAAGCTGGCATCCAGGGAGACCCTGAACAGCTTTCCGGGCGTCGAGCTTCCCTTCTCCTGGGCCATGATCGAGATGGGCCTGAGAAACTTCTGGAGTCCTCCAAAAGCGTGGCTCCACGAAATCTTCACCCTTGAGGGGCGTAGAAGAATCCGATACGGGTCCCCGTTGATCGGATAAAGAAACGGTGGAGCTTGAGGCTCTTTTGACCAAAAAAGAGAAAATTTTCCTAAGAAAAAGCGCGAAAAAAGCACTAAAGCTCGAGAGCAATAGCACGAGGATCCCAACACTTCAACGTGCGGTAAAAATCTGAAGATGGCTGCCAGAGGTGGGGCTTAGGGAGATGGCAGTCATTGGCTGTCAGTATGACGCAGAGATCAGTGATTGGTTACTACTACGAAAGACAGATCAGAAACGAAACTGATACTGATTTTTCTTTACCGAGGATTCCCAGCCTGACGACGGGGAATATTCATTAGCATGTGAATCCATGCCAGACCCCATGCTGGAGAAGTGCGTCTCTATCACGCTAACTCAATATTTTGGCTCTTATAGGTCTGGGGAAGTCTCCTGGTTTTGGTTTGGGTGAGAGTGCTTGGTGTGCTCGTTCAACAGCGAAGAACGGGGAGAGGGCAGATTGATCCAGCAGGTCTTTAAGGAGATTTTCAACTGCCAATTCCATGTTCCCAGTTAAGGAATTTTCTGGAACGCCAAATATCCGGATGTTATTTCCCCGGGAGCGCGATTCAAGGTAAATCACACTTATTCTGGACTTGCTTCATGTCCCTGGAGAGGGTGGCTACTGTGTCCTGTAATGTATGCATGTTGTCTTTGTTTGTACCAATTCTGTCTTCCACTTCGTTTATCTTGGCACCTTTGTGGGTGAACTGGGTCCACACTGATATTGTGGAGTTTTTCATGTACAGCCTAGAATCCCTTAGCCATCGCTTCCATCATACCCGAGAGTTCTGGCATGAGGGGCGGGTCCGGCGGCAAGGCGGATGGTTCTGGCTGTTGCTGATGGCCTGGATCCTCACGTAGGGTCATTCTTGTAAACTTGTTCATTGCACCTGCCTTTTTCCCTCCCCCAGATCGCTTGGTCACATCTGGCTGTATTGGGATTGTGCAGGAGGTCGGCTGGGCTGGGGCAGCGGTAATGTGGAGGAAAATGATTGGAGGGGAGTAGTTCCCGGAGTTTTGCAGTTAGTGTCACCAATACTGGGGTGCCGATCACCAGTTGCAATATGGAGCTGCCAGAGCTGCACAGTGGTTCAGGTTTTTTTCCTCGAGAATTCAGGCTGTGGAGCCCAATATCGCCCCAGTGGTTTAGTTTGTCAATGGCACCCTCAAGGGTAGTGTCCACTCCACGTCACCCTGGGAGCACAGGGCATCAACCAGCAGGTCCCATTGGTGTGGATGGGTGATAGGCAAAGTTTGTATGCATTACCCTCTGGGAAGACTACAAACAACTCTGACTACAGGTATAGGAAACCCAACCTGTGCTATACACTTGTACTACACAGTTTGTTGGCGTGTTGAGCAGCCAGGCTTATCTCAAAAGGGGTCAAAGTGAGCTGTAGTGGAGTTACACAGAAATGTACAGTTACAAGTATTCAAACTCTTAAACTCAAGGTTTCTTGCATAAACAATTATTAAATTATTTATCAGTCAGTTAGACTAAGCCTTCTTCAGAAGGGAGCAATATAACAGTAACACTCAAATACACTTCGTGAAATACACACGCTTAATATCTCTAAATCAGTAGATACCCTTTGGGATGGCCCGCAGACACTGCCTACACCCTCAGGTGACTTCAATTGCTAGGGTGCCGAGACATTAATATATCATTGTTGCAATTAGAATCATATAGTAATAAGTCAAAGGAAAAGATTATTTAGAACAAACAAGAGACCACAAATATTCTTAAGCAGGCAAATACTTTCAGATCATGCAAAATCAATAGGCAAAAGTTTACGTGAGCTGAAACACTTCTTTGTAGGTAAGTAGAAAGTCTTTGCACAATGTTTTAGAAGTCTTAAAGAAAAGAACAATCAAATGTAGGGCCACAAGTCATTAGACTTGTGAGCAGTAGAAGATGCAAGCAACTCTACAGTAAGAGGTAAGTTCTCTCAGACTTTGCACAGTACCTTGAAAAGATGCAGCAGATTACTTCTGTTCCTGTGCAGCTCTGCAGATCTCACTGTTCCTGGGTCTCATTCGTGGGGACAAGAGGGAGGACATCGGGGGACTCCTGCACTGCACTGGGATGGTCTAAACTCGCAACTGGCAAACTACTTTCATTGGCTGTTCAGTGTTTCAGCTCCTTGTGTATACCGCAAATAGCAACACCGTGGTTCCTGGCTGTTGAGATGGACTTTCCTTGCTTCTGGGGTCCCGCACTCTGTGGGGTGGGGGGCTCAGGCTCGGTCAGTCCTGCTTCCTGGGAGTCCGGAGAATCATCCTGGAGCTCTAGGCCAGTTTAAAGGCAACGCACACAATCTGGTGTTTGTCTCCCTGGCTATACGGTTTCCAGCAGCAACTCTGTGGAAATGTAACCAGCTCCGAGATATGATATGGCATTTGTAACATGCCTATACACAAGTGTTTCAAGGCACGATGGAGATGGATGTCCAGGTGGCTTGGTCCCACCAACTTAAAGGGAGAAGTCGTCCTTGCAGGGGATTCTCTGTCGATGCGAACTTGGAGTTGCAGCAAAGCAGCAGGGCTTCACCGGGCCAACCAACTGTCCAGGAGTTGCAGCAGGTGTCCTCTTCAAGTTCTTCTTCGGGTCCTTCGTCCAGTGGTCGACTCTGCTTTCCAAGCCAAAAGCCTCGACTTTTATTCAGTTCTCTCCCATTCATTCCAGCATAGCTATCAATCACCCAGCAGGGTGGCTGTCCTTGCCGGACAGTCAGCCATCAAATCACCACAGAGTGCATTAGGGTCTCATGGGAGACTAAGCACAGGGAGTTTCGGGCGCCTCCCTCACTTCCTGCCTACCCCAGACACCCTGGAGAAAGAGGCGGGCTTCACTTGTGAATCCCGCTAAAGGCAAAGCGAACAATGGGACCAAACCAGGTGTGGTGCGCAGAGTAAATCTCAAGAATGACCTTTCCACAAATAAATGGCAAAAAAAGAAGACCGGGGCTATTTTGACAAAAATTGCACCCTTGGATGCTTTACTGCAGCTGCGAACGCAGCCGCCGGTAAATGCACACCATGGTAGTTAAAACTAAACCACTGCCACCAGCCATTCAGTGAGAAAAGAGTAACATAAACAATGTTACATGAGGAGCTAGACAAAGGGGTTACTAGGTAACCCCTCCAGCACCCTATTGTAAGATAGTGTGTGCTGGGTCTAGAAAGTTACACATGTAAGTAAAGTGAATTTCACTTTACTTCTCTGGGAAACATTAGTTTATCCCAGAGAAGGTATTTAAACCTTTGGGAAATCTGAAAGACTTTCCTGTGCCACTGCACCAAAGGTACTGTGTGACACAATGTAAAAGAGGATGCCTATGGAGTTTGTCAGACTCCACAACCAAAAGAAACAGTGTACAAAATTACATTAAAATACATGAGAGAGTGGGAGAAAAAGGGTCTCACTCTCTCCAGGTTAAAGAAATTAAGTCCTCAAACTCCAGCAAAGTTGCTGGGGTCTCTAAGGTGGAGGGAATTAGCACATTTCTGAGAATCCTCCCTAAAAATGGGTACTAGGTGCACCCCAATGGATTCAGCGTAGGGGAGAAATATCCTGTGTGGCAATGTTGGGGGCGGGGGAGTGCATCCACTCCCCCTCCGCTCCTCCAGGCTGGGGTTTATCTCTCCCCCATCACAGTACAACGAGGGTTACCAGGATGTACCAGTAGAGCAAGATGAGGCGTTACTTCTCTAGGGCCTGGGCATTGATGTGTGTTTTTTAGTGGGTTCACACCATGCTGCGGGTGCAATCTATTTTCCAGTAAGATGCTAGAAGCGAGGCAGGGTTTACTGCTGTGGGTTTCAGAGGTTATGCCATGCCCGTTATGTCCCCTCGTCTCTGCCAGATGTACTCTCCCCTCGGTAGGGTCTGCTGCAATTATCCAGTGTGCGGACTCCTTTCTTGCTGGCTCCACAGCAATGAGCTGGCCTGCGGGTTAGGGGTGGTTATCTCGCCCTATAGATGGGAGAAGGCTAAGATCTGGAGGCTGATTCACATAGGGCTGGGATGTGCAGTGGTAGGGCGCGTATTTCAACTTGCCTGTTTCTCACGTGGAAGCCTGCAGCAACATGATGAGCCCATATGCAGTCTATGTGGAGC
The DNA here is from genome assembly GCF_040938575.1 of Ambystoma mexicanum. Lineage (NCBI taxonomy): Eukaryota > Metazoa > Chordata > Amphibia > Caudata > Ambystomatidae > Ambystoma > Ambystoma mexicanum. The sequence goes on along the minus strand of NC_090941.1, from coordinate 582,408,736 downwards.
CCAGAGCCTTTGGAGTCGCTTATGAGAGCGGGCGTGCTGTACTGGTGGGGGAGGATTCTCACCTTCAAATTCGTCCCTCACGAAGGTCACCGGCTGATTCCGCAGTCACTGCTCAAGGTGGAGGCGGCACTTTGATGGAGTGTTCTTCCTCGCCTTGGATGCCACATGGATCCGGTGCTCTGCGGGAGAGCGGATGGCAATGCAGGCCCCCCCAGAGGGGGCCGCAATCTCCACGCCAGCTCTCACTGGCTCTGGCTACGTTGTCCCTGCTCTGGGGTGGACCTCGCCTGGCCCTCACGGCAGGCCAGGTGTCGTCAGGGCTCCCAAACAGTTGGGGCCGCCAGCGAAGATCAAGCAGGCCGCTCTCCCAGCCCTTCCTCTCCTTCCGATGCTGTACCACCTGGGCAGCTGCGCGGGGGCGGAAATGAACCCGAGGATTAGGAGTGCCGGAGACACCACGCACCCTGCCGGGTCTCCGCAGCTCCTCCATGTGTGCAGCAGGGGCCCGCAGCAGCTGTATCCAGCCCGGGCAGTTTCACAGGGATGGAGGAAGCTCGCACACCCGCTAAGTATGAGGAGCTGGGAGCTCTGAATACTCCTGATGGGTTTTTCCGCGCCTTGACGGTGTGCACCACGGAGGCCCGCAGCAGCTCTCACTCACAGTCTCTGGCACTGCCAGAAGAAGCTCGGCTCCACGTAGCAGATGTCCCAGGGCTTGCGAGCCCAGTAAAGTCTGCCTCAGCACTCAAGAGCAATTTTGGGATATTTAGCAGTCTATAACCGCCACCTGAATGCAGAGTATTCCGCCGTGTTGCAGAGCTCACAGCTAAGCGGTCATACTTGTCGGCTGCCCAACAGCGCCCAGTCTTTCATTTTCTCTTCATGTTTCTTTGGCTTACTTATTTCATGATCCCAATGTCCAGTTTCTGTACAAGGGCGCCTCCGCCTACATTCTATTCACTACTTGTAGCTAGTCTATACAATGACTTGATTCAGTTTCAGCGTGGTTCCATGTCATTTCATCACGAGATGACATTCTGCAGGGTTTTTCTCGCAGAATTCATTTAATTACTTATTTTTTTATTTTAGGTGGTTACCCTCCCAATTCCATTACATTTTTTATCTATTCCCGAACACCCACACCCCATATATATATTTTGCTAATCCCCTAAAAATTTAGGTGGCAAAAAACCCTGCGAAATATCATCCCGCGATGAAAGGACATTGTACCTTCAGCATATGGACTTTCATTATACTTCTGATTTCTGCAGCACTTTCTAACTTGTAATCATCTTCTTGGTTCTAAGGTTCACTTGATTCTTTACTTCATCATGTCTCCTCTAGGATGCATACATTGTCTTCATTCCGTATTTAAGGACTTTGTGCACACTTTCCTATGACATCATCAGTCCAATTTTTTAGCTTTCTCATATTCCTTCAGGGATCTCCACCTGCTGGCTGTCATCAACTTAAGGGTACATTCTATATGGTTGTCTTAATGTCTTCCAAATACCCCCTGCAGTATTGGTAGAATAGCTGGTATTAGAAAGGGCACGGTCTCATGTCTAAATACAGGGGGGTAGGATCTCCTGCGGATGGGTACATCTGTTCTTCTGCAAGTCTGTCTCCCAGATCATGAAGGCTCATTTTAAGGGGATAATTGTGTATGCATATGACTGTTCCAAAAGTGTGCCTGGGTTGCTTTGTTCATCTTTTCATTCTGATGTTTAAGAAGTTAGAGGCCTCAGATGGCTGGCTTAGACCTCCCAACCTTCCCGTTCATTTAGAGTGAACATGACATACAACTCAGGCACAGTGCTTGATTGAAAACAAGTTACTAATTACAACAGACATCTCCAATAAATAATAGGACATTATTTCAGAATTAATACTTGGCAAGTACAAAAATGTAATGTAAGGTACACTTGGGCAGTACATCTCTGATGTTTTGGTGGCCTTGTGATTGTAGCTTTGTAAGGAAAGGAGGAGGAGTTGGGATGTTTGTATGATAGATGGGAGAGGCAGGTGGGAAGCTGACGTGTTGATGAATGCAGGCTGGGATGACATTTGGCTATGTGTTTTATACGGAAGGGAAAGCCTGTCTATCACTAAGAGGTGGCTCTCCCTCAGCTCTTACGAGTGGACAATTGGAGAATCACCATAACGCATTATTTAACCAACCTACCAAATTTCTATTTTGTGTCACTTGTTTGCCTGCAAGTCATAGGGCCATCTACATAGTCTTTTGCCCCCTTATTTACCAGTAACCACAGGATTATCCAAATCTGCCCTTAAATACACCACTATCTTACATATCTATCCTCCTTGAGAAATACACACAAGCTTACACTTCTAATCACACCTTTCCGTCAAACTTCGACACTGCTCTAACACAAAACTCCACCTTGCACAGCAATTTGAGTTAAAAAAAACAGAGGATGCTCTTTTTAAAAAGCAAACAAGTTAAAACCTTACTTGGTGCAATGGTTGCATGTGAGCGGCACGGAGGTATGGGATAGGGAACAGGTCTGTGTGGATTGTATGTTGCAGGAGCCTAAATGAAAGAATTAGTTAAAAGCATGAAAAAGGTTATATAATACAAATTACATGCACATTAATTAGTAAAAAATAAAGACATGCTTAAGTCCTCTTGCAACAACAGTCAGCAGCAGATAAAAACGTACAAGCACAAATCATGTGCCTGATGAGAGAAATAAAAGTACTTGGAGGATCAATAGATTTAGCCCCAAGGAGTTGTTCTCTGTGGAGTTGAAATTCAAAAGATCAACACAGAAGTAGATTGATTTCTTTCCATATAAATTGCTGAGCTACTCAAATTAGGGAGCAAATGCACTGCACTACTAATGCAACAAACTGTGATACCAATAAATACACTTAAAACCACACAGAAAAAATGCTTTGTCAGAAGGAACATTTAGTACCAAAAGCCTGTTAAGGGAGTTTCCCTAAAATAAGACTATATAAAATTATCCCCTGGTATTCACATCCCCAACCCTTAGTATAAATCTGTGCTACCCAAAGGATTGGTAGAATGGCAGAACAGTGAGGCTTATCTTATGAGGAGGATGTGAGCTGTAGGTAAGTACAATGAACCCAGTCAATACATTAGCCCAAGAAACTCTTTCACACTGGAAGTTATAATAAAATATACATTTATTTCACCAGGCAAGGTAGGTAAATACTTTTTCAGACTAGCCAATACACATAGGAAATATCAACAATACTTTTCATAGATGACTGCTTCGATGGTAGTTGCTCGCGCTTTACAATTGTTACAGAAAATGACAGTTCTACTGTTTAAATAGTAGTGGCAGGCACCCGCATTTGTTACAATGAAATGACAGTTTAATTCATTTACAAAGTCACTCAAAGTCTGTAGGAAGAAAAAGAAGGTATTCAATACTAGTAGTAGGGATTTACTTCTTAGCAACACTTTTCAAGGCTCCTAATGCTTTAGCGGTCCAATCCCTAACTAATCACAAGTTCATCAAAGTCAGTGTAGGAGGGGAGAAAAAGACTTATGCAGCAGCAGAAAAGGCAATAGTTACTTTAAATAAAATGCTTTAGTAGGATAATACAATTTCTAAGGACCCTGCAAAGGATTCCCTAAAAGAGCACACGCTGTAAAGCCTGGGCAAGAGGTATGGGTGGACACCCAAACATCTGGCATCACACACCAGCCACACTGGAGCAAATATTCAGCTTGAGGTAAATTCTACCATGAGAACCACAGTACCTTAGAGAGGTTGAAGATAATGCAGCTGGATACTTTCCTGTGCAGCAGCGATGGATCTGGTCTCCTGATTCCTCGGTCTGATGACTAAAGGAAGGACTTGAATGCAATGTCAGAACAGCAGTCGTGAGAAAGGACCCTTAGCAAGGATTACTTCGGCCAGCCACGTCGTTCTACAGTTTTGGCACCATTTTATCAGCTCTAACAATGAAAGGTTACCGCTCGGTCCATCTTCCTCGATTCTGCAGTGCTGTCCTCTGGTGAGGGGACTTGGATGAGTGGAATCGTACGCCTGGAGGACCAACTGGAGGTCACCAAATTTCTGGGAGGATTTGTTCACCCAAAGACATTGCACTGTATAATGTAGGGTAGAGTTATGCTCAGTAACTAACAGTATGGTAGCGATAAAATACGATAAAGAGATAGCAGGAGCAGCATGGCAAAGCCACAGAAGCCCGGTGGAGGGAACACTAAGTGCAGACCCACCACCCCCTCGAGAGGCAGTTTATGGCTACTATACAGTGCCCGCCCATAGGGCACCAGGAGACTAGTCTAGAGACTAGTCTAGCGACCAGGTCAAATGGAGCGGTAACGGGGAACTCTGAGCATGCTTAGAATAGCTGGACAAGTTAAGTTTGAGTTTGGTTTGAAGCTAGTGTGGGGGATGGGGGAGGGATAGAGGGGGGAGCCTGGTATATATGGATAAACAGTGCATCAAACTTTCACTAATGGCTGGCAGCAGGCTGGTGGCCCCATTGATACCCTTGACAAGGCAACACAATGGTCTACTCGGTTAAAATCATGATATGGAATTTCAGGGTTTTAAATAACTACGTGAAACGAAGAAGGGTGTATATGTACATTAAGAGGACTAGGGTGGGGATAGCGCTGTTGCAGGAAACGCACTTAGACCGGCAAAAACAAAAGAACCTGGCGGGTGCGTGGGGAGGAGTGTTGGTGGGCGAAACTTACTCAACATATGTAAGAGGGGTCCTCATTTGGATAGACCTGGCCATACCATTTAAAGTGTTAAATACGAAGACAGACAATGAAGGGAGAATGGTCATGATACACGGTATGTTAGAAAATCGAGAGATATGTATCGTAAACACCTACGCACCGAACCACGATGTTATGTTATGTTATGTTACCTGAATTTGTAGAGCGCACGGTCGCCCTAGGGCATCATGGCGCTGGTGAGGAAGCTATCAAACGGGAAGCACAGTAGTGGTCAGAGAGCTAGTTTTCAGTGCTTTCCTGAAAGCCAAATGATTGGAGATAGATTTGAGTGGCAGTGGGAGGGAGTTCCACAGCCTTGCCGCAGCAATGGAGAAGGCTCTGCCACCGAGTCTTTTCCGGGTATACTTAGGAACCACCAAGAGATTGGTGTTCAGGGAACGAAGGTTGCGTTCCGGAATATAGCGGACAAATTTAGTTTGAAGAAACTCAGCACCTAGGCCATGGATTGCTCGGTGGACAATACACAGTGATTTGAACTTAACTCGCTGGGCCACTGGGAGCCAGTGGAGTTGGCGAAGCACTGGCGAGATATGAGCTCCATAGGGGGAACCTGTGGCCAGTCTAGCTGCTAGGTTCTGTATACGTTGGAGACGTTGAAGGCGGCCTGTCGGCTGAGCGAGGTATAAGGAATTGCAATAGTCCAACCGTGAGAGGACTAATGCAGCAACCACAGGAGGGCGCATAGCCTCTGGGATCATAGGAAGGACCCTCTTAAGTACCCTAATCTGGTGGTGGGCGGATTGGCAGACCGTAGAGACCTGATTTGTCATGGACAAGGAGGTGGAAAGAATGACTCCTAAGTTCTTTACTTTGTCCACTGGACAGGGCAAGGGGCCCAGTGAAGTAGGCCAAAAAGCAGGGGTCCATAATGACGGGCAGGGAGGATAGCCCACCATCATCACCTCAGTCTTGTCGCCATTAAGCTTGAGCCAGTTTTGGTCCATCCAGACACCGACTGATGCCAAACAATCATGAAGAGAAGCTGAGACCTTAATATGATCTTGATCCAGGCGGATCAGAATTTGGGTATCATCCGCGTAGGAATAGCAATTAAGTCCATACGAGCGGATAAGGCAGACCAGCGCCCATATGTAGATATTGAATAGGATAGGGGAAAGAGAGGATCCCTGGGGGACGCCACAGGTGAGGGCACAAGGGACAGAAAGAAAAGGGGGCATAGCAAGGGTCTGAGTGCGGTCTGCAAGAAAGGAGGTAAACCAAGCCAGGACTGATCCAGAGATCCCGATTTGTGCTAGACGTGAAAGGAGAATAGGATGGTCCACCGTGTCAAATGCGGCGGACAAATCCAACAGAATCAGAGCTCCAACACCACCTGCATCTGCAAGTCTGGACATGTCATCTTGCACTGAGACAAGCACACTCTCTGTTCCTCTTCCTGGCCTAAAACCTGCTTGGGCAGGATTGAAGATCTTAGAAGATTCCAGAAAGGAGGAGAGAAGGGGCGTGACCAGAGATTCCAGGAGTTTAGACAGGAACGGGAGCAGGGATATGGGGCGGAAATTAGAGGGGATAGTGGGATCAAGAGATGGCTTCTTAAGCAGGGGAATAACCCTAGCAGATTTAAGTTCCGGAGGAACCAGACCAGACTGGCATGAGTTGTTTATAGCCGCTGTGACGTCAGACAGAATGCTACTGTGTTTTTCAGATCATTATATGCCAGACTGGAGCCTTACAGGGAATGAACATTGTCATGGGGAGGGGATTTTAATTGTACATTGGACCCCACTATAGATAGATCTGAGGGCAAACAAAGGCCCGTCTCCCCCAGCCAAGGTATTAAACTCGCTGCTGAAACACTTTCAGCTACGAGATCTATGAGAGCAAAACATGGTGAGGACCGGGCTATTCTCATTACTCAGCCACACACTAAGTCTACACAAGAATAGATGTGTTCGTAAGTGAGGAACACGAGACAGAATTTGTAGAGGCAGAATATTTGACCAGGGTCCTGTCAGACCACTCCCCACTTGTAAATGGTATGGCGGGTATATGCTCCGAGACCACCCATACCTGTATGGAGGCTGAGGAGCAAATCATTGTTAGACAAAGCATTTGCTGAGCACATAAGGAAGAGTACAGTAGACTTCATTGCAATAAATGAGGGGAGTGTACAGAAGGTGGGCACAGGGTGGGAAGCATACAAGGTAGTCATCAGAGGTGAAATGATAGCGGAGTCGGGGGAGTACAAAAAGTAATGGTCAATAACTTGAGGAGCATAGAAGAGAAACTGGGAGTACTAGAGAGGGAGGCCAGGGTAGACGAGGAAAATGTAGAAGAAGTAGACAGATTGAAGCAGACATGTCTAGTACAATGGGAAAGGCTGGGGAAACTAAACTATGTGAGATACCTGGAACGTAGTCGTGCACTGGGGGACAAGCCAGGGAGAATGCTAGCATGGTTGTACAAATGCAAGGGCACCAAATCCCCTATATGCGGACCAAGAGGAGGTGAATATGAAACCTGGCATCAACAGCATCTTCTCCTAGTATTATAGAGCATTATATGCAGTGCTCCGGGAAGAAGAGGCGAGGGACTTACACGTCAACTTAGACCTTATTAAGCTACCACATTTAGATACACAGCAGGCGTAGTTCCCTAAAAATGCCCGTAACTTCGGAGGAGGTTGAAGTCACTATTAGAACGTTGCCTACGAGGAAGACCCCGGGTACGGACAGGCTTACAGGGGAATTCTATAAGGCCTATCCAGATACATTGGCGCCGTTTTTGGCCAAGGTATATAATGAAGCCTACGCAGAAAATATCCTGCCAGAGAGCATGAGAGAGGCCCTGATAATTCCCCTACTTAAACCGTACAAAATAAGTATAGACTGTGGATTCTATAGACCACTATCATTGTTAAATCAAGACAGTAAGATCCTTACGTAGATCCTGGCAAACAGACTCTGCAAGGTAATACACGTGCTGATCCATCTGGATCAGACGGACTACGTACCAGGGAGGAACATTGCGAAGAACCTTAGGAGACTGCACCACGTGATCTACAGCATGAGAGATCGCACAGCACAATTCAGGAGAAATTCACACCATATGTACCTCTCCCGTCCCTCTGCTCTGCCTTGGCTGACCACCTAATGGTGCCCGGCTATAAACGGACCAGGGTTGGAGGACATGCCTTTTCTGTGACTGCTGCAGTATTGTGGAATGGCCTTCCGATGACCATAAAGAAAATTCATAGCTACTTAGCTTTCAGGAAGGCTATAAAAACTCTTCTTTTTTAGGTTTCCGTGGCTTTACTAGGAACCTCTCATCTCAGCGCCATGATACCTTTGTTTGACCGCACGCTTTACAAGTTGGATTAACATAACATAACAATGTGCGGTCACCTCAGGCATTTGACTCTGTACACTGGAGTTGGTTGTATGCCACAATGTCAAAGATGGGATTGGGCCGCAGTATATGAACTGGGTGCAGCTGATATACATCAAACCTATGGGCAGAGTAAGGACGGGGAGCACGTACTCTGAAAAATTGCAATTATATAGGAGCCCGAGGCAAGGCTGCCCGTGGTCCCCGAGGCAAGGCTGCCCGTGGTCCCCAATGCTATACATTATAGTAGCGGAACCAATGGCAGCCTATTTGAGGCAAGAATACTGGGACACAGGAATAGACATAGATGGGGAGAAGCATGTAGTTTCCATGTACGCGAATGGCATGTTGCTGTAATTGCACAACACTGACGTAAACCTGCTATATGTTCTGGAGAACTCAAGTGCATTGACAGGTATTAGAGTAAATAAGAGTAAGTCGTGTCTGTTTCCATTGGCCGCGATAGCGACTGAGGTAGAGGAGCAATTACCAACCCTTGCCCTGCCTTGGAGCAAGACCTCCTTCAGATACCTGGGGGTGCATATATTTCACGACCCCAAGAAGGAACACAAGGGTAACACGGTTCAGGCCAAAAACGGACTGGTGAAATCAATGGAGTTTCGGAGCAAGCTACCATTGTCTGTGATGGGCAGAGCAGCGTTGCTAAAAATGGTGGCATTGCCGAGACTCATGCACTGTTTCGAAAATGTACCGTACAACATTCCAAGGCTGTTCTTCCGACACTTAGAACAAATGTGCCGAGGTTTCCTGTGGAGAGAGGGGAGAAACAGGGAGCCCTGAGTATATTACAAAGGCCTTACGAACAGGGGGGGCGGGGTTGAAGGTACCAAATTTTGAGCTGTACTTTCTGGCGTGCCAGCTACAATATGTGGTGCAATGGATGGCGGATGATTCCGCAACAGAAACTGCGCTGCTGCAATTGGCCATAAAAAAGGAGATATCTCAGGGACCTAATTTGGATGCCTGTCGGGGTGAAAAATAGTTACCCGTAATTGTTGGAACTGGGCATTCAGGTTTGGAAAAGGACCTGTAAAGTCATGAGGTGAGGTGATACGCTGTCGCACAGACCCCTATAGGGGTAATATTGGAGGGAAGATCAGGCAGCAGGGAAATGGTGCAACCACGAAAGAGAGGGAAGCGGCATAGCTGCGGTTGGGGACCTGCGGAATGATACGGAGTGGATGACGTTTGTTGAGCTGCAGGAGGTTACGGGATTGCATACGGGACAGTTCCAATTACATAACCCAGTGATAAGGGTGTTGAGAGACAGGTGGCCAAACAGTAACAAAGAGACCATAGGGAGTGAAAATGTTGAGACGCTCCTCACAGTAGCAGAAGGTGAACATGCCATTTCGAGAATTTACGAGATAGTGTCAGAACTGAAATCGCAAGCTGAATTGAAGGGCAGAGAGATGGAAAAGGGAATTGGGTAAGACATTCGAAGAAAAAGATTGGAAGGATGTAGCAGTGTACCACACGATTGTCTCTAGAAATGTCAGACTACAGCTCATACAATTGTATACTACACAGAGAGCATACCTCACACCTGCGGCCGTTGCACAGTTCAAGGGAGCGAGCAGACAAGTATGCCCCAGATGTAGAGAGAAAGAGGTTGGATTGATGCTCATGTTTTGGGGATGCCCGATAGAGCAGAGGTTCTGGAGAGAGGTGGCACACAAGGCGGCCCTAGGAGATATAGAATTGGATATTCAGACCCCGAAGGCCTGCATGCTAGGTCGATATAAGAGAAATGCGAAATATAAATCATTAAATAAACTTAAGGACCTGATGTATATAACGCCCAAACGCAGCATAACCATGCGGTGGAAGGACGCCAGGAAACAGTATAACTAGGTGGGTGGAGGGATTTGGAAAAGTGGGTAACGGCGGAAACTGGGGTGTGGGAAAGCGCATTGAGTGAGCAAAAAGTGGACTTGGGAATGGACATTCAACGATGGATAGCGCTAACTGTGACTGTTTGTGTGCGAGGAAGTTGAGGTCGCCAAGCAGGGCACATTGGAGGAGGGAGAGGCAGTGTGATTAGGAACGTACATTTTGTGGACATCATGCACAGGCTGAGGGGTTCGGGGGGTAGGTGAATGTGGATAATAGATATGTTAACATGATGATGTACATGTGTTTGTGGTTTATTGTTTGAGGTTATAAAAAAGTGCAATAAATATATTTAATTAAAAAAAATGTCTATCTACAATGAATGTAAGTACCATCGAAATGTAACCATGTATGGATACTAGCATTTAACCCAATAATGCTCAGAAGTAGAAATATCCATAGAACTAGCTTTTGAATACAAACCGAGTGGAAATAATATCACAAGACAAAATTGTAACCTGTTATTACCCAAATAAGTATCAAGCTGAATTAATCAGTAATGAATGTTATTGTCTTTTCTCCCACCAATCCTGCCTATCACCAAACCCAAATTCTCTGCCTTTTATATATTTTCGATTTCTTTCTTTTTTTTCCATCTTTCGATTTGTGGCATATGTGATGTTTATTCACAAGTGTGGACTGATCTTAATTAAGCCTAGTTTTGAAAAATGCCTAATGGCCGAAACGCATGTTATTCACTAAGGGCAGTCAAAACAATCATGTAATACTGGACCATAAAATATAGTTGGAATGACCCCAATTCATGTGTGTTATGATTACCTGGCACAACAATAGAATACTTTCACGCACAAGTTTTCAGATGAAGGAAGGGGCACTCCTCCTTTGTTCTCTAAGTGCGACAGATACCGGTAATTGTTATCAATAATCTTTGGCGCAAGGAGGCAGCCCTTAAACCCCACCTTACCTTTGTACAATCTTATTGGTGGCTAGTGACCTTGCAGATGGCATTCACAAAAAACATGGTGGAATATCTACTATCAAGGGAAGAAGATACTTCAAATGTATTTTCCAACCAGCACCAAACATTTGCGAAGAATTCAGCCAAAATAAATAATTAAATTGGAAAGGATATCTAAAAAGTAAATTAATAAGTATTCGGAAATAGTGTCCCTCAAAAACTATATCCAAACTAATCAGATACCTAGAGGACTATGTGACCTGATCTTTCCGGACTTTTCTAATGAAGATGATGTTGACTTAGCTGATAAATGGGAAACAAGTGATGTTAGAACTTCTAGTCGAACATGCGACTAGGGAACATGTACGAACTTGAGATCAAATAGAAGCAACTAAGAAAGAAATTGTAGAACTGAAATCCCAAGAAATCACCAAAGAAAAGAACTACCAAAAGATGTATGACATACTCAAAGAATATCAAGACAAGGTTAAACTATGTAAAATTAGAAACATTTGAGATGAGCGAGACTATAGAGAAGACCGTATATACAGCTTTCAGAACAAATATGACCAAAAATCTCACGCACTGTCAGGTGATAGCACCAAAAATACACCAGGAAGCTCAGATGTAGACTCAGATCAGGAAGGAACAAGTGTGAATCATGGTGAGAATCGTTCATCTAAAAAGGGTATATGAACCAAATAAAAAGATACAAACGAGGTAACAGAAATACAACTAAGCAAGTCCGTTTAAGATACCAGTAGCTTCAAACATTACAACAACATTGTTAGGAGGAGAGGAAGGATGAGGGGCAGGAAGCCTAGCAGACCCAAAGGCGCAGCAAGATCCAAACAGAAGGATAACCGGGGCGAGTGTGAAGGAAGTAACAAAGATGAACAGATAAACAATCTTGTAATCAACCTCTCAACGAGAAATATATCACCAGAAGATTTGTCCCTACTTAATAAAAGCTTTTCTTTTGCGCCTTCAAAACACTATGATCCTATAGAGTTATACATTGATTTATTTAAATTTGTTCACAAACTCAAGTTTAAATTTATTTTTCCAACATGGGACCCCAGATATGGGGAATATATACAGAAACGAGAGCCAAGTTCACTCACGATCAGTGATATTGAAAATACATCTTTACTAAGATCAGTGGCAGAACAAGAAGATTTTGAAATCAATCTTTTTCAAGATATTCATATTAAACCATGTAATCTAGAGATTAAAGAGTTGAAACCTAAATCGAGATTTATTCCACAGCTGTCTGTTGACAATGTGATATCTTTAATCACAGCTCACTGAAAGAAATCTATCAATCAAGTAATGGAAAGTCAGAGCAAAACCAAATTTAAAGGGAATAACAACTTATCTAGTCAAGGAACATAAGCCCTGAAACAACTGGCAAGTGACTGATCTACTGTAATAAAGGAAGTGGACAAATGGGGAAATATTGTGATAATAGACAGACCTGATCATATAACTATGCCAATGCAACATGTGAACACCCATAATTGTTATAAAATCTTGCCAGGAGATCCTACAAAAGAAGTAAAAGAACACATAGAAGAATTAATTACCATATGGCACAGACAAGATATGATCACAGATGGGGAAAATACTTTTCTGACCGTTAAAAATCCAGTCCTACCAACAATGTATTTTCTCCCAAAAATACATGAATATACACAGATTCCAGAAGCTAAACCTATTCTAAGCCTAATCGCCTGGGCAACAGAACCTATTTCAGAATAATTAGATGAACAAGTTACTTTCTTACCTGGTAACGTTCTTTCGATGGGATGGTCCGACGACGTATTCCATATCTATGACATGTAATCACCACAGCTGTGCTGCTTCGGAAACTTTTTTCGGCGTCTGCGTCCTGCGTCGATGACGTCGATGCGCCGTAGTCGAGGACCTCCTCCGACGTCTGACGTCATCCGATGTGATAAGTAGGACGCGCGACGCCCGTAGCCTCAGTTGTAGTTTTTTCCCCCAGAACGTGTGACATTAGTCAACTGCCAGTCAGACACAAAGCCTTGCGGAACGTAAGCTGCAATCGCAAAAGAAATTCTGCAGCGGGGAAGGCAGGGCGGGAGCGATATGGAATACGTCGTCGGACCATCCCATCGAAAGAACGTTACCAGGTAAGAAAGTAACTTGTTCTTCGAAGGGATTGGGTCCTCCGACGTATTCCATATCTATGACAGACTCCCAAAGCAGTACCAGAGCAAGGAGGAGGGAAAGAATTTAGAATCAAAATTTAGAATAGCCAATCAAATAGCAGAGCAAAGGACCGCCTTGCCAAAGGCCAGATCCTGTGCTCGGCTGGAATCGAGGGAATAGTGACGTACAAATGTATGTACAGAAGCCCAGGTGGCTGCATCACAGATGTTGCGAATAGGAACACCCCTCTGCAGGGCAGTAGATGCAGCCATACCCCTGGTAGAATGGGCCCGCAAGCCAGCCGGTGGGTCCTTACCCGCCAAGCGGTAACAATCCGAGATGGCCAAAATAATCCAGCGAGACAGTCTGTTTCGTCACAGCTTGCCCCAAACATTTTCCAGCGTAACCAATAAAGAGTTGATCGTCCACTCTGACCCGGGGCATGCGTGAAACATAAAAGCTTAAAGCTCTCCTAGGATCAAGCCTATGGAGCCTCTCCTCTTCCTTACCAGGATGCGGAGGAGGATAGAATGCCGGAAGAACAACCTTCTGGGCCAAATGAAATTCCGTCACTACCTTCGGAAGAAAAGAAGGACGAACTCTAAGGACAACCCTGTCCCTGTGAAACACAGTGAAGGGTGGCTTAACTGAAAGTGCCTGTAACTCACTCACTCTGCGAGCGGAAGTAACCGCAACTAAAAACACAGTTTTCAGAGTTAACAGCCTCAAAGGGCAAGAATGTAAAGGCTCAAACGGAGCACCCATAAGAAACTTAAGAACAAGGTTTAAATCCCAACCGGGCACCAGGAAAGGTGACGGAGGGAACACATTAGTGAGCCCTTTCAGAAACTGTGAAATTAAAGGGATTTTAAAGTAAGAACACTCTTCAGACGAGCACTTAAAGATGGACAGCGCCGCCAGGTAACCTTTAATGGTACCCACTTGAAAGCCCCTGTGGGCCAAAGAAAGTAAAAAGGACAGAACCATGGGGATGTCACATGCAAAAGGATCCACATTCTGAACTCTGCACCAGTCGCAGAACTTACGCCAACGGCAACGGTTCAGAGACTTTGTTGCTGTCCTGCGGGCCGAAAGCAACACCTCCATCACGTCTTCAGGGAGGTCCCAATCCTTATACCTCAACCTTTCAGAAGCCAAGCGTGAAGGTTGAGGGATCTGACCTCTGGATGGAGAACCTGACCCCCCTCCCGTGCGAGCAGATTGTCTCGGTAGGGAAGACGACATGGAGGGCAGATGGACAAGTCGAGAAGGTCCGGGTACCACGTCCTCCGAGCCCATGCCGGAGCAATGAGGATCATCCGGGAACCGAACTTCCGTAACCTCCGCAGCACTTGCGGGATGACGGGGACTGGAGGAAACGCGTACAGTAGCGGGAATGACCACTCCACCACGAACGTGTCTCCTAAGGCTCCTTTTGGAGGAAATTCCCGCAAGCTAAACCTTTCGCACTTCCGGTTGACACTGGAGGCGAAGAGATCCACTTGAGGGGTCCCCCAAAGGGCGAAGATCTCCAGGAGAATCTCCTGAGCCAACTCCCACTCGTGAGAGATCGCGCTCTGCCTGCTCAGAGCGTCCGCCGTCACGTTTTCGTCTCCGGCCAGATGAACTGCCGAGATCGAAACTTCCTGCTGGATGGCCCAGAACTCGAGCTGCATCGCCTCCCTGCACAGAGGAAGTGACCCTGCCTCCCCCTTTTTGTTGAGGTAGTGCATGGCCACTGTGTTGTCCGTCAGGATCAGGACACTCTTTCCTCGCACAGTCGGCAGAAAAGCCTTCAGGGCTAGCCTGACGGCCCTCAGCTCCAACAGATTGATATGGAGTCTGGACTCCGACGGAGACCAACGACCGCTGACTGTCAGCCCGTTGGCATGAGCTCCCCATCCCATGAGGGATGCATCCGTCACAATAGTCACCTCTGGCCAGGGAAGCCGAAATGGAGCCCCCTTCATCAAGTTGCCTTCGACGGCCCACCACAGAAGGTCCCGGGCGACCGAGGGCGGCACCTGAACCGGGTCCGACATCCTGCCGGAGGACTGCGACCATTGCATCTTGAGTGCCCACTGCAAAGATCTCATCCGCAGGTGAGCCTCTGGCACCAGAAGAATGCAGGATGCCATGAGGCCGAGCAACCTCAAGAACTCGAACGCTGGGAGCGTCTGGGCATGCTGAAACTTGTGCACCATCTGCTGAATGTGAAGAGCCCTCACCTGGGGAGGAAAACACTGCCCCAGGGAAGTGTCGAGCACTGCTCCGATGTACTGGAGCCGCTGTGTTGGCGTCAAATGGGACTTCTTTAAACTGAGGGAGAAGCCCAGCCTGTGAAGGGAGTGGCAGGTAACGGACAGATGATCCAGGACTTGCTCGGGAGAGCTCCCCCTGATCAACCAATCGTCCAGGTAGGGGTAGACGTGAATCCCCCCTTGCCTGAGATGCGCTGCCACCACCACCATGAGCTTGGTGAAAACCCTCGGGGCGGAGGTCAATCCGAACGGCAGGACCCGAAACTGAAAGTGCGAGTCGCCAACCGCGAACCTCAGGTACTTGTTGTGCTTGGGATGGATCGGCACATGGAAGTAAGCATCCTTGAGGTCGAGTGACACCAACCAGTCCTGAAGCTGAAGGGCCTGGAGGACTTGAGAGTAACCATCTTGAACTTGTCCTTCCTGAGGAGTTTGTTCAAACCGCGCAAGTCCATGATGGGTCTCAATCCCCCGTCTTTCTTCGAAATCAAAAAATAAGGGAATACCATCCCTTGTTCCTCTCCGCTACAGGCACCAGTTCTATGGCGCCTTTCTCCAGCAGGGCTTGAATTTCCTGCGCAAGGAGCGGATCCGGACTCTGCAAAGAGAGGTTCCCCGGTGGATTGTCGCGAGGCCTGTGCCGAAAGGGAAGACAGTAGCCATGGGTTATGATCTCCAGAACCCACACATCTGAAGTAATGGCTTGCCACTCTACAAGATGCTGCGCCAGCCTTCCCCCAACCGGCGAACCATGGGACATGGCCTCATGACTGAGTGGGAGCGGCCGCTGCGTTACCTGAGGGCAAAGAGGCAACTGCCCGAGCGGCCTTGGCACCACGGGTACCCTGTCGTCCACCTCTGGTACCCCTGCGTTGGCCTCTTTGACTGCCAGCTCCTCTCGCTTTACTGAAGGACGAGTAATAGCGAAAGGAACCACCCCTCCACTGCTGTCCCCTAGGACGAAAAGGCGGAGGTTGGCGAACTGCAGCGCCCAACGACTTCGCTGCAGCTTTTGAGGTCTGCAACCTCTCAAGGCTCTCGTCAGCCTTGCTGCCAAAAAGGTGTTCACCGTCAAAGGGCATGTTGAGGAGCCGGGACTGCACATCAGGAGCAAACCCCGACTTCCGCAACCACGCAAACCTGCGTATCACGGTGCTCGCCGCCATGGACCTACTGACGCATTCAGCTAAGTCCAAACCCGACTGAATGGACTCACACATGACATCCTTACCATCCTGGACCATAGCAAGGAAACCATCCCGTTCGTCCCCTTCGGGAATATGTTCAGGCGCTAACGCAACACAGTTCCACAGAGTGTGTGTGAAACGAGACAAGGCACAAATGGAGCTGGCCGCCTGAAGCGCCACACCACCAGAAGAAAACACTTTCTTCGCCCAGCCATCAAAACGTTTGTCGTCCCTATCAGGAGGGATGGTAGGGTACAACGCCTGCTTTGCCGGGCCGTGGCCGCCTGCACCACCAAACTCTCCGGAGTGGGGTGCCTGGTCAAGTAGCAGGGGTCGCTACAGGCTGGACGGTATTTTCGCGACAAGGATCTGCCTACCGCCGGGAGACACTCCGGAGCAGTCCAAGCCGCCGCCACCCTTCTATGTAAAGCCATATGGAACGGCAGTACCGGATCAGTTGGGGGACCAACATCAAGGATGTCCGCCAGATCATCCTGCACAAACTCCCCTGGGGGAGCAGACCATCCCAAGTACTCAGAAACCCTAGCCATAAGGCGCCGGTACGAGGAATCGGCATGAGAGCCAGGCTCAGGCCTACAAAACTCCACCTCCAGAGAGGTGTCCAGTCCACTCACATCATGCAGCGACTGTCTCATATCGTCAAACTGACTATGGCCTGAGACAATTTCATCTGGAACCTGACTAGGAACCAGGCCATCAGAATCCTCATCCGCCTCTGAAATATAGTCCAGGTGGCGAAAAGAAGGCACCCGAGAGTGCTTGCTCTTAACCAGAGCCTTCCTAGGGGGTTCTCCCGTGCCACGGGGTACCTCCGACACGAAAGGCGTCGATGGCGTCGAGAGAACCGGCATCGGCGCCGAGAGGATCGGCGTCGACGTCAAGGAAATCGGCGTCGACGTCAGATGCAGCGCCTCCAGCATCGGCGGCGTCGACACAGCCCTCGAGGCCGGAGCCCCGAGCGTGTCCCTCGACGACCTGAGCGTCGACGGCTTCGATGACTTCCTCGGAGCCGGAGCCTCGAGAAAGCCTGTCGACGCCTCAGACGTCGATGTCTTCCTCGAAGACCTCACAGGTGCACACGGTCTCGAACGCGTCGAGGACCGGGACCTGGAACGGGTACGTCGAGAACGAGTCTCCTTGTCCGAACGGGACCTCACCCGTGACTCGTGCCGACCACTCTTGCGAGTGGTGTCTCTCGACCTCTCACGACCGACCCCACTCGGGGGCGCAGACGGCTTAGTACCCTGCGACTCAAGAATCGCCAGCATTTTCTTCCCAAAGGAAGCCCATTCCTCTGGCGTCGCACGGCTGGTGGGGTAAGCGACGTGCCGAGCAGAGTCCTCCGAAGAGGACCTGGAAGACGACCGGTGTCGGCGCTTCCGAGAATGCCTCGAAGAGGCTGAGGAGTGGCGAGACCGACTCCTAGAAGGAGACCCACGAGACTTCTGACGATGACGCGGAGAGTCACCCCTCGAATCATCCGTCGAAAGCCCCGCAGACTTCGACTTCCTGGGCTTGGACACCCGACCTACCGACAACTTCTTCTTACGTTCGTGTAAGGCTTTGGACTTGAGCGACTGGCAGTCGATACAGTCATCCGTGTTGTGGGCCTCCCCGAGGCACCAGAGGCAGGCGTCGTGCGAGTCTGTCACCGACATCTTGGACCCACACTCCCCGCACTTCTTGAAACCCGGACGCGGGGTCGAAGACGAAGTAGAAGACATCTTCACACGAAGGATTTTCACAAAACGAACAGGTTCGAAGAACCGAGAAGAACAGAACTCTAAAAAGAGTCGAGGCGTGAACCGAGAATCACGAAGCAACACGTTCGCGGAAAAAACGGAACTGAGGCTACGGGCGTCGTGCGTCCTACTTATCACATCGGATGACGTCGGACATCGGAGGAGGTCCTCGACGACGGCGCATCGACGTCATCGACGCAGGACGCAGACGCCAAAAAAAGTTTCCGAAGCAGCACAGCTGTGGTGATTACATGTCATAGATATGGAATACGTCGGAGGACCCAATCCCTTCGAAAGTATGATACGACCATTAGTCAATAAATTACCAGCCTATCTAAAAGACACAGATACGGTTCCATGTAATAATGTTGCCACAAAAATATAGCCATGCAAAAATATCGCCGAAAAATTGTCGTTTTTTGTGGCGACATTATTGCATGGAACATGCGGGGACACACCCGCAAATCCCACATTTTTTTCCCCTGTCGCTATATATATATGGTCACCCAAATAATATTGCCACAACATTTTCCCGGCGATATTATTTACGGCGACCATATATGTGGCGATATTATTACCGGATACCACAGATACTTGCAACCTTAAAGGATATAATCTGGGAATCGAGTTATTGCCTTGTCACACAGGGTAAAAGCTTTATACACTTCAATTCAACATGATTTCGCCATTAAAACGATGGAATATACATTTAGGGGAACCTCTGCCTCACACTATCAAAACCTGGAAATGCTATATGAAATGTTGCAAGCATCCCTACAACATAATAAATTCATCTTCAATGACAACTTCTATAAACAAACAGACGATGGGTGTATCCATGGGTACAAAATACGCACCTTCCTTAGCTAATCTATTCATGGGCCTCTTTGAATACACTGTGGTTTATAATGAGCAAGACTATCAAAATAATGTTGTATTGTAGACGAGATATATAGGCGACATCTTCTTAATCTGGACAGGAAATCAGAAAGACTTGGAAATGTTCATAACAAGACTACACTAACTTTATGATTATCCTTCACTGCTACGTATAATGTCAATGAAATTAACTTTCTAGACCTGACCATCTATGCAGCAGGGACATGTCTCCATAGGCACACATACAGGAAAGTGACCAAAGTCAGTTCGACTTTATATGCCACTAGCTGCCACCACCAGTCAGTAATTCGCAATATACCAGTGGGCGAATTTATAAGAGCCTGTCATAATTATGAAGATCCCAACATTGTTGAAGAATGCAAATTATTAACAAGCAGATTTTGAGGGGCTAACTTAGACAGAGCATTCAAAAAGCATGCAAGAAAGCAATGGAATTGCCAAGGATATAAACGCTGAAACAGAGACTAAGGACAAATCACCCGGAAACATTTAAGATTCATTTTGTGACCAAATTCTGTCAAAATCACTACAAGATTAAGAACATTAGCAGAAAGCATTGCCACCTATTGTTACTGGACAAGGTCCTCAACAAATATCTAGATCAAAGTCCTAAAACGGTCTTCAAAAGGGCAGAGACACTCAAGGCCAAATTAAGTCCATCCTATCTACCCAGCTGGGGCATTGAGCTGACACTAACATGGCTACAACCCATCACAAAGGGTTTTTCTAAAGGTGGTATGTGCACCCTGTGCAAGTTTGAACGCAAGAATACACAGACATTTACAGATCACAGAGGAACAAGAATCCAGATCAATCAACCTATAAGCTGCTAATCAAAATGTGTTCTCTATGCATTAATATGTGTGTGTAATAAAGTATACACTGGGAGTACAATCAGAGAATTAAAAACACATATCATATCACATATCCAATATAGACAGCCAAGATCCCAAATTCCCATTGGCCCAACATTGGCAAGCCACACTTCAAATGCATAACAAACAAGATAGAAGATTCATTGGATTGTGGAAAATCCATATGAGAAAAAGGGGAGGAGAGAAGGAACTCCTCTTAAGGTAAATGGAGGCCAGAATAATTTGTAAGATGTGTGCAACTGAGTTTGGCCTTAATTTGGACCATGAAATGGGAATATTTCTTTAAATACAGGCTTAGGTGACGCCCAGAAAGCAGAATTCCGATTGAAACGTCTTTCTTTGTAGGAAATAACAGGGCGAAATTGGTTAAAACCATATATATATATATATATATATATATATATATATATATATATATATATATATATATATATAAAAAATACACACAAATATCTTGAGCGTGAATGTATTATCCCTTAGGGGACAGACTGTCAATAATACACACATGATGTAAAATCACAATATTAAAAAGCTATAATTATAAACACAAGGCCGATAAAGCCCTGTCGAATTATCAGCAATATTTTTGATCAATTTATCAAGGTTTTACATCTGTAAGGGCCTGTGGTTATCAGGACCTAGCTTCACCCAATGTTTACATTCATTAAACGGCGTTCACTAAGTCACGTAATAAACAGAAGTGACAAATACTGCAACCGCAGTATAAAAGCAATTTTAAAATGGTGATTGCGCTGTGCAAAACTGACGCGGGACGCCGTGGGAATGCTCCATATACAAAAAGATAAGCGTTAGTAAGTACAAACTTTACCAGCTATACTTATAATCACAGGGGGAGAGTTTTCGCATAATGTCAAGCGCCATCAGAAAACCTAATTCGGCAAGTCTAAGATGTGGAAACAATTATTCTTAGTAACAATGAAACACATCATTTTACGAGTATGCCACTCGATAGATTGTAAATGTTATATATTTTTTGCTGGGATTTAACCTGGTTATTTGAGCACAACTGACTACTACAGATTGATAAACTAAGATATCCATGGATCCATTTCAGATTTCTACACAATGAATGTAAGTACCATCAAAATCTAAGAATGTATGGATACTAGCATTTAACCCAATAATGCTCAGAAGTAGAAATATCAATAGAACTAGCTTTAAAATACAAATCAATGAAAACGCTGAAAAAAGTATTGATTATTTCAAAACATATTGGATCTCTCCTACAAAACTGAATTTGAGTATTATCAGATGAATGTGATATTTAACTTAGTGGAAATAACATCACAACAAAATTGTAACCCGTTATTACCCAAATAAGGATCAAGCTGAATTAATCAGTAATTCATTTCATTGTCTTTTCTCCCACCAACCCGAATTCTGGCTTTTATATATATTTTTTTTCTTTATGTTTAATATTTATTTTTCCACTTTCGATGTGGCATATGGGATGTTCATTCAGAAGTGTGGACTCATCTTAATTGAGCCCGGTTTTGAAAAAGTCCTAATGGCCGAAACACGTGTTAACCACTAAGGGCAGTCAAAACAATCATGTAATATTGGACCATAAAATAAAGTTGGAATGACCCCAATTCAAGTGTGTTATGATTATCTGGTGCAACAATAGAATACTTCCAAGTACAATTTGTCAGATAAAGGAAGGGGCACTCCTTTGTATCTCCAAGTGCGACAGATGCTGCTAATTGTTATCAATAATCTTTGGCGCAAGGAGGCAGCTCTTATAACCCCACCTTACCTTTCTACAATCTTTCACAAGTAAGTCAACTTTTCAACACTTGTTTTACTTTTCAAGGCAGACCCCTTAAAGTATCCTGCCTTTCCCAATTCTAGTACATGAGTTCTCTCAGAGGCAGAAGAGAGACCCTAGCGGTCTAGGAGCCAGCTGTAGGCAGGGTGAGATGGCGCTCAGTTGCAGGCAAAGTTCAGAGTTCCCGAGGCAGACTGTTCAAACATTTACTTAAAATATTTTACTTTAGAGTTAGTTGGGGGTCCGGGGACTTCAGAGAAGACGCACCCTACGAGGATTCTAGCAGTGGGTCTGAGTGAACTGGATGAGTGACCTCCCAATCACAGTAGCACCCCAAGGATACACAGGAATCACAAGAGACTGAAGGTAAATAAGTACCCCAGCCAACAAAGTACCTCAGCTAAGAAGAAGTGTCGCAGCAGGAAGACTTCAGGATATGCAGCCAAAAACCTGGTCGATGGATTCCTTTGTCTAGAAGACAGGACTGGAGGGACTTTTGCAGCAGAGATCATGGAAGACGGCTCCACGCAAGATTTTCCTCATGGCTCGATGTGGCTCTGGATTTGGAGCCTTTTTCAGGAGCACAGAAGAAGACAGAAGATTGCTGGTTGGATTCTTGTTGTTTGCAATGTCCAGCACTCTGACGAGGGAACATTTTGGACTTGGTTCACTTCTCTGGAGGTCCACCAGGATGCCCACAAAGTTTCAACATTCGGAATTCGGAGGCCCGTGCACCGCACAATGGCTCGTGATTCCAAGGTATTGGGGTATTGCAGCCCTGCAAGGTTGCAGCACAACATGGGATGGATCAAAATGCAGGTCTTTGTGAGTCTAGTGGGTCTCCCCAGGCTCTAGGTCAGGGTCATCCGTTTCTTGATCAACAGGTTGCTTGGAAGGAAGGGTAACAGCAGACTCTAGTTACACAACAGGCTCTCTGGTCGCTGGAAATCGCAACTATCTTTGTTTCTTCATCTTCCTCTTTTTGGATTCGGCTCCAGTGGACGACTACCTCTTCAGCTTCCACGATCAGACATTTTTGCAGGAACCTAGACAATCAAAGAGTCATGCAACATTCAAACTTGGGGGGTTGGCAGTCCGTTCAGGACAGCCAGCTACCCAGTTTCAACTGGATTCTCACAGTCAGACTGGAAGACAAAGGGCTGCAGAGTGTGGGACTCCTCCCTCGCTTCCTGCCTTCACAGACACTCTGGAGTTTGGGCAGGGAATCCATAGGATTCCCGCAGAAAAAGTTAACACAAAGGATTTTCCTGTCCTGGAGGTCAGGGGAAGGAACAAGAAAGGACAAAGAATGCTGAAATGGCAGAAAAAAGGAGACAGGGGCCATTTTGGTAAAATGATCACCCATGGGTGCCTTTACCGGGGCTGTGGAAACAGCCCGCAGTAAAGGTGCACCAAATTAGTTAAAAGGTTCACTGTCTTCAGCCATTAAAGGTAAGTTTGTCCTTGTAACATAAGTGTTTACGTTTAAAAGGAGGAAGGGGATACATGGTATCTCCCCAGCACTCCTCATAAGGTTGGGGGTGCTGGCCTCGCCTAATATAATGTAAAAGGTATCCAATGATCCTTTCTACCCTTGGGAACTGTAGTTCTCACAAGGTTAGCCAGAGAAAGTTAAAATGTGAGCCCCAAGGGCAACCCGGCAAAAATAGGCAGTATGTGCCAAAAGTTGTAAAAGAGGATACATTAAAAAGGCACTATGGAGAGTCTTAAAAATTACACCCATAAAAAGAGTAAAAGACTGAGTGTGGGAAAAGGGTCCCACTAAATGAGGTAGAAGGAACAATAATCCACCAGTAAAGCAAAATATTCTGGGGTTGTCACAGGTCAGGAAGATGAATCATTGCTATGAAAATCTTAACTAACAAGCAGGACTTTGGATAGTTTATGGAGAACACAAACTCCTTCAACAGACTTACAGTCTTCGATGTGTGCTCGCTTGCCAGAGTGCGAGAGCGGGAATGCACCAGCCAGTCATCCAGGTAAGGATGTCTTGTAGACGAAGATGTGCGATCACCGGGGCCACGCACTTTGTAAAGACCCTCGGGCCGGCATCAGGCCGAAGGGCAGAACTTTGTACTGGTATTGCTGACCCTGAACCACAAGTAGGCATCCTACAGATCCAACGTCAGAAAATCCCCTTCCCCCAGTTGGCCGAGCACATGCTGCAATGTGACCATCTGGAACCTTTGGGACTTTAAGTACTTGTCCAGACGATGCAGATCCAGGATCGGCCTTCAAATCCCCATTTTCTTATGAACCAGAAAGTATCTGGAATATACTCCGGAGCCCCAGAGACACTGGGGAACGTGTTCTATCGCCCCTTTCTGTGACATGGGCTGCACCTCTTGCAGAAGCTGTGGTCCGTGTTGTTTTTGTCATGGTATCAGCAGAATACAAGGACACATACTTTGGAACTCCAAGGTGTGCACCTGTCCGAGAGCGTCCGGCACCCATCTGTCACAAGTTCATCAAGGTCAGTGTACGAAGGGAGCAAAAGTCTTATGCACCAGCAGTAAAGCAACGTTCCTTGTACTTTATTACTTTAGGATAACACCATTTCTAAGGACCTTGCAAAGGACTCCCTAAAAAAAAGCACACGCTGTATACCTAGTATCACACTGCTGCGACTATTTGGCTTGAGGTAAGCTCTACCTTTAGCCCCACAGTACCTTAGCGTGGTTGAAGATAATGCATCTGGATTCTTTCCTGTGAAGAATTCGCGGACCCGGTCTCCCGATTCCTCGGTCTGGTGACAAAAGGAAGTACTCTGAATGGGATGTCAAAGGAGCAGTTGTGTGAAAGGACCCTCAGCAAGGATTGCTTCTGTCTCCCACATTGGACTGTGGTTTTGGCGCTTTTTTATCAGCTCCAACAATGATCGGATACCGCCAAGTCAATCTTTCTCGATTCTGCAGTCCTGCACTCTGGTGAGGGGCCTTGGATGAGTGGGATCGTACCTCTGGAGGTCCGACTGGAGCTCACCAGAGTTCTGGGAGGATTTGTTTACGCAAAGACGTTGCACTGCAAATGGGTTGGACGTCCCCTGGTATTCATGGTTTGCAGCCCTGGAAGGTCACAACACCTCAGGGGATGGCTCAATCTGCAGTTCATCTTGGGGCTGGTCGGTCCCACCAGCCAAAGGGAAGAAGCTATCCTCTTTGGAGTTCATCTGTGGATAAGAAAACGGGATTAGGACAGCAGTGGTCACTTCTTTGGTCGTCCTCAGCTTCAGATCTTCTGTTCCAGTGGTCGACTTGTCTTCTGCCTCAGGAACCTAACTTTTATTAGGATTTCCTGTTCACTTCTCTGCAAATTCTCCCTGCAGTTGAACAGAAAGGGGTGGGTGGCTGTGGGAACTGGTTACATTCAGGCATATCAGCAGACAAAGGACAGGGGAGTGTTAAACTCCTCCCCTGCTTCCTGTCCACACAGACACACTGGAGCCTAGGCGGGGACACAAAGGCTTCCCGCCAAAGGCAAAACTCACATTCAAACCTCCCGCTCCCAGAATTTAAATAAATAAGAAAGGTAGAAGAAGGGCGAACAAAGGACAACCACACAAGAAATGGCGAACAAATGAAGGTTGCCACCATGTTAGAACATAGATGACCCTTATGTGCTTAACTGAGGCTGGGAATACAGTCTGCAGTAGAAAATAGCACAAAAGTTTGTAGAACACATCCACTGCCACCAGCCAGAACTTTAGGGTTGTCACTGTGACCAAAGAGTCACAGGAGCAGAGAGATGGGGGATACTAGGTATCCTCTTAGCACTCGAGATATGGTGTGGAGTGGTAATCTCTCATAAATTTAAGTTTTAGGAAGGATACAAAATATCCCTCTTTCCTTAAGAACGGTAGTTGTTAGGGAAAATGAAAGAATATAAAAGGATAACCCAAAGGGGTTCCCAGCAACACCGCACATAGGGTGCTGTGTGCTACAAAAGTGAAACACTGATCCCTCTAACCGATATGGAGGAAAGCAAGACTCCATAAAATAAAGGTAAAACATAAAGAACAAAGTTCCCTTGGTTAGAGCAAGTAAGAATAAATGAGGGGAAAAAGGCTCCATCATTCAGGCGAACAACACAAAGGTCCAGAGGTCTAGCAAAAAGTGCTGGGGTCTCACTAGGAGAGAGGATTAGGCATTAAACAGATAATTCTCCCTAGCACCTGTGGTACAGCCGAGCAGTGACACATCAAGCTATGGTTCAACAAATATTTTATCTGATTTCCTTGGGGAATGGGTTAGTCAAAACACCAACAGGATTTAGAATATAAACTACAAATGATAATGGTCGGTGTCTCTCTCTCTCTCTCTCTCTCTCTCTCTCTCTCATGTATACATATATGTATATATATATATATATATATATATTTCAAAAAAGAAAGGGACTGGAATCCAATCCTGGGGGAAACGGCACTCAGGCTATGCTCATGAGGAAAAACATCACTCTTCTTCATAAATCTGACACCAATCAATGTTTTTTCAGTGCAGCCAAAAGCGTCCTTTATTAATAAAAGTACATGGACAAAAGAAGGCAGCAGCAGTTTAAAACAAAAAAAGAGAACGACGCGTTTCACCCTGCTTGGGCTTCGTCTTGTATGTGACATGGAGAGAGGACTGCAGTGTTATAGACAATCATGTGTAAGTCCATCTTCAGTGTTTTACACTTAAGTGAGTTGACTGAAAAGCACTCAGTAAATAAATAAACAAACAGGCAGCCATATTGAAACAAAGTGAACATTGCTTCTGTTCTTTGTTAATGTCTGTGTTTGTGTAGAATAATAGCAGTTCACTATTATGACTGTGCATAGAATCAACCCAGAATATAATTATCCCAAGTGGGTTTCAGCTTGATGATGTTTAAATAATTATTCCACTGTTTGTTAAAATTATTTAATTATTTAATATTGTGATTTTGATTATATGACACACACACACACACACACACACGGAGTAACAATGCTCTTTGGATCACAAAAGAAGGTACAATAAACAAGAAAACAGATTTGATGGAAAACAGTGAGCTTCTAACAATGGGGTGAGTTTGAGGGATATTCTGACCAGGTTGTGGAGGGGAGTAAATTAAACAGCCACCGGGTACAACACATAAGAAGACGTACATAGATTAAGGACAACCAACATTAGAGATTTCTAGGTGCAAGTACAGCAAGCTGTGCTTGGGGTGTGACCATGATGGAGGAAGTGCTAGAATGGAGACAGGGCAAGTGAGGGACAGAGGCAGATTAGAGGTGGGAAAAATGTTTGCTGGAAGGCAGATGAGTGGTAGGTTAAGAGGCTATGTCTGAGGCGAGGAGGTAGGCGTTTAGCTCAGGTTGGTGGTGAAAACTAGCTCCATGATTTTGTCAGTTATCTCAACAGCAACAGCTTTAGTATCAGCTTAATCTGTACGACACACCCCACTGAAATCAATTTCCTTGATGTGCATTGGTTTATAGAGGCAAATAAGATTCATCAACATTTAGGAAACCAACAGAGGTTAATTCTGTTCTGTTAGCTACCAGCTACCGTCGAAGTGTCGTCAATAACATACCAACAGGGGAGTATATTTGTGCAAGTAGAATAATTTAAGGAGTGTATGTTACTCACTGAGAGATTCCAGGAAACAGGCTAGATCAGGGACAAGCTTTTCTTGGCCAAACAGACAGGTTTAAATATTGACAGGAAGAGCTTACTGGTACCGAAAAAGAAACCAGGCATGAGGGGACTAGATTTAGTCAGGATGATTACACGGTTTACCATTGATAGTGATGTATGCGATTCTTTGTTTATGTGATCAAATCTAGATAGGTAGCACGATACGCAAACTACGCGTGCGAATAAGGGAACACTTGAACTACATGGGAAGCCAAGACCCAAAACTGCCATTGGCAAGACAAGTATCAAGGGGACTCCAAGAACAACATCAAGTTCGTGGTATTGCAGACTGTTAAAAGTGATGCAAGAGGCAGAGATAGAGAACGTTGCTTTAGACAATCGAGGCGAGATATATCTACAAATACCGAACAGTGGTCAGGGGACTGAATTCAGACCATGAGATGAATGTCTTTTTGTAACCATTTTAAGCAGCATTTCTTTACATACTCCTGCGCTTGAATGGGAGCCCATTTATCTTGACTCTTCTCGAGTTGTTGATTAGGGAATGTTATACTTGTTCATACATTTGAGAAAACTATGACAAATGGTTGCCAAATTAGAACCCCTTGTTAAGAGCGCAACTGTCGTTTTTGACAACTGATCACGCTCAACATAAATTCATATTGTGAATTAAGAGATGTGCAACTTGTTCATGCATTTGGTGCATCTATGATCAATGATTTTCAAATCAGGACTTCTTATCCAAGAGGAAAATACCAGTTGTTTTTATAACTGTACACTCCTATTTATCCTTGAAAGTATTTAACCTCTTAATTGCCATTGAGGTTCCCCCCCAGTGCCAATGGGTTTTTTTTAAAAATTGCGGTATTCACCGCCCAAACCCGCCAGCATTTCCCCCCTCATTAACCCCTTAAGTGCCACCAACGAGCCGGCTCGTCAGTGGCAACCTGGAGCGGTTTTTACCGACGAGCCGGCTCGTCGCTGGCATTTAAAGGGTTAATACTGGTCATTCTGTCTGTAATCTCATTTTTACATTATCTGCATTCCCGTTTTAAAATGCTAGTTCTGACATTCCGAATGTTTGGTTTGTAATTTAAGCTGATTATCCCATTTGTTTTCTCCTCTTTTATATCACTCGCATTTCTCCGGCACTCCTCTTTTATTATAACTCGTATACATTCAACATTGGTATATTGATGCATTTAGATTATTTACATAAGATACATGCATCTCGCATTCCTAAAACTAACGTGTGCAAATTGAAGACATTCTGTTCATGTATGTATTCGCATTTCCTGTTACTCTGTCATAGAGTAAGAATTTCGTGTCTTTAAATGATGCTGGGTATTGTCTATCAATTGCTGTTGGACTTTTTTCTTATTACTCTTTTCCTCTGTTTACTTTTCATATGAAAATGTTTGGTAGCCACTTATTGGAGAATTGTGTTCATAGTCCTCTTCAGGAGGAGCTCCGTGCAATGTAATATAGAGACGGTACTTACCCACGTGAAGACACATCAGTGATGTCACCTTTTACCTTGTGATATTACCGCTAGTATAATTAATGTTCTTCTCAATATGGCGACCGCAAACATGCAGCATGCCAACCACAGCCCATTGGGGAAGATGAGCTTAGACAACTCAGTATATACAAGTATGTTTTTGAAAAGCGGTAGAGCTTAGAGGCAGTTGCCATTATGAGAATCAATCCCTCACAAAAGTGCTGATCCTCCAAGTCTCAACCCCAAATGCGACATTACGGCTGGAACTTAACCAGGTGCCCCATATCTAACAAAATTGCTATCCCTCATTTTGTTATTGGTTGCGTTTATGGTCTCTGCCCGATCTGAGCAAATACAGAGCTGCAATGGAGGATGGTTTATCTCAAAGTGGAAGTCAGGACTTGAAATGGTTCTCTCATGTGCGAACTATACTATACGAGTTAGATCTTATACAGTTTCCTGCAAACTATACTGCAGGAGTTCGATCTTACAGAGCGTTGATATAATCTGCAAAAAATAGTAGACAGTGTTTACTAGCCCGCAGATTCCATTGTGCGCGGAGGGAGAGGGCAGACCTGGCATGTTTTGGGTCCACTCTTGATTGATTATTGGTTCATCAAGATGGACTTTAGTTATGAAGAGTATTTAGATTGTGTGACCCTTGGGTAGCTCTGCGCCCTTAGCATTAAATTTCGATTAGGAATTCTTCTGCTCAAGATAGGACGCTGGTGTGGCGCTGGAGTAATTCTGATCTTTGTCCTTTGTGTCAGTTGCATACGGAGAATCCAGCACATTTTCTTTCCTTATGTCCTTTGTTATGTTATGTTATTTTGCATTTATATAGCACCTTATATACCATTGGTATGGTCTGAAGACGCTGGTAGGTTGAACGCCCTTGGGAACCGAAGTTCATATCAGTAGAGGGAGTAGAGAGGGTCAAAAGGTGCGTGTGAGCACCGGGTATGTGTGCAGCTCGTGCGGTATCCGTGTAATAGCTGCTTTCTAGCGGTAGGTGTGATGGTTTAGAGGTCAGGAGTATGTGTTCGTTCTGGCAGGATTTATCCAGATCGGATGTGGCTGCGTTAGGCCTGAGGAGAACGCCTGGCTGGGGGGTGTGTAACCAGCAGTGTTTACTTAGAATGATGTGGAGTGAGCGGCGGATGTTGATATGAGAACAGTTATACCGAATGGTGTCATAGTATCCTTGTGTTCTAGTTGAGTGGTGATGTAAAGGAGAGAGTAAGCATGATGGTGTGATATGATGGGTTATATGCTCTTTCAAACGTTATCTGCATTTCAGACCATAGTATACACGTCACGCAATTCTATGCGCTCCTGTCCGTTCCATGCACTCCTATCTACTCCATGCACCCCAGTTTGCTCTATACATTCTGGTCCGCTATGCACTCATGCATTCCGGCCCGCCCTGCATGCTCGGGTCCGCCCTGCGTACTCTAGTCTGCCCCAACATTCACAATTCTGTCTAAGTGTGGACATGCTAATATTCACCTTTCTGTCTAAGTGTGGACATGCTAACATTCAAGGTCCTATCTAGATGCAACGCAGGCCAATATTCACAATTCTGTCTAAGAGTGGACATGCTAGTATTCACAATTCTGTCCGAGTGTGGACTAGCAAGTGTGGACATGCTAATATTCACAATTCTGTCTGGGTGTGGACATGCTAATATTCACAATTCTGTCTAGGAGTGGACATGCTAATATTCAAAGTCCTATCTAGATGCAACGCAGGCCAATATTCACAATTCTGTCCAACTGTGGCCATGCTAATACTCACAATTCTGTCTAGGTGTGGACATGCTAACATTCAAAGTCCCATCTAGAAGCAACACAGTCCAATATTCACAATTCTGTCTAGGTGTGGACATGCTAACAATCACAATTCTGTCTAAGTTTGGACATGTTAACATTCACAATTCCATCTAGATGCGACGCAGGCCAATGTTCACAATTCTATCTAAGAGTGGGCATGCTAACATTCACAATTCTATTTAAGAGTGGGCATGCTAACATTCACAATTCTATCTAAGAGTGGGCATGCTAACCTTCACAATTCCATCTAGATGCAACGCAGCCCAATGTTCACAATTCTATCTAAGAGTGGGCATGCTAACATTCACAATTTTATCTAAGTGTGGACATGCTAACATTCACAATTCAATCGAGATACGAGCAGGCCAATGTTCACAATTCTATCTAAGAGTGGACATGCTAAGAATCACAATTCCATCTAGATGCGACGCAGGCCAATGTTCACAATTCCATCTAAGAGTGGACATGCTAAGAATCACAATTCAATCTGGATGCGACGCAGGCCAATGTTCACAATTCTATCTAAGAGTGGACATGCAAAGAATCACAATTCAATCTAGATGCGACGCATGCCAATGTTCACAATTCTATCTAAGTGTGGACATGCTAATATGCACAATTCTGTCTAGGTGTGGACATGCTAACCTTTAAAGTCCTATCTAGATGCAACGCAGGCCAATATTCACAATTCTGTCTAAGTGTGGACAAGCTAATATTCACAATTCTAAGTGTGGACAAGCTAATATTCACAATTCTGTCTAGATGCGACGCAGGCCAATGTTAACAATTCTATCTAAGAGTGGGCATGGAAGTATTATGGCACTCTATGTTATTGGTAGGTAAGATAGAGTGGCAGGGGTTTTCTGGAGTAGAGTGATTGCTCTACTCCCCACCCATGCCACACTCACGGTTTTTGTTGGTGTCTGTTGGCTGCTGGCTTCCTTGGCGTCCCCTTGCGGACACCTGCTGACACTTCCTGGAGCCGCCTCTGTTGGAGCTGCCCTTGGCCTTGGGGCCCTTAGCCGGGGGCTGCACGGGCCGGGGGCTGCACGGGCAGAGGGCTGCCCTGGGAGGACCAGTGATGAAGGGTGAGAGGACCAATGAGAACGGGCCTGAGCGGGTTGGGAGGCGGGAGAGAAGGAAGAGGGTGCGGAGTGGGAGCGGGCTGCTGGGGGATCAGAAAGGCCTCTGGATATGGGGTCAGCCACAAAAGCCTGCTGCCTCTGGGTGTGAAGGAGGCAGGCAGGGGGCACTGCGGCCGCTAGGCCCAACGAGGAGTCAGGCTCCACCAAACACGGGAGGGGGTGGGCCAGGAGGCGGGAGGAGGGAGAAGGGACGCGGGAAAAAGGCAGGGGAAGCAGGATGGCGATCGGGGGCAGAGGGTCAGCCACACAGGCCGAGATGTTGCTCCCAAGGGCCCAGGAGGGTCCTTGGGGGGTTGGGGTGCACTCACCTGCTGCCTCTGGGTGTGAAGGAGGCAGGCAGGGGGCACTGCGGCCGCTAGGCCCAACGAGGAGTCAGGCTCCACCAATCACGGGAGGGGGTGGGCCAGGAGGCGGGAGGAGGGAGAAGGGACGCGGGAAAAAGGCAGGGGAAGTAGGATGGCGATCGGGGGCAGGGGGTCAGCCACACAGGCCGAGATCTTGCTCCCCAGGGCCCAGGAGGGTCCTCGGGGGGGGTGCACTCACCTGCTGCCTCTGGGTGTGAAGGAGGCAGGCAGGGGGCACTGCAGCCGCTAGGCCCAACGAGGAGGCAGGCTCCACCAATCACGGGAGGGGGTGGGCCAGGAGGCGGGAGAAGGGACGCGGGAAAAAGGCAGGGGAAGCAGGATGGCGATCGGGGGCAGGGAGTCAGCCACACAGGCCGAGATGTTTCTCCCCAGGGCCCAGGAGGGTCCTGGGGGGGTGCACTCACCTGCTGCCTCTGGGTGTGAAGGAGGCAGGCAGGGGGCACTGCGGCCGCTAGGCCCAACGAGGAGTCAGGCTCCACCAATCACGGGAGCGGGTGGGCCAGGAGGCGGGAGGAGGAATGCGGGAAAAAGGCAGGGGAAGCAGGATGGCGATCGGGGGCAGGGAGTCAGCCACACAGGCCGAGATGTTGCTCCCCAGGGCCCAGGAGGGTCTGGGGGGGGGTGCACTCACCTGCTGCCTCTGGGTGTGAAGGAGGCAGGCAGTGGGCACTGCGGCCGCTAGGCCCAACGAGGAGTCAGGCTCCACCAATCACGGGAGGGGGTGGGCCAGGAGGCGGGAGAAGGGACGCGGGAAAAAGGCAGGGGGAGCAGGATGGCGATCGGGGGCAGGGGGTCAGCCATATAGGCCGAGATGTTGCTCCCCAGGGCCAAGGAGGGTCCTGGGGGGGGGGGAGGGTGCACTCACCTGCTGCCTCTGGGTGTACAATGATCTTAGGGCACGTCTCCTCAAGACCTGGCTGAAATCGTTCGCAGTTGAAATCTTATGGATGCCGGTACCCTTTGTAAATCTACATCAAATAGGGTGATTATTTTTGCAGTTTCTCCTTCCATTCGTAGGGCCTGGGCTGTAAGAGCCAAGGCTCTTACTCTGTTAGCGTAGAGCACAGAGGCTAATATTGATGGCAAATTTAATTAGGGGGTAGTAATTCATGTGGCCCACCTTACTGATCTGTTTCTGCATGGTTTAGTCTAATGTATTTGGAAAATCATTGCATAGTATTGCTGCTAACGCTATTTTGTATCCACCCCATGATCTGGCATAATAAACCTTTAGTGCGTTTTCTTAGCTACAGTAATTATCTATTGCATAGTCCCAGTTAAATACTTGTTTTTTATGAGTTGACAAATGTTTTTTTATTAGCATTTTTAGTGGTTTTAAACATATGAAACTGACGTTTGCTTGTCTTATTTGTTGATGAATTAGTTAATTATTCTATGATTGGTATTTATTTTATTTTTTTATTTTTTATTTGTATAGCCCAGGGGCATTGCGGCACTATTACAGACTACGTACAATATCTTAGTTACAGGGCACAGAGTCACATGATGAAGCATTGTGAAACAGGATCTGGTGTGAATGAGTTAGGTAAACAACCAGGTTTTGAGGGCTTTGCGGAAGGCAAGGTGGGAGTGTTCAGCTCTAAGGGTGAGTGGAAGGGATTTCAATTGTCTGGCTAGCACCACCTGCTCCAGCGCGTTTGACCGTGGGGACTATCAGTCTGTGGGAGTAAGGTGTTCTGGTGGGTCTGGAGGAGCCTGATCTGATAACTTTCTGTGAGAGATAGGGTGGGGCAGTGTGGGTGAGGCACTTGTGGGTGATGGCGAGTGTTTTAAATAGAACACATTCTTTGATAGGGAGCCAATGTACTTCCCTTCTTACTGCAGAGATGTGGTCTATTTTGGGGATACCAAGCGCTGCTTGAAGAGCGTTATTCTGGATTATTTGAAGTTTATGTATGGTTTTTGCAGAGGTGCTAGTGAAAGAAAAGGATGTTCCAATAGTCCAGTCTTAATCCTATTATCGCTCTGGCAATGGAGAGGCAGTTTTTGGTGGACAGGAATGGTTTGGCCGCGTTGAGCAGCTTAGTGGCGTATGTTGACGATTAGGCGATATTGTTAACATGGAGAGGGTGGTGTCTAGGTAAACTCCTAGGGTCTGCACCGAGGGAGAGACCAGGATTTGTATGTTGTCGATTGTAAAAGAGGAGTATTGACAGTTGAGCTTTCTTAGTGTTTCTTGGGGTCCTACAAGAAGGAGTTCTGTTTTGTCCCTATTGAGGCAAAGCCAGTTGGCTGCCATACATCCCTGAATGGTGGAGTAGGCTAATTTGAGAGCCTTGGCATCTACTTCATAATCCCCTGAAGTCAAAGAGTGGTTGAGTAAAGTTATTATAGAAAGTGGGGGAGATACAGGGTCCCTGTGGAACTCCACATTGGATGGTGGCTGGAGCTACGCAGGCCTGGTCTGGGAAAACTCTCGGCTCTACCTTCAAGGAATGAGGTGACCCAGGCAGTCGCTTTGGGAGAGAAGTGAGCTGAGGTAGAGAGATGGTGACTTAAGGTTTTATGATCTACTAAGTCGAATGCAGCAGATAGGTCTAGGAGGGGTAGAGCTGATTTGCCTGCATCTTTAATCCCATCCAGTTGTTTTTTCAAATCAAGTAGGGCTGTTTCTGTGCCGTGGCCTGGGCGAAAGCCAGATTGGCATAAACTAAGGATACTTTGGGATTCAAGGAACTGTTCCACCTGAAGGTATGCTGCTATGTTGAGAATTTTTAGCAGAACGGGACAGTTGTTATGAGCCTATAGTTGTTAGGGTAAGTAGGGTCGAGGGAGTTTTCTTTTTAGAAGCGGACGTACGCAGGTTTCCTTGAGGGATGAGGGACCGAGCCCTGAAGCAAAGGAGGCGTTTATGAAAGCGGTGATGAATAGCGCTTTGGTGGCTGCACAGTCTTTGATGATTGGGTCGGGGCAGAGGTCACCTTTGCAGTTGGATGTTTTTTTAAAAGGGTGAGCACTTCATATTTTTGTGACATCCATAAAGGTGAAGGTGTGGTGAGGCGGTTCTGGTTGGTCTGGATTCTGTGTAGTAAGTCTATTTTACTGAGCATGGCGGTTTGTCTATTGGAACACCATGTTCCATCCTTGATGAAGCCCTGCAGGGGTGGTGCTGGAGTTTCAAGTTCTCTGAAGATGGCGAAGATTTCCTTGGAACCTGAACTGGCATTGGCAATCCTTGTGTTAAAAGAGGTGGCTTTGGCTAGGATAATTGCCTTTTTGCATTGCTTGGATAACCTGTTCAATTCTAATTTAGAAGACTCTTGAGGGTTTGTTTGCCATGTGGTGAGGGCAGTGCGTTTCTTGTTACCGAATATTAGTAGCTCTGGGTTGAACCAGGAATTGACGTGTCTAATGGGTTTCGCCTTCCGCGTGACTAGGGGGGCTGACATCATTAACTGCCTGTCTTAGAGTGGAGTTGCAGATATCAGTCAATACATTGCGATTGTTAGACAATGGGGGTCTTATGGCTGGAGTTTCCAGATATGGCAGTAAGCTTTCTTTGGTTAGATTGCAGGAGCACCTAGATAGTGCTGGTGGAACGGTAAGGGGTTTCGGCTTCATTGGAGGGGCGATGGAGAAGAGAATTACATTGTGGTCCATCCATGGGCATTTGAGCTAATGGAAGGTGGGCAGTTGTGGTCCGCTATGCTGTCCAAAATACTGCCTTTGATTGTGTGTTGGGTTAGTGATAGATTGTCTGAAGCTCAGGGTATCTAGTATTATGGCGAGCGATTTTGGTTGTGCGTCCTCGGGATCGTTGAACCCTAGGTTCAAGTCTCCAAGTAGAATAGTCTTGGACGAGATTTTTAAATTGTCGGAAAGGAGGTGGAGGAGGTTGTCGTAAAAGTCGCCTATATGGCCTGGGGGCCGGTAGACAATGTGTAGTGTGATGGTGCAGTTGTGGGAGGTGGATAGTTTAAGAGCTAAGTGATCGCTGTTGCATTCGAGGGAGGTGTTGATCTTACTGAGTGCAATGGATTCTTTGGCTAGGAGGGCTACTCCACCCCCTTAACCTGTGGACGGTCTTGGCTGCAAATGATGTACCCTGAAGGAAGTGCTAGAGAGATGGCGGGGCCAGATGCTTCACGGAGCCATGTTTCAGAAATTGCCATTAGGTCCAGATTGTGGACAGTGTACAGGTCATGTATGTCTAGTACGTGCGTTGGGAGGGATCGTGCATTAGTGTGCATTTTAGCGGGACATGTGCATTGTTGGGTTTGTAGGGTATGTAGGATAGTTGGGGGCGGTGTCCCCTATCCCCAATTGGTGGTGTTGTGGGGATGGCAGTGCACAGTTTGGGCGTAGATATGGTAGCAGGAGGAACAGCTTTGCTTGGGGTACACAATAGGGCATTCACAGGTATCACTACATTGGCAACAGGAGCAGTGATGCAGTCGTTAGCCGTGCTCGGGGTACACAATAGGGCATTCACAGATATCGCTACATTGGCAACAGGAGCATTGGTATAGTCGCTAGCTGAGCTAGAGGTACATAGCAGGGTGCTCATAGGACTTGCAGCCTTGGTGGGGATAACAGTGGTGCAAACATTGGCAGTAAAAGAGTTTGGCAGTAGGACATTCCCTGGTGTAGTGGCATTTAGACATCGAGCAATTCAAAGGAACTGCTCCGCTGCAGTGGTGCTTTGTTAGACGATAGGGACCCTAGATTGGTGTAATTTGGCCCGTTGATGCAGCAAGGTGTAGCAACGCACTTGGTAGGTGGGGAGGGATCTCTTTGGTGGCGATGGCACTATGCAGGAAAATTGAGCTGGGAAAAGAGAATGGTGGGTTGCCAGGAAACATGTGTAAACTGAATCTGTGCTTTCTCGTTAGTTTAGGAAGGGACAAGATCCAGGTCCGGTCAGTGTGTCTAGAAATGTTGGGGGTGGTCCAGGGACTTGTCTTAGGGAGCGGGCGATCTGCGCCTGCATTAATGTGGTTTGGTGGTTGGGAGCGAGTGGGTAGACCTGTGTTGGCATGGGTATTCAGTGATTTGTCATGGGTCTGATGATCATAAATGTTAGGCCAGCACTTCTCGGGGCAGTGTTGTTGGATGAGGTCTGGAACTGTGGTGCGGCTGGGGGGGGCAAGCATGTTGTATGGACTAATGGAGCTATTCACGCTGCCGCTGCAGGTGGATGGAAGTTCAGATTGAGGGTTTTTGTAGGTCGGTGCCAGGGGTGTGGTGTGAAGACCCAGGAGGCCGTTCCTGGAACCGGTATCTCTGGGACGTGAGGGATAGACGGCCGGTTCAGTGCAGGCACGCAGTGTGTGGAGTCTGTGGTATAGTATGATGGGCTGGATGAGTCCATGACCAGGGAGTGCAGCAGGAGGAAGCCAGGGTGGGGCAGGGGTGGTGTGGTTACCTTTGGGTTTTGGAGTGCTTTGGCAGATTATGCATGGAAAGTTGCCGGCCAGACCGCGCAAACGTGCAGACGGCTTACCTTTGGAGGCTTTTTCCAGGGGAGTGAAAGCAGGCAGCGGTAAGCAGTCGAGAGCGGCAGAAAGCTCCTGCACCCTTACACTTGGCCCTTCCACTATGCAAGTATGCAAGTAGTAGTTACTAATTTTCGACTTATTTTTTATTGTTGTTTTGTAATCTTTAGATTGTGATGATCTGCTTGGAATGCTTATTTTATTGTATATTTTATATGCATCAACTATGTATTTTTATGGTTGCGGCCAAAATAAAGTTTTATTGATTGATATATGTTTATCATTTTATAACATCCTGGTCTGGGTTGTCATCTTCTAATTAGGTTTATGGTTATAATGTTGTGCAGAGATACAGAACATAGATGCTTTGGAGACTCCATTGTTAATTTGTTGACAGAGTACCTTACCAGGAATGGAGGTGCATATTGAGCATTCTAGTGCTTGATTATGACCTTCTCTATTTTTCAAGGAGTTTAGGCCTTAGGAGAAAGGCTTCTTTAGGCCTCTTCTTCTCTTCTGAGGTGGATTTGCTCCTTAGTATGCCCAGGTGAAATGCTGCTCTTCCCCATATCACCTCCTCTGTCAAAGGCTGGCAACAGAATGTTACTCACCGATCTGGTGAATGGGAAAAAGCGATGAGGCAGGTTCCGGAATCCCAATCTTCCGTATTGATTGAAGAGCCTGGCTTTATCAGAACCCGATCCTCCTCTCTTGAGGGAAAAACTCTTTGAAGTGTTTAACAAACCCAAGCGAGACGTGAGTGCAGCTCCAACTCCAAGTTTAATTTCATACACAGTAAAAGAGACCCGGCGCCCTGCACTGCTCTTACTCGCTCAGTTCACCCGTTCCTCTCCCCGCATTCCTAGAATCCCTGCTATTCCAAAGTAAACATTCTCTCACACGCACTCTCACACACACGCGCAGGCAGGGTGCCCCATACACAGTAATGAAGTAATTAACTAGAATACTACACTCTTTTCTCCGATATGACCCTTTACTGATGGAACCAAAGCAGACAAAGGGACTGATCACCTAAAAGAGCGGTGTTAGGAAGAATTCCCAGAAATATGCTAATCCCCTTCTACCTTAGAGACCCCCAGCCCTTTTGCTGGACTTTAGGACTGTTAATTTCTAACCTGGAGCGAATGATAACTTTTCCCCCATGTATTTTTTTGTGATTTGGACTATGTGTTCCTTTTGAGTCTGACAACTCCATAGGCATCATCTTTACATTGTGACACAAGGCATCTTCAGTGCAGTGACACAGGGAAGTCTCTTAGATTTCCCAAAGGTTTACATACCTTCTCTTGGTGAAACTACTGTTTCCAAGAGCAGTGAAGTGAAATTGACTTTACTGACATATTGTAACTTTCTGGAGCCAGCACACACTATCTTACCATAGGGTGTTGGAGGGGGTACTTAGTATCGCCTTTGTCTAGTTTCACATGCAGCATTTTTAGGTTACCCTTTCTACAATAAAAGTGGTTTACCTTTTACTACCATTGTGTGTTTTACCACAGGCTGCGTTCCCAGCTGCAGTAAGGCACCCAAGGGTGCCCATTTTGTCAAAAAGGCCCTGGTCTTGTTATTTTCTCCATTTCTTGCTGGAAAGGTCCTTCTTGAGGTTTGGTCCCTTTGTTCGTTTTGTCTCTTGGCAGGATTCACAAGTGAATCCCGCCTCTGGCTGTAGTATGTCTGGCAGGGGCAGGAAATGAGGGAGGTGCCCAAACTCCCTGTGCTGAATCTCCTTGGTTACAGGAATGCACCCAAAGGTGATTGGCCGGCTGGCTGTCCGGCAAGGACAGCCACCCTGCTGTGTGATTGACAGCTAGGCTGGAATGAATGGGAGAAACCTGCATAAAAAAGCTAGGCTTTTTGGCTTGGAAGGCAGAGTCGACTACTGGGTGAAGGAATCCGAAAAACTTGGAAGAGACGCCTGCTGCAACTCCTGGACTGTTGGTTTGCCCGGTGAAGCCCTGCTGCTGTGCTGAAGCTCTGAATTTGTTTCGACTAGAGAAGCCCTGCAAGGACGACTTCTCCACATTGGACCAATTAACCAAAAAAGTTAACTCTTTTGGAGATCCTCTCGGAGCTGGCTGTACTTCTACTGCTGCTCCTGCTGGAACTGGAGTGCCAGGGAGAGGAACACCAAACCGAGTGGATCACTTTTAAGTCAGGCCCGAGCACCAGGAAGATCCTCCGGACTTCCCTGAAGCAGGACTGACCAAGCCTGATCCACCTCAACAGAGTGCTGGACCCCTGATGCGAGGAAAGTCTGAAGTGGTATCAGAGAACCGCAGTGTTGCTAGTTGCTGTCAGACACGAGGAGCTGAAATCGCGAAGTGCAGCTGAATTGAAGTGTGCCCATTGTGGTAGCCGACCTTCCCATTGTGTTGCAGGAGTCCCCTGAAGTCCTTCCTCTTGTCCCCACGACTGAGGCAATGGAACAACAGGATCTGCAGAGCCACACAGGAACAGAAGCCAGCTGGAACCATTTCTTCTAACCAAAGGCTCTTGCCTTTCCCCCAGGAAAGGGTTAATTCACTTTGCATTGGAGGGTTTTAAAAGTACTTACCAGTTTATGAATTATTTGTTAACCTTTGTTTTATTCCCCTATCTAACCCTTTGCACCCAAACTCAGTATTGCTCTAAAAACGTACCAGTGATACATCAATGTCCACAGTGTCCTAGCTATTTAAATCACCGGAGGGTGTAGGAAGTGTCCGTGTGCCATCCCCAATGGGTATCATCTGATTTAGAGAAATAGAGTGCGTTTTGAAGTGTATTTTAATTGTTACATATATTGCTCCCTTCTGAAGAAGGCTTATAGAACTGACTGTTAAATAAATGAATAATTGTTTAATCAAGAAACCTTGAGTGTTTATTTGAATAACTGTCACTGTGAAACTGTGTTACAACCCTACTGCTCACATTGACCCCTCTTGAGATAAGCCCTGCTGCTCAGTCACACTACCAACCTGTGAAGTAGACTTATACCAAAGGTTGGGTTCCCTATTGCCAGGAGGTCAAGGTTGCTGTAGTCTTGTAGAGAATACTGCACACAATCCTGCCCAACAAGCGTGGAGAGCACGCTGCCAAGATACCAGCTGAAAAGGAAAGCAATCCACAGGTCAACAGATATCAACATACCTAGACTGAATAACAAGAAATGGTGAAGTATATCCACCTGAACCAGTTGTTACCCCTCCCTTCTAGAGAGGACGGTGTTCGAGATGGCCAAATGGTTTCATCCCTAGACAAACAAGACAAGGAGTGGGTAGGTATTGGAAGGACTCTATTGGATAGCAGAACCACAGATGATGAAGTCCAACAACGACAGGAGAAAACAATAAAAAGGAAGATTAGTATAGGAAAACTGACTCAGGCAGCACGAGGGGTGCACTAAAGCCGGGGCGGTGCACTGGCTGCAAGGCGTCCTGCAGTGCACAAAGTGCAGGGCTAATTGTTCCAAACACCTGGGGGAAGGCAGAAGAAGTCCAGGTGGACGCAGGCCAGAGTTGGCACACAGTTGAGCCAGAAATTCAAGCCATAAGGCAGAAGCAGATCATGTAGGAGGAAGCAAAGGTCGCTACACCCCAGTTTAGGAGAGGCAAGGCATGTTCCAATTACAGTCCGTATAAGAGGAAGTAGAGGTCAGTGCACAGGAGTTCAGGAGAGCCAAGACAAGATCCAATCTCAGTCCATGTCAACGAAGGCAGGAGTCGGTACATGGTAATCCAAGAACAGAGGTAAGGAGTACAGGAGCGAAGACGGGACCTCGAAGAGAGCCGGGAGCTAACTTCAAACAGAAGCAGCGTTCGGGGGTAGGTGACGTTTAAGAGTCTTAGCTGAGGACGAGGCTCTGGGCGTCCATTGGCGGCCTCAATCACCTGTTTCAAAGTGGAACGGGGAAGCGAAGAGCCTTTTCGGCAACAGCCGGCTGCCGTAGCCCATTTCCACGGCAACCGCCAATGCTGGAGGAACGGGGCAGAGAAGTGCTGAATCCCCTGCCGAATAGCTGGAAAGCACTTGCATTTACCAGCCCTGATGAGCGTGTTCCTCCCAGATTTCACAATACGGGCATGGGGCGGTAGAACTGCTCTCCGGGCTGTGACAGCATCCACCCCCAAAGGCGGCGGCAACCCCCTAGCGGCATGGAAATGACGCAGAGGAACAGGCAGGTGGATGTTAGCGAGAGGATGTTAGCAAGTGGACGTTCGCCATCCACTTGGACCGGAATCGGCAGAGGAGGTAGACAGGCATCAGGGAGACAAGGCTTTAACAAGGAAACATGGAACACAGGGTGAATCCTCCAGGAAACAGACACAGACAAGCACACCGCCACAGGATTGATGAGGGCCGTAATCTCATAAGGACCCACAAAACGGGGGAGAAGTGACTTCTTTCCTGGAATTTTGAGATTCCGCATGGAGAGCCAGACGCACATCCCCCACCTGGTAATTGGGAGCTGTCGAGCGTCCGTGTAGTGTTTGGCCCTGTCTTGCACTTTGACAAGATGGTCGTGGATGTCATTTTGCAAAGAGTCCATGTTACGGAGGCATGCCTGAGGAGCTGGATTGTCGATAGGTAGAGCAGCGTCCAAAAGGCAAAGACTGCGGATGCTGGCCATACAGAGCAAAAAATGGAGAGACACCCGATGCCATGTGTATGGAGTTGCTGTAGGTAAACTCAGTGGGCGATACCATAGATAACCAAGAATCTTGAAACCGAAGACAGAGGCACTAAAGATACTGTTCAAGGGTGGCGTTGACCCTCTCGGTCTGACCATCCGTCTGTGGGTGGTAGGCAGAGCTGTACCCGTCATCGATGAGAAGAGACAAAGTCAGGGCCTTCCAGAATCGGGAGGTGAACTGGGTGCGTCGGTCGGTTATGATGATGGTCGGCAAACCAAAGAAGCGGAAAACGTTCCTCACAAAGAGACCCGCCAGAGAAGGAGCTGTCGGGAGATCCACACAAGGAACGAATAAGGCCATTTTGGTAAAGTAATCCGCCACAACCCAAATGGTGTTGAAGCAGCGGACAGGAGGCAGAT
Organism: Ambystoma mexicanum; assembly: GCF_040938575.1. Lineage (NCBI taxonomy): Eukaryota > Metazoa > Chordata > Amphibia > Caudata > Ambystomatidae > Ambystoma > Ambystoma mexicanum. The sequence continues at coordinate 582,365,837 of NC_090941.1, read as the reverse complement.
CGACTATAAAATCCATTGAGTCCACGAAGCAAGGTTTGTGTGGCACTGGCAGTGGATGCAAAAGACCCATGGGCCTGCTTTGAGAGGTCTTTCATTGGGAACAGACTGAACACGTAGAGAGGATGTTGATGACATCCTTGGACATGGAGGGCCACCAAACCCAGCGGCGAAAACCACTCCAGGGTCTTCTGCTGACCCGGATGCGCAGCAATGATAGAGTCGTGGGATCAGATAAGTGCACAAACACGCGCTCTCCGGGAGGCATGAACAAGTGTCCTTGCATGTAAGGCATACCCTGCACATCTCGATTGAGACTCTGGAATTCCTCCGGATGCGAGGAAACCCAATTTTTAATGAGTGACCGCAGGGATGGCTGAGGGGTGCAACCGCACACTACCCTGCAGGGCAGGAGCAAAGAATGACCCCCCCTGTCCCCACAGGGTCGTTGTGCGGGATTCCGGATGCAGGCGAGACAAGGCATCAGCACAGGTGTGGAAGCGAGCCGGATGATCCGTGATGGTAAAATCAAACTGTGAAAAGAAAAAGGTGCCAGCGAGCCTGCCAGGCAGTGAGGCACTTCATCGATTTTAACGCCAGCAAACTGCGATGGTCTGAAAATCAGTTACTTGAAGCCAGGCCCCTAACAAATGATGCCTCCATTCGGAAAAGGCCTCTTTAATGGCCAGCAGTTCCTGTTCCGTAATGGGATAGTTCCGTTGGTATGGAGGCAATTTTCTGGAAAAGAAGACTACGGGGTGTACTTGCCCCGAGTCGGGGCAACGCTGTTTCTTGGAACTGTTCAAGGCCATCAGGAGAGCTGAAACTGAGGAGAAGGAATGGATGAACCGTCTGTAATGGTTTGAGAATGGCAGGAAGGATTGGAGTGCCTTGGTCGTTGTGGGAACAGGACAGTCAAGTATAACTTTGACCTTCGAACGGCTCATCCTAATGCCATGATTGGTCAGATCGTAGCCAAGGAACTCCACTTCCTTGGAGTTGAAAATGTATTCCCCAGCCTTCACTAACAGATGATTGTCCCTCAATATTTGAAGTACCGAACAGACATGTTCGATATGCTGCTCCATCGAAGAAAAATAGACCAGGATGTCATCTAAATAGAGTACCACAAACTGGTCGAGGAAATAACGGAAAACGTCATTCATAAACACCTGAAAGGTGGCTGTGGCATTGCATAAGCCGAAAGGTATTCGAATAACCCATATCAGGTTTTGAAGGCTGTTTTCCATTCATCCCCTTCCCTCATACAGACTAAGTTGTAAGCACCCCTGAGATCCAGCTTGGTGAATACCACTGAAGATCGCAGTTGGTCCAGCAAAACAGAAATGAGAGGAAGGGGGTACTGATCCTTTACAGTGACCGCATTCAGAGCCCGGTAGTCTATACAAGGATGAAGGTCATTTTCCTTCTTCGGGACTAAGAACAGGGGAGAGGCAGCAGGTGACCTGGATGGACGGATGAGCCCCTTTTACCAGAGATTTATCGATGTATTCTTTTAGGACTATCTTCTGGTCGCGCGAGGGAGTGCACTGTACCTGATGGTATCTTGCCACCTGGGACCAGGTTGATTGGCCTTATAACTGCCGTCTGAGGTGGTAGCGTCTCTTCTCCACCCTTAGCGAAGACATCCCGGAAGGCCGAATACTTAGCCGGAATGTGGGGCCCAGAGTCAGTCGTTACAGCACCAATGAGCGCCATGGAGGCCACCATAGCTTGACAGGAGGTCCCCGGGGATACACTCACATTCTGAAGAAAACAATCATTGCAGACCGGCAAAGGAAATTGTACAACCCTTGAGGACCAGTCGATAGCAGGATTATGGTGTTTTAGCCAGGGAATGCCTATAATGACCCTGAATTGAGGCGCCTTTAGTAGATCAAAAGATATGTTCTCAGCATGTCCTTCCTCAGTATGCATGCAGATAGGTGACGTATGTTGGTTGACCAAACCTGATATTATAGAGGTGCCATCTACTGCATGGACTGTCTCAAGTTGCGCCTTGTCCATAACAGGAATGTTGTTAGCAATGGCATAGTCATAGTCCATATCGTTCCCGGTAGCGCCGGAATCAATTATAGCCATGGTAGGAAAGGAGCCATCTGATACAGGGGTGAAGACTACGGGTTGACTAACTGGAGAAGAGGGCAGTGCCCCATGGGAGTCCAAAGTAAAGACAACCGGCATAGGCACTCTTTCTACTGCTGGGTTTTTGCGTTTCCTGCTTTCTTAACAGGTCTTTTGGGGCAGTCCTTGAGCTGGTGTTCAGCAGATCCACAGTACATGCACAGATTGTGCGATCGGCGGTGCTCTCGCTGAGCAGGGTTTAGGGGACCACGTATAGCCTCTACCTGCATAGGCTCAGGAACAGAGGATTGAGGGCCAGCCTGCTTGTGGCAGGGGTTTGTGTTCTCCCTTTCCTTCTGCTGTGTGGGTGTCGATCTGCAAAACCAGATCTAGCAGTTCACTAAATACCGTAGGAACGATGGGGATGGTAGCAAGTGTGTACTTGAACTCCTCCGACAGACCCGTGTAGAAGACGCCTAATTTCTTCTCTTTAGGCCAGTCCGTTTCGTCCACCAGCTGGTTGAACCAGGCCAAGTATGTCAGCAAAGGGATATTTCCTTGTCAGAGGTTCAGAGCGGTTGCTTGCGTTTTATAGCAGGTATCGAAGACACTGTACATGGCCGTCATAAGCGCTTTGCAGTTATACGGCATATAGCTGTTTGTTTCTAGGAGAGGATTGGCCCAAGCTGCAGCAGTACCCCCGAGATATGATAGAACAATGCCGCCTTAGTATTAGAGTTAGGAAAGGCTAAGGGACGAAAGAGGAAATGCAGTTTACATTGATTGATTGATAAAGGTCCGGTACTGTTTGGGGTCTCCAGTGAAACGTTCCAGGGGAGCCAAAGGAAATTGAGTAGCCATAAGAACAGGGGTCGGCTCCTGTCTAGGATAAGGGTAGCCTGAGCCAGAAGCACCGGAAGACTCATCCTCTTGACAGCGGGTATTCAACAAGTCCTGCAGACTGTCGATTCAATGATGATGCAAAGCGTTGTGTGCTGCGGTCATATCTGTTTGCAGGTCTGCCACCAACTGCATCAAGGTGGCTAAAGGGTCTGCAGTATCCATGGCTTCTGATTCTCTTACTCACTGATCCGGTGAATGGGAAGAAGTGATAAGTTAGGTTCCGGAATCGCAATCTTCCGAATTGATTGAAGAGCCCGGGTTTGTCAGAACCCGAGCCGCCTCTTTTGAGGGAAAAACTCTTTTCTGTGATATGACCCTTTATTGATGGAGCCAAAGCAGACAAAGGGACTGATCACCTAAAAGAGCGGGGAGAGCACGCTGCCAGGATACCAGCTGAAAAGGATAGCAATCCACAGGTCAATAGATATCAACGTACCTAGACTGAATAACAAGAAATGGTTAAGTATATCCATCTGAACCAGTTGTTACCCCTCCCTCCTAGAGAAGACATGTTTGAGATGGCCAAATGGTCTTATCCCTGGAAAAACAAGACAAGGAGTGGCTAAGTATTGGGAGGACTTCATTGGATAGCAGAACCACAGAAGAAAGTAGTCAGGGAAATTCTTACTGGGTTTAGCAAGAGTGCTGAACAACCATGCGTGATGATGAAGGCCAACAACGACAGGAGAAAATAATAAAAAAGGAAGGTTAGTATAGGAAAACTGACCCGGGCGGCAAGAGAGGTGCAGTAGAGTCAGGGAGGTCTGCTGGCTGCAAGGCGTCCTGTAGTTCTAATAGGAAGGGCTAATAGTTCCAAACACCCAGGGGCAGGCAGAGGAAGTCCAGGTGGACGCAGGCCAGAGTCGGCACACAGTTGATTCAGAAATTCAAGGCATAAGGCAGAAGCAGATTGTGTAGGAGGAAGCAGAGGTTGGTACACAGGAGTTCAGAAGAGCAAAGACAATATTCAATCACAGTCCCTGTCAACAAAGGCAGCAGTCGGTACACAGTAATCCAAGAACAGAGGTAAGGAGTACAGGAGCGAAGACGGGACTTTGAAGAGAGCCGGGAGCTAACTTCAAACAGAAGCAGCGTTCGGTGGGTAGGTGATGTTTAAAGAGTCTTTGCTGAAGACGAGGCTCACGGCGTCCATTGGCAGCCTCAATCACATGTTGCAAAGTGTAACGGGAAATGAATACCCTTTTCAGCAACAGCCGGCTGCCATAGCCCGTTTCCACAGCAACTGCCAATGCCGGAGGAACGGGGCAGAGAAGCGCTGAATCCCCTGCCGAATAGCTGGAAAATACTTGCATTTACCAGCCCCGATGAGCGTGTGCCTCCCAGATTTCATAATACGGGCATGATGCGGTGGAACTGGCCTCCGGGTTGGGATACAGAATTAATGAATATAATGATTACAAACTGTCTCTTTAAAGCCCCTCCCCTCCACTAACTCGGTAATGACCCAGGAAGTTCCCACCCCTCCACACGTAGAACTGAGCAGTTCCTAATCCACTTTTCCCTTTACAAGCTGCCTGTGTGGTTTTGCTGTACACATTGTTCTGGTAAGAGAGACTCTGTGAAGTCACTTGTGTGAAATACTTTCTGCGATATAGGGTGTTGGAATTGGTAGAGATCTTGGAGTTGTGGGCCTGATTCATGGTGACTTGTTTGGTAATTAGAGAAGGCCAGGGCCTGACCGCCTCCCCATCTGTGTGGGACACATCTGTGCCTGATGCGGCATCCCTGCAAGCAAGCCTAGCATCTTATGTCTTGCGTGTGGAATAAGCCGCCATTGCAGACTTCATGGGAGTTTCCCCAGCCGCTACTGCAGCATTGCTGAGAGCTATGCTCTCTGATAATAGCTGCTCCTGTGGCATATCCGTTTTCCTCGTCTGCTGGAGATGCCCTGTCACAGCCGCCACCGGCCCCTGTCCCGTTACCCGCAGAGGCTGTGTTGTAGGCCCCATTGGCTTTGGCGGCCACATTACCTGCCCCGGCAGCAGCGGGGTGTGCATTGGTGGCTGTTCTGTCTGGCCTGTCAGCTGCAGGCACAACCGTGATGGCTGCAGTGGTGGACGAGTTATCTGCAGCCCCAGTGCCGTTGGTTCCGTCAGCTGTGCCGGCTGCGAGGGAACCATGGTGGATAGGCTGTATCACTCCACAGTGACCATGATGGGTGAAGTGCTAAAGTGAAGGCAGAGAAAGTGAGGGACAGAGGCAGGTTAGAGGGGAGTGAAAAAAGTTAGCTAGAAGGCTGATGAGAGGTAGGTTAAGAGGGTCACTCGGAGGCGACGAGGACAGGTTTTAGTCTGGTTCCGAACAGATCCCTGTGGACTGTTTCTCGGATGTCCGGGGAAGAGAATTCCTTGCAAGTAGAGGGAAAGAGCGGCAGTAAGAGAATGCACATGAAGGGCGAAGAGCCACAAGGGTATTCAAGGAGGCAGAGCAGAGATTACGAAAAGATTTGGAGATTTGAATAGAGGAGGATAGATACAGTGGTAGCTTTGTGCAGAATCCAAGGACGTCCTCACTTCTTTTTCCCCAGAATCCTACTCTCAGGTGGCTGGGGAGGGTGATTGCTCTTGGAACTCGATCCTGGGGGTGGAGATGCAAGGGGAAGATCACCTGGGTGGAGGGTCCTTGGGGATTGGGGCGAGGATGTCTGCAGGCAAGACATGTCCTCCTTTTCCTGGTGCTAAGCAACCTTACCCTCCCCCTGCCTTTATAGGCTTTTTCCAATTCCAGTCTATCATTTTTCCAGAATCACACCACTATAGTACTGGAACGAGGAAGAGGCGACTAGGAGCAGTACACACCAACATGTCATTTCACTACTCTGGTACTGAGATGAGGAAGAGGACTGTGAAACATCAGTATACTAGTCAGGCGAGTTCCACTAATTGGGGTCAGACTTACGCTTGCAGCCAGTTCACATGCTACATGTTTATATAGAGAGAAAGAAGTCAGAAGGAAAGGGAATCCAGCTGGGAGAGAGAACCCACGTTAGAGGAGACAGCATCCTGTGTGGCGAAAGGAGCCCACTCTGTGAAAAGGACACAGAGTATTGCAGGGCAAGCAGAGAGATGCCAGAGCACTGCAAAAGTAACGAAGACTCCAGGGAGCCGCAGCATGCAGCAGGAAGTTTCCGACAAGGCGAGCCGGGCTTGCTGAGGCTCCTGAAGAGGTGAAAGTTAGCAAGCGAATGCAGACGAGAGATCCAAAGGCATCGCGAAGGAGTTTCAGGATACCGGTGAGTGACAGTGAGGGAAAGTCACGCCTGGGGACAGCAGGGGCTTGGGTTCAGGCATGCGAGAATGCCAATCAGAGAAAAGCTCATGTTTATTGGGTCATGAGGTCAAAGGAGAGCTTTATGAAACCCGAACAAGCTGTCAAATATTGCCTGCAATTTTGAATACCAAACTAAAGCACAGTTATGTGAAACACATGAAAAATACAGTACAAATGAAATGAAAGTGAAATGCAATTTTGAGAATGGTGAAAGCCAACCCAAGAAGTCAGTGTATAATATGAGGAAAGGAAAGCCAGTAAGAAGGGCTTTTGAAAGAAAGTGAAAAGCAAAATGGGTAAAGCACTATTGTGAAGCGTGAAAGCAAGGTGGGGGACAAGGAATGTTTGCCCTGAAGTGAATGGTGTTAAAGTCACGATTGTGGCAGAATCAAGAAAACTTCCAAAGAAGAAAAGGGTTGTAAGCGGACAACTGATGCATTTCAAAGAGGGAGCCTATGTCTGCAAAGAAGTCTAAAGAGAACAAGTGACTGTAGCAAAATGCCAAGGGTTGTCGGTTGCGTGACCTGTAGTGGGTGGCCGGTTTGTTCAGACAACTGCACCTAGACAGAGTAACCATACTTGGAGTGCAAAGTTGGTTTGGAAAACTTACTGAAAGCCTAGAGAACTGACTAGCATTGTGAAGCTGAGAGTGATGAACTTGGGGAACGGAACCTGAAGGCCTTGTTTTGTTGAACTTGGGGAAGGGAGCCTAGATGACTTGCTTTGGAAGTGTGTTACCCTTGGGCAAAGGAACCCTGAGGTCCCTTTTGTAGAATTTCTTTGAACATAAGGAAAAGGCTGTAATACAACCCAAGGAGCTGGAAAAGGCTCAGAACTTTTCAAACACTATTATGTGGTTACTGTCATCCCTACACATTATGTATCTTTAGATGTAAGAGCAAGCATTGGTTTTGGTAACAAGCAGTCTTTTAAGTTGAACTCATCGACATAGACGATCCTTTATTTCTTTAGGTTGAGAAATCCCATCTTAGGATAGAGCAAGCTAGGCCTTAGACCATCATGACATGTAAGTTAATAAAAGTAAATGTGTTGCCTGTGTCTTGCTTCATGATGCCTTCACACCTTCTTGTGGATGGATTTGTGAACCAGGATAAGAAATTTAAATCTGGCCCTGTTTTCCATTGTCTGCCATCCAGCTTGGTGATGGCACAAGGAAGTAGGTGTGAAGTGAGGGAGTTCAAAGAGAGTCCTATTAGCGACGTTAATGTTCTTATAAAGAGAACACAAAGCATAGTTGGGTAGGCCAAAGAGGATGCTGGCATTATAGAAGACAAGAGGGGTTAAGATATGTTTGGTGGTGTTGAAAGGAAGGAGGTGCCCGATTTTCCTAATATTTAGGAGGTCGAGGAGACCTGCTGTTGCAGTTTTGGAGATGAAAGTAGAGACGGTGTGAAAAGGGTCATAGATTATGCCAAGGTTACTATCTGAAGAAGAGTAGGAGAGATTGTCAGGTGGCAACTGGATAGGCAGAGGAAGAGATGAGAGAGAGCATTTGGCAGGGAAGAAGAGCGCCTCTGTTATGGTAGTGTTTAACATCAGAGAGTGCAAAGCAATCCAATATTTAATTGCAGAGACACAGTTGGAAATTGTGAGAGAGATCATAGGAGAGTTCAGGAAAAGAGAAGATGATTTGGGTGCCACGAAGAGTAGATACAAGATCCCCAAGGAGGAGATTAGTGCCCCAAGAGCATAGATGTAGAGTGTAAAGAGGAGAGGACCCAAGACGGAACCTTGTGGAACTCCAATAGTTGGAGGAGTGAGTTGAGAGGTGTTGTTGCTCCAGGAGACAGAGAATTAGCAAGGTGCAAGATAGAATTCAATTCACGCATGGGATTGATCACGATTCCCAAGAACAAAGAGTATTAGGGAGAGCAGAGTGGTTGACAGTGTCAAGGTGTGAGAAACCTGAGGGTATTCTTCCATGCAGACGTCGGGAAACCCTTATTCAGGTGGCAAGGAAAGGGCTGGCACCCTCAGATCCCAACCCTTGGGTTGGATGAGCGAGGGAGGATCACCTGGGTAGGGGAGCTTGGGGGTGTGCTCAGGATAATGCCCCAGGTGAGATGCATGATTATACCGGGAAGAAGATGAGGACGACGGAGTCCCTGTGGCTTTTATAGTCTGTTCTAGATCTACCTCCCTTCCGACCAATGAATCTCCCTTGCTTGAATCCAACAACCCCTCCGCATCCGATAAACCGATCAAAACCCACAAATCCCAAAATCCCTGCTATCCTGTCTTCGACCCGGATATTCCCAATCATTCTTCTTCATGTCCTTCTGATAATTCAATCCCGAACACCCAATCTACCTTGACAAACCACAACCCTACTCATAATCCCCTATGTTCTGTTCACGATCCCGGCTATCCCCGTTCGCTTTATAAACCCTACCAATCCCGTTCCTCGGATTACCACTTTCAAATGTGACCAACAACTACAGTTTCTACAAACCCTCTTAATCATTTCACAAATCTTACAAAAACAACCCTTCCGAGATCACCAAAAACCCCTATAGTACGAGGGTTATAATCCCATTGAACACTTCTTCCACTCTATATACCGTAGGATACTCTGATACTCTAAACCCCCTCTTCTTACACAAACACTTTTCTGCACCATGGAAAACAACAGACTAGTTCCAGATCTGTTCACCTGACGTGTACCAACCCAAGGGCCAGGCAGAGTCAGGCAATTGACCAGAATCACATACACCCGATGACCCTTTCCTTTCCCCACAGGGATAAAAGGTGGAGCACAAGAGTGCAATAAGAGCAAGGCAGAATGCACAACGTGAGAGCTAACTCAGCACGGCAGTTCTAGAGGAGGACGAAGACGGTGCATAACGCGTGGCTGACAAGTAGGGAAGCGACCTTGCCCTTTCTGACCAAGGCCTGTGAATCCTCTGCAGAAGGAATCGTAAGAGCGCGAACAATAGCCAGCGTGTGTTGTAGCAGATGTCAACAGTACACAAGACCCTCCCCTGCTGATAACCAAGCCGGGGAGAGATGATAGTCTCCGTGGTATCAACCTCGACGCCAAAGAGAAAGAAAAACAAGCAGTTCATCACAGCTGGTGAGTTGAGGGGAGAATCGATAAGAAATCGAACTGTGTTGAACGAAAAGTAGCAAGCGGCTAATTGAACCGTAAAAGCTTAAAGAGCTATTGATGCTAGAAGGGGGAAAACCAGCAACAGAGGATTCTGCCACCACGTGGTAGCTCACTCAGGAAACTCTGGGCGATTACCAGATTGTTGAAACTACCATAACCAGAAGGCCTTGGGAAAAGGCAAAAAGGGGGTCAAAGTGGTTATACAGGGGTCTAGTAAAATCTTCTGTACAGTCGATGTCTTTGACCAACAGATGATTGTGAAGCTAAGGGTAATGAATCCAGCATTGTAAGAGTTGAATGAGAAAGGTACGATTGGCATGATTGGCAAGAGTGAACAAGAATGAGGGACGCCCATAAACAAGATTGGCAACAGTGAACCTGGAAAAAGGGGGATGTCCACAGCAACCTGTTTTAGCAAATGTTGCCAAGAGTGAACCTGGCAGAGGGATGCCGACAAAAAGGGGTAAGCCTGAAGAACTGTTAAAAAAGAAATTAAGATTTGTGAATGAAAGAAAAGCCATAGCGAACCCAAAGGAGGGAGGCTGACATCCGAGAGGGGTCTGCATGGGAGGCAAGGTCTTTTGAGACCCCCTCCCCTCCATTCTGACCCCACGTGCGGATTACGATTTGTCCACCAGCCACCCATGAGCCTGTGGCCAGGGATGCGGGATGGCTGCAGGACGACGCATATGTATGCACACATTGACCAAAAAGCTGATACTGCCACACCCCGGCTCCATTTTGTACATGATACCACAGGCCTCAGACAGAGGGTGCCTGCAGTGCTGCAGCTCTCCCCTCGAGATCACGCACAGCAAGCCTGTCATCTCCCTCTTCCTCCCTCCCTCCTTCTGCATCCCTGCAGCAGGCCTGTTCCCACAGGAGACTAGGCACAAACAAGCTACCTGACAAACACTATATTTCACCTTACGCAGTCCATCACTGACCTGCATATGAACGGGCAAAGGCTTGGGTTGAAGGGAAATAATCCATCTCCACAAACATGCCCCATCCCCTTGCAGACCCCACATTTATGACATACACTGTGGATAACCCCCCAACCTTGTTCTCCTTTTGAAGTAACAGATATAGATTCTATGCCTGTGAGCCATCCTGGTTCTCCCATACTGCTAATCCCTCTGTGACGGTTATAAATCCTCTCATGTAGATGTGTATTAAGGGGCTAAAATCCAGAAAACGTAACAAGAAGATCCTCACATATGTTTAAATGCACATGAAGCTATTGGTCATGTGTTTAAGCCCCATAGTATTGAACGAATCTTGTCTTTTGAAAAACACTCTCACTAATGTATGACATGTTGATTTACTCGTTTGATATAATACAAGGATCTGTCATGACCCTTACACCTGGCCCTCAGTGGCAAGTCAGCCTTCCAATTAGGGCCAGGTCAAAGGCCTTAAAACCTCATCCAAGACTCTCTTGGAGTCAGTCCTGGCGCCTTTGGCGCCAGGCTCATAACCATCATGAAGACCAACATTAGGATGGGACGATTTACTTGGGACTATTTAACTTGGGGGTTCAGCCAACATGGAGGCACACACGTAGCTCAGTTACAAGGAACTGAGCTATGCGGTCTAGTCTTTTGGGTGTGGCAGGCCTGGGACTATTTTACCAGGAGTACTTTAACAGAGACTATTGAAACCTCACCCAAACAGCAGAACACGCTTCGTGTTATTCTGCTGTTGGCAGCGTAACGCTCACATGTCCAGTCCTTTGATGCCAGCTTGCCTGAAACCAAGGACCTGCAGAGAGAGAAAGAACACTACAGAACTTACCTGGAATAGTATCCTGTCTTCAATCCATCGCCGACTTCCGTTCCACTCACCTGAAGGTAGGAACTCCATAATCCGGCAACGCATGCATCCTGGAATACCATAACCTGGAAAGAGGAGAAAGAAAGACAGCATTAGTAAGCATTTACTCACGTTTCCTCCCGAACGAAGAAAGCCACACAATTCTTACCTGGGTAGTCATCTCCTGGTCACCATCATCGCTGGAACATCACAGCGCTCGGCGAGGAACATCGCGACCTGCAAGGAGAGAAAAGACACAGGTTAGCAATATAAAAGGCAAAACAGCGCAGCGCATCGCGCATTACTCACCGGACAGCATTGCGCACACCGCGCTTTCGCCTACCGGCCCATGCTCATCTTCAAACTGCATGAGAACACCAAAATACCTTTCCATACCTAAAAGGAAAGCAGCAAGATATTATTATTCGAACTAAGAGGAACATAAGAACTGCATATAAAGACTGTAAAGCAGCAAACCTACGGAGTCGCGGCAGGCCTGGATTCCAACAGGGTGCTTGCACCAGTGAAGTAACTTGGTCGACTGTGCCCGTTTTGAAATTAGAAGGAAAGCAAGCGGACTGCCCATTATGAAAGCAGCCAAGAGAAGATTAGTTACTAATTTGCACTGCATATTTTCACATTAGAAGAACAATTTGAGTTATTTTAAGGCAGATTAATTTTAATCAGTGCAGCCAGGCTATTCTTTTACTTGCTTATGGCTAATTCAAAGTGTGTAGCCGGTGCCTTTTTTTCGAATTTTTCAGCGTTTCTTAATATGCATACAAATCACAGTACTGTATTGATGGTTACTCATCTTTGCACAGAAACCCAAGAGATAGAATCCAAAAGTTTCATAATAACATATCCAGCTTATCAGACCATTGGTTCTTTCCAACACTGCAGCAAATATCCGTTTCCCACTCCCCCCCCCCCATCCCTTCCCCAGTACCTCCTTACTTGAACCTGCCAATTCTCTCTCTGCCTTCAGGGAGGTTTCAGGTCTGTTGAGGAGTGCAGTTAATTTAACAGTTCGCACCAATCCACCACCACCCCGTGTTCTAGGTCCGGGTTCACTGCAGAATGTCTAGCTCAGCTATTCCCCACCTGCTGATGTCTTTCGCCCGTTGCACCAAGGACGGGCCCTGGGGTTTCTTCCAGGCAATGGCTACTGTCCTTTTTGCCAGTACCAACATAAACTGTGCCAATCGTTTCCTTCATTTGTGTCACTTTCCACCCGGTATCAAGCCCCATATGCACACTCTTGGACCACAGTCAAAGCTGGAATTCAGCAGGTCAATAATCTTGGATACCACTGCCTGCCAGTAGCATGCAATCACCAGGCAACCCCACAACATGTGCCAGATCCCGCCGGCCCGAACCCACACCATGGACAATCCATACTCGGGGTATTATTCATGGCATGCAGTTTAGTTGGGGTCACATATACCCTGTGCAGGATATTAAACTGAATATGTTTAAATCTGGAATTTCTCGAAGCTTTCCTAACCTGCTCCCACATTGTCCCCCAGTCTGCCTCCAAGATCTGTTCCTGCATATCCCTTTCCCACTTAAGTCATAACTGTCAGCTCCTCCAGGGAAGACAGCCCCCATATGGCCTGATAAATCTGAGAAGCCCCCCACCCCCATTGCGCAAGAAGCATCTGTATCAATGGGTTAGTAGTAGGTTCCTTTGGTATGTATACCCACATAGCCGCCAGTCGCCTAGTCACTGACCCGCAAGTCAGGAATTGCCCTCAAGACACGTACTGCATCCTCCAATCTTCAAACGGCATCAGTTTTCCCCCCCTCAAACAGATCCCCCCACTGAACGTCATCTCTTATCCACTAAGCCCGAGAACCCAGCCCGCTGTATTGCTGACCAGTCCCGGGTCCGCGCTCCATGGCAGAGCTGCACTGTATAACCCTGGTACCTGTAGTTTCCCCAGAAGCTTCTTCCAGATTCCCTGCACCACCTGAAAAATATGAGTGGCCCCCATATCAGTTAAACCCCTCTCTGACGGGCCGGACGGTCCCCCATTAAACTTGGCAGTAGTTCACCTTTTCCATCCGCCCATACCAGAACCCCCTGCAATTGCACCGCCATGTAGTACCATTCATAGTTTGGTAAAATGAGGCCCCCTCCCAGACGTGGACGTCGCAGGGTGGCAAGCGAGACATTCCTCCTCCCAGTGTTCCATAATAATTCCCCAACCCGTTCATCCAACATCTTGAAAAAGATCTTCTTGTTACAATAGGGGATGTTGGTGAAATAGTAGAGGAGTGTAGGGAGGATGACCATTTTACACAACGCTACCCTCCCCATCAAAGATATCAGTAATCTCTTCCAGAATTGGAGCGAATCCCCTATTCCTGATAGTGCCCTACTCGTATTGTGCACAAACGTCATCGATATCATGGAAAATGTGGATACTCAAGTACCTAAATGACTCCCCCTACCACCTAAACCCCCAGTCTGGGAGGTCGGTGAGGACTCGGCTGCGGACGCCTCTCAGTGGGAACAGCAATGACTTCCGTTTATTGATGCGAAAGCCGGACAACTTCCGGAAACTACTCAATACCTTCAGTAATATTGGCAGGTTTTCCAAGGGGTGTCCCACATATGGCAATAGGTCATCAGCATATAGTGAAACTACATGCCTCACTTCACCCGCTAATGTGCCCGCCCCCTCCATCTCTTTCCCGAGATACCTCGCTAGTGGTTCCAGTACCATTGAGAACAATAACGGGGAGACCGGACAGCCCTGACGTGTCCCGCTTCCCAACTCCCACTGCGGTGACACCCATTCGTTCATCTTCACCCTTGCCATTGGTTTGTTATATAAAAGTCACAGCCAGCAGAAAATATTATCCCCAAATCCAAAGGCCTTAAGCCCTCTAAACATCCAATCACACTCCACGGAATCAAAGGCCTTCATAGCATCAAAGGAAGCCAGTGTCATGTCCTCTTGAGAGCCCTTAATCTGATCCATTACATGGTGTAAGCGGAATAGGTTCATCGTGGTGTTACGCCCCACTATAAAACCACACTGGTCAGGGTGTACCAATAACGAAGCTACCCCGGACAGTCACCAGGGTTTTTCACTTCCAGTAAAGAGATTGGCCGGTAGGCTGCGCAATCCAGGGGGTGTTTATGTTCTTTCAATAGGACCGTCGTTACCGCCTCCTGCATCGATTCCGGGAGGATTCCCGTTTCAAAGGCCTTTCTTGAGTCGGGGGACCAGTAGACCTTCATACCTACAATAAAATTCCACCAGAAGGCCATCACTCCCCAGGGACCTACCCCTTATGCATGGAGCGCAAAACCCTCTTATTTCAGATTCCGCAATAGGTCTCTCCAGCCCCTCCCTAAGATCCCCCGCCAGGACCGGTTGTCGTACCAGGTCCAAGAGCTCCTCTGCGTCCTCAAAAGAGTACATATCCTCGCTCATATATAGGAATTGGTAGAAACTCCGGAAATGCCCCATTGATCTCCTCTTGAGTGATGGTCAGTTCCCCAGACTCCCGCCTTATCTTAGTTATCACATGCTGGGGCTGTTCCCGGCGGATCAGCCGGGCCAGCAGTCGCCCCACTTTATCCACCACTCTGTGAATCCGTACATCCCGCCTAGCCCCCTCAAACGTTCATAGTGAATCCTGCGCCTCCTGTTGAGAAATAGAGCCCCAGCCAGTTCTGGTCCCGATCCCTACCCTTCATCTAACCCCATCTCTAAGGTAGATACCACCTCCTCCTATTTTTCGTAGCTTCTCCTGCAATGTTTTCCTGACTCCTGTCACTTTAGATGTACAAATCTGCCTGGTCGTAACTTTGAATGCCTCCCACAGGGTCGCCAATCCCTCACCGGCCCTTCATTAATCTCTAAGAACGGTACTATCTCTTCCCGCAGCTTCTCCCCAAATGCTGCATCTTCTAGGGCCGTAGCGGATAGGCAACACAAGCTTGCCGACGATTTCTGCCATACTTCCTCTAGATGCGTTACTAAAGGTGAGTGGTCTGATAGGATCCTCCCTAGATATGCTGTGCTGCCAAATTTATGGAAGTACTCCACCCCCACAAAGATAGTGTCTAGACAGGAGAAGGACCCATGTACACCAGAAAAGTAGGAGTAGCCCCGTTCTTGCCCATGAAATGTTAGCTACAATTCAACTAAATCCAATCACCCACGATAATCTGTAAAGACAATGCTGCCTGCTGTTTCACCAGGTCTGATTTCCCTGTACTATCTAGTCCCGGACCTAAAAGGCAGTTAAAATTCCCTTCCCATATAAACATTGGGGGCGTAGGAGGTGGTCACATAGAGATCCCTGCAACCCAGTGAGCATAGGAGGATCACTGTTCACCCATCCTCATCAGTCAGAACCTTGTTTACCTGCAAAGGCAACCCTGCCGCAACCCAGATCAAAACTCCCCTAGCATATATTGAAAAGGACGTCCCTACCATCATCATCCCCCCACCACCTCCTCAGTGATTCCAAACCTTTCAGAGTCATGTGGGTTTCCTGCAGCAGGTCTAGTTGCATCCAGTGTCGTTTCAGGAATCCCCCACTCTCTGGCATTTCAATTTCTTTCCCAAACGAGGACGTTCCAGGTCCCAATTTTCAAACAATCACTCCCCCTTCTGAACACAGAAATAAACCTCTTGCTAAGTGTTGCTCCCTCCTGTGCACCACCCCTGTTCCCAAAGAACCATGTTTGTCTGCTTCATCAACCGAACTGCAGGCTATAAACAGGGCAAACTTGCCCAAACCACCTGCTCAAACAACTTCCCTCAAATCCCTCCTCCCAACTGTCTCCCCAACCCCTCCTACCCCCATCACCCACCCCCCTTTGACTCTAGTCCTCCCCTTCGTCTCAACTCCCTGAACACCCCCCAAACACCCCACAACTACCCCCCGTCCCTGTCCCATCTCCAGCCTGCACCCCCCCCTTACTCTCAATCCCCTTGGTCGTTCTCACCATGCTCCACTGCCCCATTGCAGAAACATGACTAGAAGTATTTGGGGGTCTCTCTTTTGCCCCTGCACCACCCGTACCAACATCTACTGTATAACACCCCTACAACTCTGTCACCTCCTGCCAATTCGACTTTAGTGTAAGTCATTGCCTTTTTCTCCCTCTGCAGTTCTCCCCTGCCCCCGTTCCCTCAGAGGTTCAGTCTCCTGGTTGAGGCGCTCCTCCTCCTGCACCTGCAGAGCTGAATGACCTGGCGCTGAGTCCAGCCACGTCCAAACCACCTGCGGCAATGTAAAAATTAAAACAGGATTTGCCATGCGCTATGGCCTTCAATTTAGCGAGGAAAAAACATCATGTACTCGAGATTAATTTCACAGAGCCTCTGCATCATAGGCCCTCAGTTGCCTTTGCACCGCCAACGTGAAGTCTGGTAAAATGTGCAGCTTGTGTTCCCCACCTCATAGCAGCCAACCCTGCGAGAGTCCTGTAAAATAGCACCTTTGTCCTGAACATTTTGTATCTTGGCTACTATCACCCTTGGTAGTCCTCCCGGTGGCTGGGCCTTGCCTGGGACTCTATGCGTTCATTCCACTGTAAAGAGTTTTGAAAGTCCTTTCACACCAAGAATCTTCTGGATGAGATTCTCCACAAAAAGCTCCACGCTGGGACCCTCGTACCTTTAAGGGATCCTGACCAGCCGGATATTACAGCATTGAGATCGAACCTCAGCATCTTCTGCTGTTTCAGCATTTTCGTTGCCCCCCCACACCAGTCAAGATATCTGGTTTTCAAGATGTGGCAAATAAACTCCACATTTTTACTCTTTGCTCTACTTCCGCGATCCTTTCGCACACTTTCCGCAGGTCCCCTCTTACCAGGGACACATACACACCTACTTCCTAGATGTTGCCTTCTAGTGAGGTCTTCGTGGCTTGGATGGCTTCCATTAGGGCTTCCAATGTCACTCCCTCAGTCCCTTTAGCGGTCGCCCCGCTTGTAATCTGGAGTCAGTTTACTTATTTATCTTCTGCTGACCATTCACCATCGTGCCAACCCTTTCCTCACAGCCTCTGGGTCCTGTCCCATCAGCCTCTGGTCCCTTGTCACGATGGTCCCACTCTTTACAGGGGAGGGGGTCCACAGTCCATCAGCGCTCCCCCAGGCTTCCAAGCCCCCCCCCACCTGGCTCGATCTTCTCATTGGGGGAGGGTCCCACCTCGCAGTATCCCTCACCAGGCCAGAGGGAGCTGCTTGCCTCGACCTCTCAGCTGCTTCATCTTCCGCCCTCCAAATATAAGAAATCAGCCAGACTCTACTTCCTCTGGGCGGCCCTCGCTCCTGCCTGCCTGCTCCAGTCACTGTTCTGCCCCAGAGCGCCTCATTGGGGGCTGCTCTTTGTTCCCTGTCGCCTCCTGCTGCCAACTGGAGTGCTGGCCAGCGCTCCACTAGAACTCCAATGTTGCCGGAGTCCACCTTCTCCGGCCGGTTCCTCCCAGTCATTGCCAGAACTGGGACAGTTTCTACTGTGCTCTCCTCCAATCGCCATGTCGCAGGTCCCGCTACCGGTGCTCAGCCACCCCTCTGGCACGTGCGGTCTCACCTCCTAGATCCAGAAGTCTACTCGGCTACTCCACCTGTTGAGTTCCCACTCCTCCACCACTCTGCACCCGCTGGAAGACACCATCAGAACTCTCATCTCAGTCGCCCAGCGCCGGCAGCCATTTTGGATTTCGGGACTCCCACCCACCATGGGAGTAGGCGCTCTCCTCCGGGGTGCCCTTGCAACATGCCCCTGCTCCTTATCTGTCGGACAAGCGGTGCCACCCAGGTTCACACAACCAGGGGTCCTTTGTGGGCGAGTATTTAAGGCACACAAATGCAGGCTTAAATCAGGATATTGTCGGGTGGCCCAGGAGCTCTAAAGAGCTACGTGTTCATGCTCCGGCAGTTAGCCATGGCCCCCGTAGCCTGGGCCTTTTTGACAAATTTTAGAGAGGCTTTTAATTTAAGGAATAATTCCATCGGTGCAGCATGTATTTTTTGATTCTGTTGTAATGTTTTAATGATGTTGTGTCTTATACTCTGTATTGTTTTATGGAAAATTATTTGCAACAAACAGATTTGATGAAAGCAAGCGGAGTTGAAGGACAGGTTGAAGAGTTCAACAAGGTAAGAGGCCACTAAAAGGGCTATAGGCTTGACTATCTGAGAATCAATAGTGCCGGATGGGGCACAATAGGTGCTAGCCTTCATTATTAGAGATAGGACTTGTTGAGTATCTGTTTGACTAAAGTGGGAGATAGAGGCAGAAAATAATGGTAGAGTAGGCGGAGTGTAGAATGTAGGTGGAGGGAATGTGGAGAAAAGATATTTTGTCTGGAATGAACTGTCATCTATTATGAAATGTTGTTTGGAACCATTAATATTATAATGGAAATGAATTGTCATCCTCTTAACATCTCAGAATATCTATATGTTTTAGAGATTTATTTAGTGAGTGAATGTATGAATGCATGGTTAGAAGAATGTGTTTTTTTTAAGAATTGATTAAAAGGTTCTATGTTTTTAATACAAATCTAAATAAAATGAAAATAAGGATTTGAATTATATATTCTTCTGCCTTCCTTCTGCTGCTGTTCTCGTATTCCTGGCACCACCTTTTGTTGTATTATATGTCTCTACCTCAAGGTGCCAGTGATACTGAGGTTCCCACCTTGGGTTTTGTGTGTGGGAATGTGGAGAATGCCAGAAGAGAGTCTCTAATTTTGGAAGTTTTTGCAGCAAAGTATTCAGTTAGATCATTAGCGGTGAGAGTGGAATTTATAATTGGTGATGTAGGAGGAGTAAGGAGTGAGTTTTGGCTGCCCTTTAGCCGGCAAGGATGGTTGGAGGGAGAGTCAATGAGGGTGAAGTAGAATTCCCTTTTCGCTCCATCAAGAGAGGACTTGAGAGTTCAGGGTAGAAATGTAGAGTTGCAGGTCATCATGCAAGTGGGTACGTCTCCATTTCTGCAGCAGCCGACGCATGTCTGTTTGGAGAGAGCATATGAATGGGATGGCCCATGGTTGGGATGTGGAGATTTAGGGGTGAAAGTAAGCAGTGTGAGGTGAGAGGAGAATGAGATATATAAAGAGATTGGAAGCTGGAGAAGGCAATGTTGGTGAAAGAGGCATCAGGTGTGAAGGAGATGAGTGAGAACTGTAGGTTAGAGACAAAGAGAGGAATGGCAGAAGTTTTACATTTCCTTTTAGATGAGGAAAGAAGTGAGGAGAGGTATGATGGTGGAAAGGAGATGGTGGTGGAAACAATTGAGTGATCAGATAGGGATGGTGTGACAGTAGTATCAGTGGCTGATCAATAAGAGATCCAAAGAGTTATCCCCGGTATATTAGGTAAGTTACAAATAGAGTGAAGAGCGTGGTCACTCAGAAAAGACTGAAGATCAGATTTCTGAGAAGTAATTGGAGATGGAAGGTTAAAAGTCACCTAAGAGAATGAGGTGATGTTTAGTGGAAAGAGAATCAAGGAGTTAGCCACGAACATGAAAGAACCAGTAGGGCGATATATGGAGATGTGAACCGAATGAGGTGGAGCAATAGTAGGGATGGTGAATTCAAAAGCGGTAGGAGAGGACGTAGCATTGGTGATCTGTGAGGGTTGAGGCGGGAAGAGAATATGTGCCTGCCACCTCCACCTATGCCAGTCAGTCAGTCGAGGAGAGTGAACAAAGGTTAGTTTGGAGTTGTGCATGGCCACCAGAGAGGCAGTGTCATATGGAGAAATCCAGGTTTTAATGGCAGCAAGAAGGTCTAGGGGAGGAGAGCTGGAGTGAAAGTAGTCAGCGATAAAGGAGGCTTTGTTGTATACAGACTGATCATTCCAGAGTGCAATGTTTACTTAATGTGGCAAGGTAGAGTAGAGAAGTTGAGACTCAGGAAGAAAGGCAAGGTGGATAGGTGTTGGAGGAGGTATGGTCACCTTGTCGTCTTTGTTTGTTGGAAGTAGATGGAAGGGAGATGGAGTAGTGGGAGTTTCAAGATGCAAGTTTAATAATAGGGATGGAAAGGATGAAGCTGTAGCATGACTGGAGAAAGTGTAGGGAGAGGCAAGTAGGAGTAGCAGCAGGAGTGAATGCATTATAGATGAGTAGTGTGGGGAGCCAGTACAGTAATTATTAAGCTGGGGGTACTCATAGGGTACTCGTAGGTGCAGCAGTGGTGAAAGCAAGGCTCATAGGTGAAGAGGCAATGAGGATGGTCATTGGCTGGTCTTCACCCTTCACTGTACCACCCTTCACTGGGACACCACTGGCTGGATGCCCCAGATAAGATAAATTATATCTAAAAAATAAGTGTGTCTGGAGGAACGTAATCATGGGTCTGATCCAGGTGTCCAACACCTTGTGGGATTGAAGGCCTAATTGTAGCCCTGGTGTTTTGTGCCCTGGCCCTGTGACGTTGGCCATCTCCACCAGGCTAGGGTGGGACCACTCACCTGTCATGACAAGCACAAATAACCTCTCCCTGGAAGGTCCCCCTTGAAGTTGGTGAGCAGCAATGACAGGAGAAGTGTTATTGGCACATAATCTGGAGACCCGCAGAGTTCCAAGGTGAAACTCAGAACGGTGACCAATGAACAGCAGATGCCCCGGACGGAGCTGGTCAACCAACAGGAGGGTCCCAGGACACTTTCATAAGCACCAGAAGACAGGTTCCATGTGCAGGGTTAGGGACTAAATGGCCCCACTAGCCCAGAGGTAGAAGCCGCAATCAATGAGGGTCTTCAGGAGATCTATGTAGAGGAAAAGGGCTTTGCTGAGACTTGGCTCGAAACAATGTAAGGATCTCACCAGCATTCAAACTGGCAAGGGCTTTCGCATCCTGGTCCAGCCTCTTGCCCTGATGTGCCTAGCAACAGACATTCCCCATGACCACAGTGTGGATTTGGACCAGGCACTTCCAGCTCTCACATCCGGCCAAGTACACACTGCCCTTTTGCTTAGGAAAGTAGAGGCTTTGCCTGGGAAAGGGCTTTCTTTATATAGTATGTCCAGACCCAAGAACGCCAAAAGGACAAGATGGCCAAAGGACAGGGCAAAAAACATGTGAAATTATGCAGTAAAATGTGAAAGTGCAAGCATGAAGAACCTAAAAACACAATAGAAGACTATTCAGTGCTTGTTAAGATGGATTTCCAAAATCGGCTCTTGCAGGAGGATTTTGGGAGGCACCCCTATTATGGTGAACAGGGAAGCCACAGAGGTTATCCAAAGCCAATTCAAGGTAAAGTGGCAGAGCGGCAATGCTTAGTCTCAGGAAGGGTTTGCGAGTGGTCTAGTGCTACCATGAGTCCACACAGAGAAACACATAATTGCAGTTAGACATGCAAGTATAAAAATACACTAATCAATTAAAACGTCTTGTACAATATTGTCAAATCAACACTTATAAAACCGATATATATACATGCACCCTTAAGAAAGGATAGAACAGCATTTGATTCATTGACCTGTGCAACAGAGGAAAGTATTTAGATGAATGCAAAATAGAGATGCAAAATAGAGAGAATGCTTTAGAATAATCCCAGAACAGCTCCCCTAGCGCTTATAAAGTCCACCCTAAGATGGTTTGTGGCCTTGTGCTAAAGGTCACCAGTTCCAAAGCAGATACTTTAAAGGTAGGTGTATTAAGAGATCTGCAGTGTCAGTCGTTATGATTAAAAGAATCCAAACAGTTAGATAAAGTTCAGGCAAGTACTCAATTCAATCCAAGCCACAAGGTAAGGCCTAGTGTGGGATCATTGACCCAGGTACCACCACCAAAGGTCAGGTAAGAGTTAGGGTCAGGACCTTACACCATTGTTACCCTATGAGAGACGGTGGGTGATACAAACAGGTATGTAGACTTGCGCCCTGGCTCACAGTTCTCCAAAGATCACTTGTAGAGGTTCCAGATTCCGTGGAAGAATTGTTCTGGTCTTGGTTCCTTTAGCGAGGGTCGTTTAAATGTCTATACAGTAGAGGTTACTCGTGGAATTCAGTTCTTGTCAGTCGCAGCACTTAGGAATCAGCTCCAGACACTTTACAGTACAACAAAAGAAGACTTCTGCAATACCGATGGCCACGGGATACCTCTAAGACATGAAGACAATTTTTAGTGGATGCCACCATGGTAAGGCAGCGACAGGTGATCTTCCAGCAGGGAGCTCAGGAACAGGTCCAGCACAGTTTCCCTTGGTGTGAGATGGCCAGAAATGCATAAGCAGGCGACTTGTGGCATAAGCTGAAGATTTGCAAATTTACAAAGACCTGCTGAAAATGGCGATCGCTGCAGCGAGGTATCCCATGAGAGAGCTGGTCAGTCCACCGGTTGGTCCAGGAAAACATCCGAAGGCTCAGCAGGCACAGATTCCTGAGCACTCGTTGAGGCTGGGTCTTCCGTAAGGTCCAGGGGTCGAAGCCCCAACAAAGGGCTTCTTGAGATCAGGTCAGAGGTGCATGGCTTCACCAGGACAACTCTGGAGTGAATGCTGGTCAGCCTCAGGTGTCCCCATCGGGCCATCAGCAAGCTAAACATGTTTGTAGATGTCTTGGCTCCAACGATGATCTGATGAACAGTTACAGGAGAACTCCTTTTATCCAAGAATATGGCTGGGCGCAAGCCCAAGCCACCCATGGTAAGGATCTGAACCATTCAAAATTGAAGTGACTATCCATGCATGGATAGCCACTGGCCACAACGTCTGCCCAGCAACATACACTCTGGCACCAGGGATGTGGATTGGGACTAGACAGTCCAAGCTCCTTCCTCTGGACACATAGTAATCGCCCCCTTAGCCCACGAAAGGGCTTTACATATAAGGTATTTCCTGACCTGAGAAGGATGGAGGAAGGCAAAAGAACAAGATGGCTAAAGAACAAGCAAAAGAACTTGTGGCACGGCCTTTAGTATCGATTTGCGGTAAATGCAAAACTACACGAGTAAAATGTCACAGAAATGGTAAAGATATCACAGCTGGCACCAGCTTGTCTTAGGCACATTGTAAAAGTAATTAAAAAAAAAGCTTTATATACAAAGATAAGGATACCAGGTATCCTGAATGCACTTCACCGTAAGGTGAAGTGTGCAATTGTAACAATACAATAATTCACAAAAAGAGACATAGGCTCTCAGTACTGATGTTCTTAGGGACTAATCAGTTTCCACATAAAATGAGCAAACTAGGGAAGGGAAGTACAACAGAATGCTTTACTTACCTGCAAAAAATCATGACACGGTTCAAAACAAGCAAATCTTTCTTAAGACTGCCACCAGCCCATCCTGGATACATTATGAGAGTAACAAAAACATTACTAAAGGTAAAAGGGATACCAAGGGCCCCTTTGCACTTCCTTTAAAGTGGTGTGTGCAGCTTAAAAACAAGAGCTATTACATCATTACATCAAATGCAATCACTGTGAAGCCCACTTCATTGATTTTTTATAACAAATTTTAGCACAACTCATTGAAAACATAGATGGGGGTTGGGTTGGGGTATTAAGGTGGGGGAGTTATGGGGGTGTTGCGGGGTGGGACTCACCCATGTATTTATTTTCGATTAAATGTGTAAACATTAGAGAAAACAAAATTCGACACTGTGGGCTGCACAGTGATTTTTTTTTTATGTAATCAGTAGATCCATAACAGATGAGCAAAGTAAGGTAGGTAAAGCAAAAAGGCTTTACTCACCTCAAAATGTCAGCACAAGAATCAAACAATAGCAAAAGTTTGGGGTCGATCCATTGATGTCCATGATGGTGAAGCTGCAAAAAGAGAATCTTTCCTCAAACCCCCTCAATTCAAAGAAATTTAAATGGAACATATTCCATTTCACTTCCTATTTGTTTAATGAAAACAAAATATATCTGCTTGTACCTCAACATTATTCATTTGCCAGAGCACCCTATTTGTGTGCTCCCAGTGGCCGCTTGGGAGCCAACTCCATCTACACTCTATGTAAGCCTAGTTCATAATGAAAGGGGGACTGTAGTGTTTGTTTGCCACATGCATAAAATGGTCTCTTTATTTGCTGCACAGCTCAGATAATACAAGAAACTACTATTAGAACATTACATTTGCCACATATTAATGGCAAAAGTGGCTCTGGAATCCACAACTAAAAATTATCTAATAAAGCTGTACCGGTGAGGGGCAGAGACTGATTTTTCGTTCTGTTTGTTAAAAACATTTTATTGTTATTTGAAATATCAAATAAACCAATAATGCCACCAGCTATATCTTAGGTGTACAAATAGATGATCTGCTGTGTCCAGAAATCCCTCCTTGCATCGCAATCTACCGTCCCCACACTAGCTCAAAAAGGAAAGATTCTCATCCTCACTTTCTGCCTATAAGAATAAAAAAGAAAGAAAAAACAAAGAAGAAAATACACTCACAGAAGAAAGACATTATCAGTAGAACATTCATATTCCAACTTAATTTCTCTACAGATTAGTCAGTTCTACCAACTTCTAACCTGTAACACAACAATTCCCATCCCATTCTTTACTACAACAGCTCGCCTTATGTGACAGTTTTCCATATCAAACAAATTAAGCACTCGCAGGCGTTGATTTTTAATTCCAAAGAGGAGAATGACAATGACCCCCATTTATAACTGAACACAGCATGATTTGTGTGAGGCTGCCAGTCTATTTTTACATTGCTAGTAAGTTTCAAAGTTTATGCCACTGGGGATAGATATGCAGGTTTCCGTTTCTCTCCATTTTGCCCCAATGGCCAATTTGGCTGCCAAAAGCAGAATCGCCACAATCCTTCTCTTATTTGAAGTTCGAGGATAGACTGATTCATTGGAATGTCTAGAAGGAATGCTTGAGGGACAAATGGAAAATATTGTTCAATTTCCTATGAAATATAAGGAAGAAGGTCTCCTGTCAAAACACCTTAATTTGGGGGTATTCCCACCAGACATATAAAGAAATTCCTACTCTAGACAGTTTTTCCAACACTTCTGTCTATTTTTTTTTTTTTAACACAAAGGTTCCACTTTAAGGGTTAATGTATTGTAATTAAGATAAACACATTTTAAAATTGTCTGGCAAACAAAACCATCTAAAAAATAGTGAAGCAGGGGGATGCACATATTTCAATTTCTCAAACATACCGGTTTGGATGGTCCAAGTATACGTGCTGCTATTCCCTTGCCTTCATTGGTGTAATCATCACCTTCCTTTTTTCCTGGTGTTCCCTAAATTACAAATGTATGCAAGTTATAAAGATAATGAATACAAGAAATGTATTTTATATATTGCATAGATCATAAATAGCTTTTGCTACGGTGGACTGGACACAAGTGAGCCGAACAATTTACTTTTTGTGATAAATGATATGTTAGTACACTTCATAACCTTCAAACATGGTCCGTTTATATTGTGTAAAAGCTGGAAATAAAGGTCAGTTGGCAAAAATGTAACTTCTCCCACAGACTCTCTGTATTTTTTATAATCATAACTAAACCCATTCATAATTTAACAAAACCGAAGGTCTAGAGAGTCATGAAATGGCAAAACCCCCCCCCAAAACATCTATTCTTGATTAAAGACGTCAAACATAATCATCTCTTTAAAAGCAAGGCATATATTTGTTAGGATCAATTTCTGATAATTGGCTGCAGTTTTCACGTGTTCAGTGTTAGGAAACCCTGCAATACCATTTTGCATGGCTGCATCTAACACAAACAGGCGACAGAAGCTACTAGGCCCATCAAACACATTTCTTTTAATTACACCGATTTGAAAAGTTTCCCAGAAGTGATCATTGTAAAAAATATTCTGGGTTGCATAAATCGTCTGCTTAAGAAGGAAGCCAGAACATTCTAAGCTCTGATTTCATTACAATGGCTATCCATATAATAGAAAAACTAATTTCAATGCAGCATAGATAACCTATGAAGCTTGTCCAACCCTCCCGGACCACCAGGTGCCTACGGTCATAACTTCTAAACACACAAGCCAGCCAACCTGCCAGCAAAGCAAAGGCTGTTTTGTGGGAAAGTGCTCCAATGACCCAGCTAATGGCTCACACTTCACCACTCCATCTAAGCTTTGATAACGACTTTGTGCAGTTGTGTGAGGAAGACCCAGCAGTTTATAGCTACTCAATTTGATTTGCTGTTGCCCACCTGATCCTAAACCCGATAGAAGTCAAAATCACTGGCTCGTCACAAGCCAGTATAACCAAATTGGTCTCATCACTGCCTGAGCACAAAGAATTGGCAGAGAAGCAGCGCAAGCACCATATAAACCCTCCAAAATACATCACCATAAATAAATGGCTACAATTTGGTAACCATGCAAAACAGGTCGCAGTCTTGTGACAAAGAAGAGTTAATTGGACAACGCTTACAGGAAAAATTCCAATGGTGTGACTGGGTTTGCCCTTGGGGTATGGATTGCCAGGTATCATTCCACAAGACGATATCATTGCATGTGGGGCTTTACAGCCGACCTTAGAAGCCTGAAATAAACAGAGATGAGAGTTAACAATGTATCATAAAATTGGAGAACACCACCACCTACTGTTAAAGTGCTTATGAGCATGGGGAATCCGAAACACATTTAAAAAAGTTATATTCTTATTGCAAACTATAAAGGGTGTCTAAATGCAATCCTTTTTCACTGCCACTGAAAAGATGGATCATCACATTATTTTACCACTTGTGTTAGAGGTTCTTTTTTTAGTATTTTAAAAAAATGTTACAGCACACACTTTTACATCCTTCTGTTTGTTGGGAAGAGTGTGTAAGCTAATAAATGACACTTAAAGATAAAGGTAGAGAAAATAAATAAACATTCAACATAATTGAATCGTTCCTCAAGGACTACTGTATACGCGTGCCCAGTATCAAATTAGAATACCGGGTAGAAAATGTCCAGGTGGCTGGAGAATGGTATTTAGTAAACACCACTGTAAGCCTCCAGAGAAATGGATACATGCTTATGATAAAATGCTAAAATACTTGCCACTTTCCCACGTGGGTACAAGTGGACAAGTTGTGGACATCACAGGCGATGACCTAACCAAAGCCCAGAGGTTGTCAAACCGCGTGTCAAGAATATCAGGAGTGGTCATATGAGTGCACAGAAGCAACCACTGACTGAAGCCCTCCCAAAAGGAAAAGTCATAGTAAGTAGTGGCTAAGGACCATTATATTCGTTAATCAGACAGTCATTTGCTGTCAGGTAAGAATTCATACCAACTGGTGTGGGACTACACAAGACTTATCTCTTGGTATTAGGTAACCCACTTTTTAATATATGCCTGTACTGCAAAAGTTGTTAGTGTGACTGAGCAGCCAGGCTTATCTTAAGAAGGGTAAAGTGAGCTGTAGAGCTGTACAACGAAATCAGTAAATACAAGTATCCAAGTAAACACTTACACACTTAGAGTTATATAATACATTATTTATTTATACACAATTATATTTAAAGCATTCTTTAAAAAGCAGTAAGTAACTAACATTAATTCCAAGTTAGGATTCAATTCAAAAAGTGAACAATAAAGCAGGTGAGTAATTCATTCATAGGTTACACATTTTTCAACACAGAGGTGACGTCATTTGAGGTCAGTATAACACGTATTGTTGTCTTACCTTTGAAATATTGATTTATTAAGGAGGGAATGGTTAGGGTTAGATCAGAAGTCTGGTATTCTATATAAACAGTTAGATGCTCCCAAAGGGAAGCAGGCAGTCTTTTATCACAGCATTAAAAGTGTTCAACAATTAAAACCTGTAAGGGAACAAGCACTGCCAAAGCCAATAGGTTCAAAAGGAGGCCTTTAGGGAGCCAGGACAGGTAAAGTCAAAGTTCTGATACCCTTCTTCTTAGAAAAATGTTCTTAAATAGTCAGTGTTCAAAAAGAAATCACAGCAACTAAAGGGGAGTCACCTTGAGAAAGCACAAGCTGAAAGGCCATTGGCAAGTGAGCAGAGGTCAACTCAGAGTAGGGTTAAATATCACTCCCAAAGGTAGGAAGCAACCCAAATGGCAAAAAGATATTATACCTCAAGCCACACAGTACCTTTGAACTGAAGAAGTTAATCCAATGGATTCTGGATGCAATGCAGCAGACCCTTGTTCCTGGTCCTTGGTCGTGGTGACGAAAGGGAGTATGTCTGGTGGGCTCCTGCGGCAGCACTCGAGAGAGGGACTCGCCAGCAATGGATTTCCATCGATTCAGCAGCTTTTTGTGGTTTTGGCATCTATTTCTCAGCACCAAAGTAGAATAAACAGCTCCAGTTGGATGCTCCTTTATCCCCCTTTCCTGGACTCTCAAGAGGGGACGCTGGACGTGGATTTCCTGCTTCTGTAGAGTCCTCTGGATGCCCAAGAAGTTTTGGCTGGATTCGCACTTCGGTAGACAATGCACTCACAGGTGGTCGAGGTACCCCTGGTACTGGGATTCTGCAGCCTCAGAAAGCCGCAGCAAGTCGGGTGTTGCGCCAAAATAGAGTTTGTTTTGAGGCTAGTTGGTCCCATCAGCCTAAGGTAGGAAGTTGTCCTGTACAGGTCTTCCCTGTCAATTCGAACACGGGGTCTGCACAGCAGCTGGGCTTCACTGGGCACTTTGCGGTACAAGGGTGCTGCTGGCGTCTTCTCTTCGTCTTCTGCCAAGGATGTTGTCCTCCAGTGGTCAACTCTGCTCTTAGTCCCAGAAACCTCACTTTTTATGCAAGTTCCCATTCATTCACAGCCCTAGGCTGTCAATCACACAGCAGGGTGGCTGTCCTTCAGGACAGCCAGCTGGTCAATTGGAACTGGTTTCACTCGGACACACCTAGAGACAAAGGGCAGGGAGGTTTCGGGACCCTCAATCACTTCCTGCCTTTCCAAACAAAATGGAGCCTGGGCGTGCTTAGGGCTGAAACCTGCCAAAAGTAAAACACACAAAGGACTCAAACCTGATGCAAACAACAGAGTAAAAGCCCAGAGGAAAATGACAAGAAACTGTCAAGAAATGGCGAAAAAAGATGACGCGGGCCATTTTGTGAAAATGGTCACCCTTGGGTGCAGCACTGCAGCTGAGGTATCAGACTGCTGATACATGTCACCAGGTAGTAAACAAGAAACCACTGCCACCAGCCATTCAAGTGAGTTAGTGCAACAAAATGTTGCATGAGGAATGGGTTAAAGGAGTTACTATGTAACCCCCCCACCCCCAGCACTCCACATAGGGTGGTGTGTGCTGGACCCATTTAGTAAAGGTAAATAAGACAGGTGTCATCTTGTCATCTTACTATTCTTGAGAACAGTAGTTCACCCACGAAAATGTAGTTAAACAGTAAGAGAAGTCCAAGGGACTTCTCAGAGGCACTGCACAAAAGATGCTGTGTGTCAAAAAGCAGAAACAGCTATCTATGGAGTTTACCGGACTCCATAAGGAACACAGAAAATCATAGTCAGGGAAACACATGAGTGGGAGAGAAAAAGGTCCTGCTCCCTCGGGAGTAAACATTAAAAAGCCCCGAGTCCAGCAAAAGAGCAGGGGTCTCTAAGGTCAAAGGGAATTGGCACAGAAATGAACATTCTCTCTAACACGCACCAACGTGAGCACACACCATTCTCATTTTCCTCCTTTTGGTGGATCACCTAATAAACCCAACTAGTCCAAAAAGGAAAATATATTTGTGGAGTAGCAATTGCTCCTGCTGGCTGGAAAAAGGGTGTGAGCCAGCTGGAGTCTAGCACATACAGTAGAGGTGTGGATACTTGTCACCTCTCATCTAAGTTTCTAAGCAGTCTGATGCTAGGAGCAATGGCAGACTATTGTGCTATATATCAGTTGGATCAACAAAGCATATGGGAAACAGATGCTGAGATGGAGCTTGCATATTCCATAAAAACATACAATAAAACTGCCAGTTGGGTTTACTTTACTCATTCAACTGTTACAAATACACCACTGGAAAGTGATTGACAAAAAGAGGTGGGTAAAATGGGGTTAGAATTGACAGATTCCTGAGGTAATGTGAGAAAACAAGGCGGGAGGGGGGCTACATGAGCATAACAACCAGGTGGCAATACAAGGGGTGCAGAGCTTGTGAGACTTAATGAGAATACATGGGGAGGTTATAGGACCACACAATGGGCCTCATTAAAAGTTCGGAGATGTGTTAAAAAAAAGTGGTGAGAATTCTGTTAAAGGCAATTTGCTTGGTGGTAACGCAATTACTGCTGTTTTTACAGCAACGCTGAAATGTGGAGGAAAAGTGGAGGATTTATCTCCAGCAATAAGCTGGTGGTAAATCTGCCACTTTAAATACAAACATTGGTGAGTTTACCACGCCGTAAATCCATCAGCGGTAAATCTGCCAAAAATTCCCATGGAGTACTATGGACTCCAAAAATTGAGAATTACCACTGGTCCCATGGCAAGTCCACAAGACCAAGTGGCAGTAACAGTAATCCAGTTGGCAGTAATTCAGCGGATTTACCACCGAATTACCACCAAAATAGTAATGAGGCCCATTGTTTGTAGCAAGAGACTATGCAAACATATTCATTTTGAAACTGCTCTAATGTTTGTAGAACTTCTGTTATAACTCTTGCTGTAATTATCATAAAGTAGAGACTATTGTAACTCCTCTTCCATAATCCATTTCAAAAAGGCAAATATGGAGCACCTGTGCAGTAACTTGCTGAGCTCAAATCTGCCTCACCCTCAGGTTTTGCCAGACATTTATTAACCATCCATTCAGGCCACACACAAAGAATATGTACATTTTTGCAGGAAAGGAGGGAGGGCCATATCCAGAAAAGGGGATTAGGGGTGCACTAGTCACTATGGCAAGTAACTTGTACATCCTTCCACAGTGAGTAACTGATGTATGATGTCCTTAGTAGTCTTTTATTTTCCCTTTGGGATTTTTCTTACCCAGAGTATGTGTTGGCGAGTAGGTTGGTGGCAGCTACATTACAATGTAGCCTTTGTGCGGAGATAGGGGTGCTTCGGCGGGGGCCCGACCCGACGGTCGGTTCAATCTTGCTTGGAGGCTGCTTTGCCTCCTTGACCACCTTGGCGACGACGGCGGGATCCACCTGACTTGCCGCATCCCCTGTAGGCCTCCTGCGACGAAGATCTTGCCGCTTGACGGTACGTGGAGGAGCTGCTGCCAGCTCCCTTGGAGGCACCCTGTCTGCCTCCGGAGCTCCGAAAGGACGGCCGTCGCTGTTGGAGCACACCCAGTGCACGGGCCGTCTCCATGTCCGTCTTGATCGCCTGAAGGGACTCATCAACCGCCTTGCCAAAAAGGTTGTTCCCATCGAAGGGCATGTCCAAAACCTTGGTCTGTACGTCCTGCCGGAAATCCGTCGCCTTCAGCCATCCTCGTCGTCTCAGGCAAACGTTGTTGCCCAACTGACGGAAACCGGTGTCGGCGATGTCCGTAGCCAGCGTAATGGCGTGGTCCGAGGCAATCTCACCTTCCTGTAAGATTTCTAGGGCCTCAGCCCTCTTGGCGTCTGGAAGGAAGTCCAACAGAGGAGCGATCTTGAACCACAACTCCCTGTCGTAGCAGGCTACGATGGCCAGGGCATTCGCCGCCTTGATGGTCGTCGATGCAGATGAGATGACCCGTCGTCCCATCGCATCCAGCTTCCTACCCTCGCCGTCCGGCGGGAAGGTTGAAGTCGAGGCCGATGCCCCCCCCGCTTTCTTCTTGGCCGCCGCCGAAACGACCGAATCCGGGGTAGGTTGCGCCCTAATGCACAAGGGGGCAGCGTCGGGGACCCGGTACTTCTTCTCGTACCGGTCCCTCTTCGCAGGAGCCGTGACAGGGTTCTTGAGGAGGGTGAGCCCCTCATCCCAGATGTCATCAAGAAGCGGTACGGCGAGGACCGTCTTCCTTTTAGCCTTGCGCCGTTGGTAAAGGAACCCTTCCTTCTTCTTTTCTTCGGGGCAGAGCTGGAAGAGCTCGGATGCCCTGGAAATCATAGCATGGAAGGATCCAATCTCGTCGGGCGGGGACGCCCGGGCAGGGGGCGACGGGGGATACGTCCCGTCGTCACCTCCGTCGTCATCCGTACCCGTCGTAGTCGTGTCCATGCCTGTATCATCCCTGTGGGTAGTGGACCGGGGGGAAGGCAGAGAAGGCCGCAGAGGCGGGAGAGGAGGCCTAGGATGCGTCGTCCTCCTCTTAAGTGGTGGGCTCTCCGAAGGTCCTGGCTCCGGTTCCCCCGTCGGGTCTGGCTCAGGTACCTCCGTCGGGGGAAGGGGCAACCTAGTCCTCATCTCCGAGCATAAGGACTGGATGGCTGACAAAATGGCTGCCGAGGTGTCCTGTGGCGCCGGAAACGACGGGAGCGAGGGCTCTTGAGGAGCCTCGTCTGCGACACCGTCGCTCTCGTCGTCGCCCTCGTCGGGATCCCTCCCGATGGGCTGGGCCTCTTCCACGACTTGGATGAGCTCCTCTTCAGAGGTCGTGTCCGTATCCACGATGGCCACCAGCCCCTCCCCCACCCTTTCCAACGAGGACTTCGTGGGGCTCTTCTCGATGGGCCTGAAAGACGACTCCCTCCGCGGTGGCAGGGAGACTCTGGTACCTGAGGGCGCCTCCACTGGTGTAGCCTCCACAGGCTGAGCCAGGGCCGCGGCAACATCCTCAATCGAGGTCTTAGCAGGGTGAATTAAGGCCAACGTCACCTTCTGTACGCCTGGGGCCTTCACGTTGGGGGGAGGGTCCGAGCCTCGCTCCCCCTCTGCCAGAATCTTCGAGATCGACCTGGGCCTCTCCAGAAGCTTTGCCGGGTTCTCGGACTTCCTCTTACCCGAGCCAGAGCGTTGGCTCGTGGTTGATGGCGCCGGGGAGGATGCGCCCTGCCTGGCAGCCAAGGAGCCCGACCGTTCGGCGCTCGCGGACTCGCGGTGATAAGCCTTTTGTTGGGCCCCCGTCGCCGGGGCACCCTCACAGGACTTAGAAGACCGCTCAGACTTCTTTTTCTTCTTCTCGCCTGATGGGCTCTTCCCTTCCAGCCAGTTGGCGAGACGGAGGTGGCGATCCTTCATGATCCGCTCCGACATGTTCCCACAAAAGGCGCAGCCCTTTTCCTTGTGCGTCTTGTCCTCATGGAGACAGAGGCATAACGAATGCTCGTCCTCCTTGAAAACGTTCTGAAGCTGGCATCCAGGGCAGGTCCTGAACAGCTTCCCGGGCGTCGAGCTCCCTTTCTCCTGGGCCATGACCGGGGTAGGCCTCGGAACTTCTGGAATCCTCCAAAAGCGTAACTCGACGAAATCTTCACCCTTGAGGGGTGTAGAAACTCCGAAACGGATCCCCGTTGATCGGATGTAGACACGGTGGATCTTGAGGCTCTATTTAACCGAAAAAATGAGAAAATCTCCTGAGAAAAGCGCGAAAACGCTGCAAAAGCTCGAGAGCTACAGCACGAGGACTCCCAACACTTGAACGTGCAGTAAAAATCTGAGGATGGCTGCCAGGGGCGGGGCTTAGGGAGAGGGCAGTCATTGGCTGGGGGCAGTATGACCCAGAGACCAGTGATTGGTTACTACTGAGAAAGACAGATCAGAAACGAAACTGATACTGATTTTTTTCTATACCGAGGATTCCCGGCCTGACGACGGGGAATATTCATGAGCATGTGAATCCATGCCAGACCCCATGCTGGAGAACCATATTTATTTATTCATTTGGGTAGCGCGCCGAACCCTGGGGTATCTGGGCGCTTTGCAAGTTTACATATCAGGCGATTGACATTACATTTCAGACCATTACACGGGTGGTTACGATGCACATGGTTATTTCTCAGCAGTAAAGTTGAAGCAGTTACAAAGTACAATATGCAGTGGCATTCATTTGGATTACTTTCCGGCTAGAACTTCGTGCATAGCGAGCGATTCATGGGATTAGGCCTCTAGTGTGAAAAACATAGTTTTCACCTTTTTCCTAAAGGTCCAAAATGAAGGTTCAGATCAAATGGCGAGGGGCATGGAGTTTCACAGTTTAGCAGCTAGAACTGGGAAGCTTTTTCCACCTGCTTTCTGGAGCTTGAATCTGGGGATCTTTAGTAGGTGCGCCTGTGAAGATCGTGTAGGCCTGTCCGTTTGGTACTTGGTGAATTTATTCACCAGGTATTTTGGAGCAGTGTTCAATACACATTTGTGTGTCAAGGCTAGGGTTTAAAATGTTATTCTATCTTAGATTGAGAGCCAGTGGACAGATTGCATCGCTGGCGTTGTGGTTGGTTTTTGGTATAGTGAAAGCTGTTCTTAAGGCATTGTTTTGGAGCACTTGTAATTTGTTTCCATTGTAGCTACTTGTGCCTAAGTACAGTGAGTTCCAATAGTCCAGTCTTGACAAAATCAGTGCTCTGGCTAAGGTAATGAGGTGCCTGTTGTTAGACATGGTCTGCAAGCAGTAATTAGTTTTGCTGTGTAAGCTGTGGCTGATGTCGTTGCATTAACTTGTTTTGTTAAGGTCAGGGATGAGTCTAGGTAAATCCCTATGGTTTTGACTGCTTTGGCCACTTTAATTGTGCTGTTGTCGATGATGAATGAGGTGCATTGATTATCTAATTTGTTCAGCCTTTTTTGGGACCCTATGAGGATAAACTCCATTTTGTCGTCATTCAGACAGACAATGGGTAACCATATAAGCTTATATAGTATATTTCATTCAATAAGCTCAGGTTGGTGTCATATGATCCAGTAATGGGGATGAGGATTTGGGTGTTGTCTGCATAGTTAGTATAAGAGACAGACTGCCAAGTATTTTGCACACTTCAGGCATTTAGTTTTGAGGTCTTCCTTTGGACCAAGAGGAATAGCCAAAATGGAAGTTGTGCCTCAATAGTTTTTTTACATGGCCCACAATGAATTTAGTTGTGACTGGAATCTGGTTTAAACTGGCTAAGTGTTGGCAAGACCCCTCAAACCACATCTGTGTGGGTGTACTCAAGTGGCTGGCCAATCCTGACTGGATGCCAGTCAAACCTTTGCAAGATGCACAACCGTAGATTAGTTGGAAGAGCCAACCCCCATGCCCTCTCTTTATGTGCATAACTAGGGAGTCTCAAGGCCATTCTACAGATTTTGCATTTGCCGAGATTTCATTGGAAGAAGTTGGAGAAATGGGACAACCCTAAGGATCCTGCTATGGTTGTAGTGGCTGTATTCAGGATCCTCCTGCTGTATAAATCTGCCTAACCTTCATTCTGGCCTCCTGTACTTGAACATACATGCATGAAGCTCCCCTAAAGAATCCCTTTACCTGGGGTGTTCACTGGACTGAAGGTGAGAGATGTTGCTGTCTGGCTGGGACCAAAGGGGCTTGCTGCCACTCTGCCAAACTTTGTGCTTCATTGTAGGACATCTGGACTCACCTCCCTGCAGCTGCCTCTCAATGTGGGACTGCCCTGCTGCCTATTCGGAGTCCTTTGTCTCCACCTGAGGTGGCTGAATCATGCCTTAATGGATAACCCTGTACTTCAAGTCAATGTTGTTGCTATGCTTGTCCCATCACCTCCTGTGACTCTGTGGAAAGCGCCTGAGCCCATAACCAGCATCTAGGCAGACACAAATCCTGACACGTAAGGTGACCTCTGCACCAGGGTGCCCAGGTCCTTCTTCACAGCATCTTGCAAGCTGGGTGGCTCTCCTCTGGTGCATATACACCAAAACCTTGATGTGAAATCTCAGTTGTAGCCATTTCTAGGCCATGCGTGAGGGCAGGATAGTTGAGCTATAGTCCCAAGCCATAGATGCAAGTACAAAGGCATATTTATTAAACGTGAGCACTGCCTTAGAAATGCACATTACATTCCGGCGGGCCAGGCGAAAGTGTTCATAACTGTACATTGAACAGAAAATAGTACTTTCATAGGGGAGTCTGGAACAGTGTAATCAAACCCTCTGACTGCACTACAAACCTCCTGGGAAGTGGGCCAAGTGTTGCAGCAAATTCTAAAGAAATTTGAGAAAGAACTGCAGTGCTTTTGAGGACCAAGCAGCTAATGGATGGAAGTGGGTGAAAGGTGCATTACACCAGTGAGTTTAACAGCTTGTTGGGGCTCTGCCGCTTTTTGCTTCTCAGCTGCTTTTTGCTTCTCAACAACTCAGCTATGCTAATAGAGGGAGTTGACAGTTTCAGACTAGATAGTATATAAAGGAAGGCAGAGCAGGAGATTTTGGTTGTGCACAGACCCGAAAGGAGGCAGACTGGAATAGTGAGATGCAATGGGGCCTATTATCCTCAATGCAGAGGGGAGGGACTGAAATCCCTCCTTTTGTCCTTGCTGGTTTTGAAAGCCACTAAATCAGATGTTTGAGGGATGTGAGTCCTTAAAGGACTTGGTCTGTTGACATTTGAGCAGAACTATTGATTTTGAATGAGCTGTATTGGGAAAATGTTTCATCTCCCCTCCAACCCAAAGAAAATCAGCTCACCACCTATGAACAGATCATATTCTTGATTGGTTACATGCTGGCACCATGGTCAATCCCAACTGACAAACTCTTTTTGAGCCATTCTGTCTCTATTTCTGTTTTTTTGGAAAAAAGATCATGGTGATTTAATAGATGGCTTTCGACATTTTATTCAATTTTTCCTAGATTGTAGACCATCCAAGGCATCCAGTCTCCATCTCCAGCCCTTTCATCTCCCTACCTTATACAGATAGTGGGTATGAGAGGTGTTTTACCCTTTATTGGTATCACATTGAGAAAGGTATTGAAGTATTGAAAGGGGAAATGCTATTAGGTGCTTCTATGAAAACTGCCTAGCATGATTTGTGAGATTGCCTAGTAAGACCTGGTGAGGCGGGTCATTATTTTTGAGGTAGTTATGATAACTTGGAGAAGGTTGATCAGCCTTAAGTCTTGAGTAGACGTAAAGGCAATGAGAAGCGATTAACTGTTTGCACTTTAAGTGTGTGTAGTGACCAGAATGGTAGTAATGGTCCTTTATTGTTTATTTCTCATTATTAAAAGATGTATTTTATATATGAGAGTTTAAGAAGCATTCTTTGAGTGTTTTGTCAAGAAGCATTTTAACATGAACTTTAAGAGTGGAACATCTATTCAAATGTACTGTGTACTGATATGCTATATTTGGTACATGTCCGTAATACGGACAAACCAAATGGTTACTGGAAAGTTTGGACTATCAATATAAATATTTGTGACATTCGTAAACTCCTCCTGGGCATATGAAGGAGATTAGTCGCCTACTCTCTTTACTGATGCACTGACAGGTATATGCTTTTCCCTATCTCTATTCCTACCACAGCCGCTGCTGGAGGGGTCTTGGACACTCCCCTAAGGATAGAGGAAATACTCTGGAGATAGGGGTGATAAGAATCACGTCATTTTGGCGACCACGGAAGGACACTGCTCACCCTCTCCCACACCCTAAACATATTCTCCCTACTTAGATACCAAAGAGGAGCTAAAGGCGTTGCTAAAAGCCTGCCCTTACAAAGATATACACACTCTGGGGATGCGCAGGGTGTCTTTTTAAGCAAATACTCTTAACAGCTATCTAGCGAAGAGTTATTTATAATGGCAAACCCACATGTTGATGTCCCTATACCTGTAAACTGCTGCTGCACAGTAACCAGGTGGTGTGGTTACAGGAAGGAAGTGTTGGAGATATCAACACCAACTTGGCAGTGGCAGTACCTGGAGGATTGCAAGGGGAAACCCTGTTTACATATATGAAGACACCTGGTGTCAAGCCAGGAGACATGTTTAAAACAATACACATTGGGAGGCAGGGTTAGAAATTCCCGGGTGCTGGGTGCTAAATGCCTCCTGGTTCGAGTGATTTGGCTCCTGGTAAGACCTCCCACTAAGGCTGCCAGGGGCTGTAAAAGACACTTGCTTCAAAAACTGATTCTGCAGTAATTGCCTGCTACCACCACTAGATGGGAGCAGAGCATAACAAGAGCTACAAGTTGGCAGGAAACGAAGTACAATGACAGACATATTTGTTTCCATGTTTGTAGTGCTCCACCGAGACAGGCCCATTTAAACTTCAAGATTCATTAGATTTCCTCAGTTTCACAGGGACATCTAATTTATCCATTGAAGTTTGAATGGTATTAGCCTAATTCAGTGTTGACATGTAAAACAAGCATTGACCAACAGTTTGGGCTTTTGTGTAGGCATGGAAAGGTACTTGCCAGGCCCTGCCTAGTGTAATAACGGAACGTTGATGACAGCAAGTGCAAAATGGTGCGAGAAACTGTGCATCTAGTAGCAGTGCCTGGCAAACGCCTAATACTTATACACAAGCCAAAACTGTTGGCTTTGCCAGTGCTTGTTTTTGACAGGACTTCAGTGAAGGGCATGGATAGTGCTTGTAAATCGAGAGGCTGATGGTAGACCCTGGTTAAGACACTAATTACACAAGTAGGGGCTTTAGAGCTCCAATTAAGTCATTAACTCTGGGTACTTCTTTGAAACAACCCAGGCAGGCATTTGAGGGCAAAGTCTGATGCCAAGACTTGTTCCCATGAGGAGGTGTTTTGGGCAGGGAGAGGCAGGTTCTGGGTGTGGATGGCCATAGGGATTAGCATGGCCATGGGCAGTCAAGGGCAAATAATAACTGCAAGCTATGTATCCCTCCACATATCCCATTTGTCCTTATCTGTACCACAATGCAATAGTTTCAGCTTATATGTGTTGCACGCAAACCCAATATCCCAAACTAAAAATGTGTTGTGTACTGCAGCATTGTTATGGGTCTACAGTAAGGGAGCCAGGGCTATTTTATTTAGAAGCTGCTGCATCTGAGAGCCCTCATAATGGCCCTGGATGTAGTGTTGCAGCTATTTTAATGGGCACTTTGCAAAAGTGCCACAGTGTGTGCTCAAAATCCTTTTCCTCCACATTGTTTGTTTAAAGCAGTACGCATGTGCTTGCTCTTAAGTAAAACAAATGACCAAGTATTGATAGAATTAAAACTCTTTAAAGCTGACTGGTCAATGATGTCTGCTTGTTGTGCAAAAACAATATTTGAAAAACCGTTTTTGAACTGTTGTTCAACGGCAACAGTTACTTTGCATATACATTATTATTGTGCAGCATTAAAAAACACACATTTACTACTGCAAAGTGGGTTCATCCCATGAGGCCAGGTACACATATGTTAATCTCCAAAGATATTGGTGCAAACTGCACGCATCTGACTGAATTCTAGCTGGGCCGTCCATGCCTTCCTTTCTTCAGCAGTCAAAATGATTGTCATTTAGTTTGATAATAGCAACATCTGTTATTCTTAATGTGATGCAGTGAAGTTTACATTTTTGCGGCTGAGCCCCAATATTGTCAGAATTGGCATGAGAGCCAATGAGATAGTTGATTAGGTCTCTCTCCTCTTGTCCAGATTCCCATAAAAAAACAGTCTTATTCAATAGCTGATCCCACTACCAAAGCACTGAAAACCCAATTAGCCCCAATCAGTCCCCCAGCCCACTCCTGCCATGCTGACAGATCAGATAACACCAATGCACTATCTTATGCAAAAGGGAAAACAAATACAGTCAGTTACTTTTCAAACTCATCCCTGGATCTTCATCCAACATGAGAAACAGCAGCAGTACAGCAAGAGAACAACGTTTAGCAGTGGGAAAGAAAACTCCAGGGGTGGTGAAGAGATAGCAATGGAGGTTCATGGATTGACATAGATGCAGTTACAATGAAGGATGTAATGGCAGACCGGTTAGATAAAGTCCAAGTGAGAGGTAGCAGCATAGAAGGGCATTGTCCCAAAACACAGGCAGTAACTGTGAATTAATTGTAAAACAATATGGCAAAGGACAGAGGAACCAATAGTCAGAAGCAGCGTGTGGTGTATTAATTTGTGTGTGTGTGTGTGTGCCAGTTTGTAAATAAGATCAAGTTACACGATTTTCTAAGCACTCCGGGGTGACTAGTCTGACAAGAGTGCATCTCTCAATGTTAAATTATTTCATATGATCAATCTTAGTTTCTAATATGCTTTTGCATGATCGTTTTTTTAATCCCATCCATTACACACACACACTATGGAAAGAAGGCATTTCACTTCAGTAGCTCCTGGGTCAGGCGAATAACTCCTGGTCAGAGGAAAAGCCCTGAAACCCAGGAGCTACTTTCAGCTCCTGCTCCATGAATACCAATTTCGACCCCTGAGGAGGGATCTCGATCAGATACAGTACACACCATATAGGTATCCTGAGTTATCTGTAGACCACCAGAACTGTTTTTAAGGGGGCTTGACAGATCCCACTTCAAGGGCTAGACATGACCCTTTATCTATGGAAGGGTTAACCTTAGAACACACCCTTAGGTTACACCCAAATAGGGGGCAAAGGATCCATTTAATAAGGAGCCCTATGACATTCTGGTAAGACATTTCGACACTGTCCATACTCAAGCTCTAGTATATAGAGCCTTGGGAGCTGCACCAGCAGCACCCAGACCAGTAATAGCAGGGGAGAAAGAAACACTTCCAACCCTGAAAGCCTTATTGGGTGCCTGCCCGACAAGATAGGAGAAAATCCCTAGATGGCATTCCACTAAACTGAAAAAAACAGATGGGATGCATCACAGATCTGCTATTTAATCAAAATGAATTTGAGAAAAAGGGCTGTAAGCAACACAGGAGGCTAAAAGCAAAGGTTCAGTTTCGGCTATTCATATACCAACATTGTTATCAAATTCTTTATTAAACTGGTGCTCGTTTTCTTTAAAATCAGACATACATATCACACATTTAGAATATTTAATACTACAGAATTCAACATCACTTTCTATTTCAAATTCCATTAAAAGATGGTACATATATCAAAAGACAATCAAGTAATCTGATATACATGGGATACACCCTTATTCAGTATAAAAAATTGCATGTGCAAAACCGAAACTAGGGAAAAAAAACGAACGCAGAACAGCATATGTAATAACGCACCAAGTGCGAAGAAGTCTATATTTGGATTGATTCTTCTATACTGGCACCGTACTAAAGAAATATGGATCCGTCCAGATGCTGAGTTGAACACAAAACGGTTAAAAAAATGTCAAGCTACACCATGGGAAGAACATTGTACAAGTCCTGAAGAAGACGGGCATCAGTACCCACTAATGGGCATCTAGACAGCACACCGTTGAAACTATAGATAAGGGAAGTTTGTTAATGGCACTAGGAGGAATATGCTAGTGATTACAGTCCTCCACAAACACCTATAGTTGGCTATTACTTGTATGGTGTTTTTCTAGTGGAACAATCTAGTTTTAGTGAAAACAAGCTTGGTCCTGCAATATAACAAACAGGTTAATAAACTCAATTTGACTTTTTTCACTAGTTTCATAATTGCACATGCCATTTTTGCACTGAATAAGGGTTTATCCTATGTATGACAATGCATTACTTACCGTAAAAGCATTTCTGATGGTTGTATCTGCTTAGATTCACATGCTGTGCATAGGTCCGACATCCAGTGGTCACTGCGGAGTATTGCATTTTGTTTTTCGTAGTCGAAAAGGGGACGTCGACAAGGCGTGTCTGTAACACTATCCCTATAGTGACGTGCGTTGTACCCACAATCCCTCGCGTGTCGAGGTCCCTCTGTATTTTTTCTGCCCTGAGGGAGCCTTCTATACGTGAGTGAGTACAGAAAAGAGAGAGAGATGTAGAAAGGTGTTTATGTTCCTTCCATCCGAGCGGGGAGGAAGGGTGGGCGCATGTGAATCTAAGCAGATACAACCATCAGAAATGCTTTTACGGTAAGTAATGCATTGTCTTCTGATGTTTGTTAATCTGCTTAGAATCACATGCTGTGCATAGACTAGCGAGCAGTACCCGGAGTTGGCGGTGGGTTATGAGAAGGAACAGTAGAGAAAAGATGTCTCAATACTGCCTGTCCCACCTGGGAGTCAGATCTAGAGTGTGCATCTAGACAGTAGTGTTTTGTAAAGGTGTGCACAGAACTCCAGGTAGCCGCTTTGCAGATGGACTCAAGGGGAACATTTGCAATGAACGCTATGGAAGCCCCAGTGCCTCGAGTAGAATGTGCTCTTGGCTTGAAGGGTAGTTCTCTTAGCAAGAGTGTAACAGAGAGTGATGCATTGAACAATCCATCTAGATATATCGGACTTTGGGACTGCATCTCCTTCTCTTCCTGCTGCCACCGAGACAAAGAACTGATTAGTCTTTCTCAGTGGCCTGGTTCTTTCCATGTAGAACATGACAGCTCTGCGTATACCTAGTGTATGCAGACGTTTTTCTCCCAAGCTGGAAGGGTTTTGAAAGAACGTTGGTAGTTCTATTGACTGGTTTACATGGAATTTCGAGATGAATTTTGGTGCAAACCTTGGGTGTGTGCATAGAACCACCTTATCCTTGTGAACTGCTACGAAGGGGTCTAGAACAGAAAGAGCCTGTAGTTCACTTACTCTCCTAATGGAGGTGATAGCTATTAGGAAAGCAGTCTTAAGAGTGAGGTCTTTAAGAGTTGCCTTGTGCATGGGTTCAAAAGGCGAGCCCATGAGTCTAGAAAGTACCACATTTAAGTCCCATCCGGGAGCTGGGTTAGCTATCGGAGGGTGTATTCTCTTCACCCCCTCCATGAAGGCCTTGATAACTGGTATCTTCCACCACAACACTTTAAGTTGGGAAGTGGTGCATGCAGAAAGTGCCGCCAGGTGGACTTTAATGGAATTGAACACTAGACCTGAATCCAGTAAATGGGTCAAGTACAGAACAATGTGTGTGGGAGAGCAGTCAACCGGGTTGATGCTCTTACCTCTACACCAGATGACAAATCTTTTCCACTTGCTAGAATAGCAGTGGCGAGTATTAGGTTTTCTGGCTTCCCTGAGGATGTCCATACATCTCTGCGGGAGTTGTAGATGTCCAAATTCTATGATCTCAGGAGCCAGGCTGCTAAGTTCATGGTCTGAGGGCATGGATGCAGTGTCCTGCCCTTGTCCTGTGACAGCATGTTGTACGGGCAGGGAAGTTTCACTGGGGGAGATAGGGACATCTCCATCAAGTGAGCGAACCATGGCTGCCGGGCCCACATTGGGGCCACTAGTATCATGGTAACTTGCTCCTGGTGCATCTTGTGCACCACTTTGTTGAGAAGGGGAGTCGGGGAAAGGCGTAAACAAATTTCCCTGACCATAGAATCGACAGACCGTTCCCCTTGGACTGATTCTGGGGGTACCTGGAGGCGTAACTTTGGCATTGTGAGTTCTCCAGAGTTGCGAACAGGTCTATTTCCGGGAATCCCCATTGCGTGAAGACGTCTAAGATGATGTCTTCGTGCAATCGCCATTCGTACTCTTCGGGCAGGGGGAAGTCTCTGCTGAGTTCGTCTGCTAGCAGATTGAGTTCCCCTGGTACGTGTTGTGACAGTAGGAACATGTTGTGTTTGAGAGCCCACTTCCATATATTCTGGGACAGCTTGGACAGTCCTGGAGAGTGGGTGCCCCCCTGCTTGTTGATGTAGTACATGGCTGTGGTGCTGTCTGTAAGGACCATCACTGTCTTCCCTTGTAGGTGTTCCTGGAAGGCTTTGAGTGCTTTGAACACCGCCAGTAGGTTTATGTGCTTGGATGCTACGTTCGGGGTCCACACTCCGTGAGCAGTCTGATGGGATAGGTGAGCCCCCCATCCTGTGAGGGATGCGTCCGTGGTTAGAGTGGCCTCCACCGCGGGTGTGGCAAAGGGTTTCCCTATTATCAGGTTTTCCTTTGTCCACCACCGTAGCGAGAGAACCAAGGCTTGCGAGACCACCACTAGATCGTCCCATTGTCCGCTGGCCTGACACCACTGGCTGTTGAGCCACTCTTGCATTGGGCGCATGCGCAGGCGCGCGTGAAGTACCAAATAAATACACAACGCCATCATTCCTAGCAATCGCATCGCTTTGCGCACCGTCACCTCTCGACCTGCCACATATTGGGGGATCTGAAACAGCATGTTTTGGACCCTCTCGTTGGAGGGGAAGACAAGGCCGTCCTTTGTTCGAATTAGAGCCCCTAGGAATTGTTTGATTTGCCTGGGGTCTAAGCTGGACTTCTTCTTGTTGATGGAGAAGCCCAGTTGGAACAAAAGGTCTACAGTCTTTTGGGTGTTTGAGAAGCATGTCTCGTAAGAATCCCCTGTTATGAGCCAGTCGTCGAGGTAAGGGTATACTGGGATGGATAACCTGCGCAGGTGGGCCGCTGCCACTGCCAGTACTTTCGTGAATACCCTTGGTGCAGATGCTATGCCGAAGGGTAGCACTCTGAACTGGTAGTGTTTGCCCTCTATCATGAACCTGAGGTATTTTCTGTGCGCTGGCAACATTAAAATATGAAAGTATGCATCTTTCATGTCCAGTGTTGTCATGTAATCTCCCTGTGATA
The DNA here is from genome assembly GCF_040938575.1 of Ambystoma mexicanum. Lineage (NCBI taxonomy): Eukaryota > Metazoa > Chordata > Amphibia > Caudata > Ambystomatidae > Ambystoma > Ambystoma mexicanum. Next base: position 582,321,235 of record NC_090941.1, on the reverse strand, counting down.
GCAGTGGGATCACTTCCTGTAAGGTCACCATACGAAACTTTTGGGGTTTGACAAACTTATTTGCTGGGCTCAGATCTAATACAGGGCGCATGGTTAGATCCTTTTTGGGTACAAGGAAGTACACTGAATAAATACCTTCCATTACCTGAGATAGAGGCACAACCTCTATGGCTCCTTATTCCAGCACTTGGTCCACTTCTTGGAGAAGGATGGCGAGGTGTTCTGGTGTCATGCGACGTCCCCTCGGGGGGCTGTATGTTGGGGAACTGTTGAACTCTATACAGTAGCCGCGGGCTACGGTGGAAAGTACCCAGCGGTCTGATGTTATTCCCTCCCATGCTGGAAGAAAGGATGTTAACCGGCCCCCGACCGGCGTTGCATGGGAGGGGACGCGAATCTTCACGTCACTTGGTGGTGTTGTTGGCTTGGGAGCCTCTGGGGGTGGAACCCCGGCCTCTTCCCTTGCCACGGCATTGACCCCTCTGATTGTACTGGCCGCTATTACCCTGGTAGTTGCTGGCAGAATACTGTTGTTGTTGGTTTTGTTGCTGGCGTTGTCCACGAAAAAAGCGCTTATTACCAAATCCCCGCCTGTTAGGGGGTTTTGAAATTTGGTCCAAGGTCTTTATTGTATCAAATTCTTTCTTCACGTTCTCCAGCGCGTCATCCACTGCTCTCCCAAAGAGGTTGGACTCCTCTATGGGTTTATTAATAAGGGACGCTTGTGTTTCCGCCTTAAATCCGGAATTGCGAAGCCAGACGTGGCGCTTCAGTAAAATTCCTTGTACCAAAGTGCGGCCAGCCGTCTCTGCTGCATCAAGGGTATTCTTGACGATGCTTTGATTGACCAGAGAGCCCTCGTTAACTGTAGCCAGTAAACAAGTCCTTAGGGGTTCGGGAACTTCTTCGATGTCCTGTTTGAGCTTAGCCCATTGAGCATCGGCGTAGCTTGCCAATAGGGTATTATTATTGGCGATTCTGGTAGAGAATGCTGCAGAGGTGGTGATTCTCTTGGCTATGGCATACAGCTTCTTCCCCTCTTTATCTGGGGTGCCTCGCTAGTAGATAGTGGGACTCCTGCCCTTTTCCTGGTGTTGGTCACGACCAGGGAGTCCACGATTGAGTGACCCTTAATATATAATGGGTCTGATTGAGAGGGAGAGAACAGTTTCTCAATCCTCGGATTGACCCCTCCCACCAATGCAGGAGTGGAAAGAGAAGGTGTAGTACGTCTCTTAACTGAGGCGAGGATGGGTATAATCTGGCTAGTCGGGGTTTTTCTTTGATAATCCTCTCCACAAAATCGGTGTCTGAGGTGACCTCCCCAGTTTCGATTTCGAAATGTGCTGCCGCCTTCTTCAGCAGTGCATTGAAGGTGGGTTGATCATCGACAGGCAAAGGGTTCCTGACTGGTGTAGTTTCAGTAGACCTGATGACTATACTGCTACTGCCTGTGTCAGTTGACCTAGCCAGTGACTGGCAGGAATTTGGGTCGCCCTCGCCTGTGTCTTCCTGGAATCCCTCCTCACATAGGTTAGTTTCCTCGTGAAAATCTTCCTCTTCTTGTTGGTCTTCAACATAGGTGAACTCATCTTCCTCCTGGAAAAAGGTGTCTTCCTCAGTGGGATTGTAAGAATATATGTCCTCCTGTATGGGGTTATAAAACTTCTGGTATTTAGCCCTTGGACTCTCCAGGGGTGCCTCCTTTGGTCTCTTGGGTGCCCTGTCTTCTGGGATGGACATGAACCTGTCTAGTTTGTCCATACAGGTCTGGAACCTCTCAAAGGTCCACTGAGGTCGGCCAGGACGGTCTGGGAAAGAAAAAGGAGTTTCTTCCTCCTGTAATTGTCTGGTTCTGTCCCATAACGTCGAAGAAAGTGAGCCTTTGCCTTCTGAGTAGCCTTCTTGCTGGCTAGGGCCTTCTGTCGGCTTCAGGAACTGGCCTGATCTGTTTTCCGGCGCTTTCGGCGTATCTTTGGCCTTGTGCACGGTTTTCGGCGTTTCACTCGCCGTACGTCTCTGGCCGTCCTTAGATGCTATGCGCGCGAGGCTTTCGGCGATCATTCTCTCTTCCGAGGGATCGGTCACCGTCGCGCTATGTAACGCCGAGCCCTTGCTCGTCGAGTCCTTGCTCGTCGAGTCCTTGTTGGCAACATGAGCGCTCTTGCGATGCGCGTCGCCGGAGGTTTTGGTGTTAGCGCCCTTATTTTTAGAGTGCCCAGTCGCCTGTCACGGAAGCGGTGGCGGGGAGGGCTGACGACCCTTACGGTCGGCGGAAGACGCCAGTGGGCCCGGCGTCCCCGTTGGCGCTATGGCTGCCTTCGTCTTCGACGAATGTGTGCCGGGGGTATGTACTTTGGTGTTTTTCCTTGTGCGTCCTTGTCGCCGGGGTGTTCATCCCCATAAGCTGGGCGTGAGCCGGGCTTGTCGGGGCCGGGGACGGACGACGAGGAGCGTGAACGCTCCTTTGAGAGGTCTACAGCCTCCGTTATGGGGGCTGTGTAGTCACTGTCCTCGTCACACTCGGCGGCGGCAGCGGGCGAGGAGTCAGGCCTAGACATGGCGTAGGCCGCCCACCTTTTGACCCTGTGGTCTTTTAGAGTTTTGGGCTTTAGTAATTTACAGGCCACACAGCCGTCCTCCTGGTGATCGAGGGGTAAGCAACGGTTGCACCATTTGTGCTTATCCTTCCAGGTATATTTACCCTTGCAAAGCGGGCAAAACCTAAATGGCGTCCTCTCCATAGCTGAGGGTAATAAGTGTGACTACGACCTCGAAAGAGAGGGAGGGAAAAGAGATAGGCATTCTTAAAGAGAAGAAAGAAAGACCACAAAACCCCACTCTCCCTACTGTGTATGGCCGGCGAGGCCAGGCCACGTGTTCGGCAGCGCCGAAGGATCCCCTCCGCTCGTCCTTCCGTCGAAGATCTTGCTCGGCGGAGAAACTGTTCTGCGTCGAGGGAGGGATCTACGTTATTGATATTAATAACAAACGACCAAAGGTCGAAGAAACTATTTGGCAATGTCTCTCGAGGAGCTCCGCATAAAGGCGACCAGTAGCTGGGCGGAAAAAAACAATCTGAGGGACCTCGACGCGTGAGGGATTGAGGGTACAATGCACGTCACTATAGGGATAGTGTTACAGACACGCCTTGTCGACGTCCCCTTTTCAACTACGAAAAACAAAATGCAATACTCCGCAGTGACCACTGGATGTCGGACCTATGCACTGCATGTGATTCTAAGCAGATTAACAAACATCAGAAATCAGATTACTTGATTGTATTTTGATATATGTACCATCTTTTAATGGAATTTGAAATAGAAAGTAATGTTGAATTCTGTAGTATTAAATATTCTAAATTTGTGATATGTATGCATGTCTGTTTTAAAGAAAACAAGCATCAATTTAATGAAGAATTTGATAACAATGTTGGTATATGAATAGCCGACACTGAACCTTTGCTTTTAGCCCTGTGTGGCTTAAGGCCCTTTTTATCAAAATAATTTAGATTAAATAGCGGTTCTGTGAGGCATCCCATCTGGTTTTTGGTAATAGGCTTATCCCCACATGCCCACGAAGAAGGTGATCCACACATTTTGGTTTTCATTCATTCCACTAAACTGAGCCAACAAGAGACAGCCTACACATGGGTCACTCCAGAGCAGAGGCAAAGAGCTTCAGCAATTTTAATGCCAACAGGTTGTACTCCACCCATGGAACACTGCAATAGTTGGGTTTCAGTGTTTTCAGTGTAGAGTTGGTTATACCTTCTTTTAATTGGGACTCCTTGAATTACAGCACTAACCCCCATTCTGGGAGAGATATTTAACTCCCAAGGAGCAGAAGCAGCAAATAGTTTAGGGCTGACAATAGCTGGGTGCAATTATTCCATGATAGAAGGAGTACTCATACCCCTCATAAAGGTGAGTCAGTGAGACTAGAAGTCTTCAGACATCTAGCAGTATTGCCCAGTGACCAGGAAAGGAAACTCAAGTTTAGTCCCATTGGAACAGCTAGTTACAGGTCCCTAGGCAGAGATAACTTGGGTAGACCCCTTGGGAAGAGCAAAGGAAGGACTCGGGTGAGAGTAAGCACCCTAAAAGAGGACTACCTACTAGTACCAGTGGTACCAGGCAGGAACCAGGCAGAAATACCTTCTCAGCTAGAGGCATACAGGGAAGGACAAGCGCTTCCAGTATGCCCCCTATCAAAGAATAAAGGGAGACTTTTCATGGCAGGACATTATCTGTAGAAAGAGATAGAGCCAGCCCTAGGCAAGAAGCTGGTTGGGATAGGAGACCCTACAAGGGCAGAAGCAGTGAAAAGAATACCCATCAGTTAAGGGATAGGGCACATCTTAGGCAACCAGAAAGGTACAGAGATGAATACTATCTTTCTTCTCCTTCACAGAAATAGAAGAAACGGGGCTCAGCACCTAAGGGATGGCCACCAGGAGGAAGGGTCAGAAAGGAGAATGGAAGCAAAATGCAGCTTCAAGAGTAGACAATGGCAACAGCTCTAAACCAGACTCACAAGATAATACCAGTGACTAAAGATCCAAGTGAGTGGCTAGTGGTAAAATTGGACTGTGGCACAGAAGTCTCAATATTTAAAGAAAGACACAAGAAGTTGTTGCATCATATTTCTACTATTAAAAAAATAAAGGTTTTTACACCAACAGGAGAAGTGGTTGAGGACAATGTGTGTATAGTTACAATCCATCTTGAAGGGGAATAGCCAAAGGAAATAGAGGCCCTATTTTGGTCGAATTTGCATATAACACAAGAGGGTCTTTTAGCTGAACATAATTGGCCCAGGCTTTATGTTCGGAAAATCCCTAAAGGGAGGAAGTGACTAAACCAGCTTTTTCAGATGAAGATGAGGAACATGCAAAGAACTCATATTTATTTAAAAAAAAAATTATTAGCATTTAGTTTCAAGAGAAGCTTTTTACCATAAATCATATGCAGCCTCAGGGCTGCTTTAGGTGCAGCACAGTTATTAAAAAACCATGTTAGACATGACAGACTGCCCTCCACATATAATGCCAGCGTTTGCAACAACAAAGCCTGAGACACATTAGTCAATCAAAGCACAGGCTATACCACATTTGAGAATAATTGTGGATCAGTTATTAGACAAATGGGTTCCGATACAACAGGCAAGCCCTTGCAATACAGCATTACTTACAGTATCTAAGCCAGATGGTTCATACTGACTTGTAATTTACTTTACACGCGCAGAAGCTGTACAGAAAATGCACAGTTCAGGCCTTCAGAGTAACACACAGAGATAGAAATATAAGACTGTATTTATTGGATCTGGGGAATGGATTCTTTGAACAACCTTTGGATTCAAAGAGGTATTCATACACAGCTATAACCTTGAGGGGAAAAGAGTTTTGCTTCACTAGGCTCCCCCAGGGGTACAGAAGCAGTCCTGGGTTATTCTCTAGTAGAATACAATCCCTCTTAGCAGACATACAGACATGCTCGACATATGTTGATGACATATACTGTACAGATGATGACTTGAATGAACACTTGGATAAGGTGCCCTTAATCATTAGGACACTAGCAGCTAAAGGCTCCATTTTCAATTTCAAGAAGTCTAAAATAGCCCCTTAAAAAAATCATATTTCTGGGGTTTTCATTATCTGATGCGGGAAGGGAACTTGCTCCACGATTCCTGTGCACACTTGCAAAGCTCACGTACACTTAAGCAGTTGCAGGCCATAGATGGCCTCTTCAGCTTTGGGCGATCCTATGTATGCAGCATTAGTGAAACCACTGTATGACTTGTTGAAGCCCAACCTCCGTCCAACTGACTGAAACGGAGAGCATACACGCATCTTGCATCATGTCAACCAACAGATGACAAAGTAGTCCTCTTCAGAAAAGAAACAAAGAGAAGAACTTAGAAGTCTTATTTACTTACCTCTAACTGTTTTTCTCTAGCATTGGTATCTGTCGTCAGACTGGGAATCCTCAGTAATTTCAATAATGCCTCCTCCATTGCCTACCTGAGTCCTTAGAGGGGTGGTTGGTGACAGACCTCTTCCCTCTGCCCTTGAGCTACCTGGTCCCTGTGGTTTATCTGAGGATAGCTCAGCGGCAGCGTGCGCGTCTTGGAAGCAAGACGACACGAAGCAACAACAGGTTCGATCCCCGGGTCCGCGCTTAGAAACCTCTGGGTGTTTAAGCACGTTATAAATACGTAACTAAGACAAAAAAAAAAAACACAATTACGCAACTAAGAAAAACAAAATTCCTGTAACAGCGCCTCGATGCCTGCGGGCTGTATGAGCGCTTTATAAATGTTAAATAAAATAAATAAAATAAAAAATCTGTTCGGAGCACCACTCTTTCCCCTTCAACTCTTTTGCCCTCCGTCTGTGGTTTAACCTAGGAGGCTCCCATCTCTCTAGTTAGCCACTGTTCAGGCCCTCCATGGGAATCCGGGTATCACTCCCACTATGAAGTCTCTCGACCTCCCTGTGCTTAGCGTGGAACATATGTGCATAATTCTATTTGTAGCTCAGTTGCATTCCTTCTGCACTATCATTTGTACCGTAACCAGAATCTTTTCTTCTGGAGCAAATTTCAGCTCTGGAATTGTATAGACATGTGAACGGTATTCTATAGGTTTCGTCTCCCCATAGTTACATATTACATATCTAAAAGCTTTTGGACCAGGAAATAGTGTCACTTCTCCAGCATTGGATCTTTCATAGATTCACATGCTTGAATATTCCCTGTCATCAGACTGGGAATACTCGGTCACTTAAATAATGTGGTACTTAATTAAACATTCTGCTATAGGAAAATGCTACATGCAGAGCCCCATAGGGCCTGTGAAGCCCTCCACTTGTGCAGTCCCTCCACCTCCTTTGGTCGTTTTAGACTCCAATCAATGAGGTGGCAGGGTTTAGGCTTCACCCCAGGCAGCCATCTTAAGATATTGAAACGTGAGGCTGACAGGGGATGGCTGACTGGACACGGAGCAGCCACTCCCCGGGGAAGGAGGGCTAAATCTATGAAAGAAACCAATGCTGGAGAAATACAGTTACAGGTAAGTAACTAAGACTACTCCAGCATTGGATCTTTCATAGATTGAATACCAAGCAGTCAAAAGACTATGAACGTGCCTGTGATCAACAGAATTCTGTGTAAATGTATCTACACTTCTGATGTTTGTTAATCTGCTTAGAATCACATGCTGTGCATAGGTCCGACATCCAGTGGTCACTGCGGAGTATTGCATTTTGTTTTTCGTAGTCGAAAAGGGGACGTCGACAAGGCGTGTCTGTAACACTATCCCTATAGTGACGTGCGTTGTACCCACAATCCCTCACGCGTCGAGGTCCCTCAGATTGTTTTTTTCCGCCCAGCTTATGGTCGCCTTACGCGGAGCTCCTAGAGAGACATTGCTAAACAATTACTAAGGACCTCGGTCCTTAATATATACTTATTGTTAAAAGATCCCTCCCCTCGACGTTAGCTGTGAAGCTGTTTCTCCGCCGAGCAAGTTTTCGACGGAGGGGAAGAGACGGAGGAGATCCTTCGGCGCTGCCGAACACGTGGCCAGGCCTCGCCGGCCAACATACAGTAGGGAGAGTGGGGGTTTCGAACTTTTACCTTCTCGTCGAGAATGTCTTTCTTTCTCCCCTATCTTTCCCTTGGGGTTGTTATCACCAGTTTTTATTGCCTCAGCTATGGAGAGGACACCTTTTAAGTTTTGCCCAGGCTGTAGGGGCAAATACACTTGGAAGGACAAACACAAGCTCTGTAATCGTTGCTTGCCCCTCGATCATAAAGAGGACAGCTGCGCGGCCTGTAAGCTCTTGAAACCAAGAACTCTTAAAGAACGGAAAGTTAAGAGGTGGGCGGACTACGCTATGTCGAAGTCAGTTTCCTCACCCGCCGCCGCTGTTACAGAAAGTGACGAGGAGGGTGATAACTCGACGTCCGTTACGGAAGTCATTAACCCCCAGAAGGAGCGCTCGCGCTCCTTGACGTCCGTCCCCGGCCCCGACGGGCTCGGCTCACGCCCTGCTTATGGGGATGAACACCCCGGCGACAAGGACGCACACAGACCCCATAGGCCTAAGCACACAACCCACGGCTCTTCTTCGTCCAGGACGAAGGATCCACCAGCGCCGAAGGGGACGCAGGGCACTCCGGCGTCGACCTCAGACCGCAAGGGTCTCAAGCCCCACCCGCAAACGCAGCCGCGACCAGCGATTGGGCTTTCATCTAACACGGGCGCTACCTCAAAAACATCCGACGTAACGCTCCATAGAGCGGCCGTCGAAAAACAACGCGCAACGCAGGCAACGCCGACTCCAGAACCCTCGACTGACGAACTCGTCGTCGAGAGTCAGGCGAGAATTGTTTCCGAGGACAAACGTAAGCGGACGACGAAACAGACGTCGAATACCGCACCCAAGGAAATAGAAACGCCGAAAAAGCACAACAGTAGCCAGGAACTGCCCCATCCATCTAAAGGCACTTCTGAACTACCGGAGGGCTTTTCTGAGGGCGACGGAAACCTTTCGTCGATGTTGTGGGAGCGTTCGAAGCGTTTTGAAGGTGAAAACACTGATTTCCCCCCTCTAGACTATTCAGGGGTTCCCCATGAGACCATGGAAAGACTCCATTCTTGTATGGAAAAGATGGAGAGGTTTTTGGATAGCCAAAACCCACCCACACCCAAAAGACCAAGAGAATGGACCCAGGATGACCCTAGGGTCAAGATTCCTAGGCTGTTTCCCCCTTCTACAGATGCATATGACCTCACTGAAGAGGAGCAATACCCCCAGGAAGATGAGGAGTGTTTAGGTGGAGAGGAAGAACTTGAGGAGGAGAGGTTTGAGGAAGACCCTTACACTAGCGCAGGAGCTTTTGAAGAAGATACAGCTACCTCACAGCCCTGGCACTCCCCATCAGTGCAGCCTTGGCAATCCCCATCAGTGCACTCAGACCCTGATGTCTTTCACCCTCCTCCTCCCAAGGACTCACCTATAGGGAACACCTCCCCCATAGATGACCAGCCTTCACTTAATGCACTATTGCACAAGGCAGCAGCGCATTTTCAAATAGAAACAGGGGAGACTCTTCCGGACATAGACTTTGTAGAAAAAGTTATTAAAGAAAAAGCCCCGGTCAGTCAGTCCATTCCGCTCCTGGCTTCTATAAAGAGAAGAATAACTCCTTCCCTTTCCAATCCGGCCTTAGTCAGAGGGGTCAACCCTCGGATAGAAAAGCTCTTCAGCCCTTCGTCTTCTGACCCTTTGTACATCAGGGGACATTCTATTCCGGACTCTCTGGTAGTGACTAACACAAGAAAGAGAGCGGGGGTACCACTATCTACTAGTGAGGCACCACCTGACAAAGAGGGCAAGAAGCTCTATGCACTGGGGAAGAGAATCACGACCTCCGCCGCCTTCTCAACCAGGATCGCGAATAACAATTCCCTATTAGCTAGCTACGCAGATGCACAGTGGAGCAAGCTGCGCAGCGAAGCAGAGGACGCACTAGAACCCCTGCGTTCACGCCTGTTGGCTACTATATCAGAGGGAACTCTCGTAAACCAGGGCATCGTAAAGAACTCCTTAGATGCCGCAGAGACAGCTGGCCACTCCCTGGTTCAGGGAATACTTCTCAAACGCCATGTATGGCTGCGCAATTCGGGGTTTAAGCCAGAAACCCAGGCTTCCCTAATAAATAAGCCCATAGAGCAGACACATCTGTTTGGGAAAGCAGTTGATGAGGCCCTAGAACATGCGAAGAAGGAGTTTGATACCATCAAGACTCTTGACCAAATTTCGAGGCCACCTAACAGACGCAGCTATGGCAATAGACGCTCCTTTCGTGGCCAACGCCAGCAGCAAAGCCAACAACAATTTTACTCTGCTACCAACTGGCCCTCTAACCAAAGCACCCAGTTCAGTCAAAGAGGCCAACGTCGTGGCAAAGGAAGAGGGCGCGGCTCCAGTCCAAAAGGCCCCACGCCCAATACCAACAAATGACCCAAAGATTCGGGTCCCCTCCCATGCATCACCGGTCGGGGGCCGGCTAACATCGTTCCTTTCAGCATGGGAGAGAATAACGTCAGACCGCTGGGTATTATCCACCATAGCCCACGGATACTGCATAGAATTCAACGGTTCCCCGAAATACAGACCCCCACGGAACCAACGCATGACACCGGAACACCTCACTATTCTTCTTCAAGAAGTAGAAGAGCTACTGAAAAAAGAAGCTATAGAGGCTGTCCCCCTATCTCAGGTAACAGAAGGTATTTATTCAGTGTACTTCCTTGTACCCAAAAAGGACCTAACCATGCGCCCTGTATTGGATCTGCGCCCAGCGAACAACTTTGTCAAACCCCAAAAGTGTCGTATGGTGACCTTGCAGGAAGTAATCCCACTGTTATCACAGGGGGATTACATGACAACACTAGACATGAAAGATGCATACTTTCATATTTTAATGTTGCCAGCGCACAGAAAATACCTCAGATTCAAGATAGAGAACAAACACTACCAGTTCAGAGTACTACCCTTCGGGATAGCATCTGCACCAAGGGTATTTACGAAAGTACTGGCAGTGGCAGCGGCCCACTTGCGCAGATTATCCATCCCGGTTTACCCGTACCTCGACGACTGGCTCATAACAGGGGATTCTTACGAAACATGCTTCTCCAATACCCAAAGGACCGTAGACCTTTTGTCCCAACTGGGCTTCTCCATCAACGAAAAGAAGTCCAGCTTAGACCCCAGCCAAATCAAACAATTCCTAGGGGCTCTAATTCGAACAAGGGACGGCCTCGTCTTCCCCTCCAACGAGAGGGTCCAAAACATGCTTTTTCAGATCCCCCAATATGTGGCAGGTCGACAGGTGACGGTACGCAAAGCAATGCGCCTGCTAGGGATGATGGCGTCATGTATTTATTTGGTACCTCACACGCGCCTGCGCATGCGCCCAATGCAAGAGTGGCTCTACAGCCAGTGGTGTCAGGCCAGCGGACAATGGGACGATCTAGTGGTGGTCTCGCAGGCCTTGGTTCTCTCGCTACGGTGGTGGACAAAGGAAAACCTGTTATTAGGGAAAACTTTTGCCACACCCGCAGTGGAAGCCACTCTAACCACAGACGCATCCCTTACAGGATGGGGGGCTCACCTATCCCATCAGACTGCTCACGGAGTGTGGACTCCGAGCTTAGCATCCAAGCATATAAACCTGCTGGAACTATTAGCAGTGTTCAAAGCACTGAAAGCCTTTCAGGAACACTTACAAGGAAAGACAGTGATGGTCCTCACAGACAGCACCACAGCCATGCACTATCTCAACAAGCAAGGGGGCACTCACTCTCCAGGACTGTCCAAGCTGTCCCAGAATATATGGAAGTGGGCTCTCAAACACAACATGTTCCTACTATCACAACATGTACCAGGGGAACTCAATCTGCTAGCAGACAAACTCAGCAGAGACTTCCCCCAACCCAAAGAGCACGAATGGCAATTGCACGAAAACATTGTCGTAGACGTCTTCACGCAATGGGGTTTCCCGGAAATAGACCTGTTCGCAACCCTGGAGAACTCACAATGCCAAAGTTACGCCTCCAGGTACCCCCAAAACCAGTCCAAGGGGAACGGTCTGTTGATTCAATGGTCAGGGAAATTGTTTACGCCTTTCCCCCCGACTCCCCTCCTCAACAAAGTGGTGCACAAGATGCACCAAGAGCAGGCTACCATGATACTAGTAGCCCCAATGTGGGCCCGGCAGCCATGGTTCGCTCACTTGATGGAGATGTCCCTATCTCCCCCAATGAAACTTCCCTGCCCGTACAACATGCTGTCACAAGACAAGGGCAGGACACTGCATCCATGCCCTCAGCCCATGAACTTAGCAGCCTGGCTCCTGAGATCATAGAATTTGGACATTTACATCTCCCTCAGAGATGTATGGACATCCTCAGGGAAGCCAGAAAACCTAATACTCGCCACTGCTATTCTAGCAAGTGGAAAAGATTTGTCATCTGGTGTAGAAGTAAGAACATCAACCCAGTTGACTGCTCTGCCACTAACATTATTCTGTACTTGACCCATTTACTGGATTCAGGTCTAGTGTTTAATTCCATTAAAGTCCACCTAGCGGCACTTTCTGCATACACCACTTCCCAACTTAAAGTGTCGTGGTGGAAGATACCAGTTATCAAGGCCTTCATGGAAGGGGTAAAGAGAATACACCCCCCGATAGCTAACCCAGCTCCCGGATGGGACTTAAACGTGGTACTTTCGAAACTCATGGGCACTCCTTTCGAACCCATGCACAAGGCAACTCTTAAATACCTCACGCTTAAGACTGCTTTCCTAATAGCTATCACCTCCATTAGGAGAGTAAGTGAACTACAGGCTCTTTCTGTACTAGACCCCTTCGTATCAGTTCACAAGGACAAGGTGGTTCTTCGCACACACCCAAGGTTTGCACCAAAATTCATCTCGAAATTTCATGTAAACCAATCTATAGAACTACCAACGTTCTTTCAAAATCCTTCCAGCTTGGGGGAAAGAAGTCTGCATACACTAGATGTACGCAGAGCTGTCATGTTCTACATGGAAAGAACCAGATCACTGAGAAAGACTAATCAGTTCTTTGTCTCGGTGGCAGCAGGAAGAGAAGGAGATGCAGTCTCTAAATCCACTATATCTAGATGGATTGTACAATGCATCACTCTCTGTTACACTCTTGCTAAGAGAGAACTACCCTTCAAGCCAAGAGCACATTCCACTCGAGGCACTGGGGCTTCATTGGCATTCATTGCAAATGTTCCCCTTGAGTCCATCTGCAAAGCGGCTACCTGGAGTTCTGTGCACACCTTTACAAAACACTACTGTCTAGATGCACACTCTAGATCTGACTCCCAGGTGGGACAGGCAGTATTAAGACATCTTTTCTCTACTGTTCCTTCTCATAACCCACCGCCAACTCCGGGTACTGCTCGCTAGTCTATGCACAGCATGTGATTCTAAGCAGATTAACAAACATCAGAAGACAATGCATTACTTACCGTAAAAGCATTTCTGATGGTTGTATCTGCTTAGATTCACATGCGCCCGCCCTTCCTCCCCGCTCGGATGGAAGGAACATAGACATCCTCTACTATATTTCTCTCTTTTCTGTACTCACTCACGTCTAGAAGGCTCCCTCAGGGCAGAAAAATACAAACAGAGGGACCTCGACGCGTGAGGGATTGTGGGTACAACGCACGTCACTATAGGGATAGTGTTACAGACACGCCTTGTCGACGTCCCCTTTTCGACTACGAAAAACAAAATGCAATACTCCGCAGTGACCACTGGATGTCGGACCTATGCACAGCATGTGAATCTAAGCAGATACAACCATCAGAAATGCTTTTACGGTAAGTAATGCATTGTCATACATCTTAATACATACACATCAATAATGCACATTTATCTATGAATCCCACTCTGCTTGAGAGCAGTGTACAAAAACACGTAAATAGAGACAAGAGTATTGGGAAGGAGGGACGCGATAAATTCATAAAGCATAGTAGGCTGATCCTACCTTAAGCGAATAGGTGTAGAAGCACTGCCTGTCCTACTGCCATTTACCTTCTGGTGTTCTCCTCCAAGCAGTAATGTCAGGTGAACGTGTGGAGCATGCTCTATGTGGCCACACAACATATATCTCATTGTAAAGACGACCGGTGGGGGGGTCTGTACTTCTGCTCTCTATATGGTAGAGGGGAGGCACAGAGGACCCCAGCCAAGATTCTCTAATACGGTAGCGATGGGCGAGCAATCAAGGCCTAGCTTCTCAGGAGGTGATGCAGGCTGGTTCTTAAGTACAGTGTATCCCCAAGCCCCCACAAAGGAATGTCCACACACTGTATTACTGAAAACACAGTCTTTATATAATTAGTTCAAAGGTTATGTACACTTATCACAATAACGCACTTTGTGCTCAGGAAAATCAGCAATGGTAAATATCTACAATTCTAAAGTGGTACCACTAATATTAGACCTCATTAAAGTGCATTCACAATACTGTAGAAATGGCACACAGATCAATAAGAAGGAAACCAGCAATAGAGAGAGGAGAGATAACAGAGGGTTGAAACAATAGGCAGAATACTGGCCCTTGCTACTGGACACAGTTCTGTGTGGAGATCCCCCCACCTGGGCAACCTGCAAAATAAAGAGATATAACACCAGCCCAGTCCAGATATTGTTCAATAGTCTATTTCTCTCCTATAATGTTTTTACCCCCCCAATGTACCTGGTGGAGTCGAGTTCCTCGAAAAGGCGTCGACAAGCGTCGAGGGACTCGCTGTTCGGCGACGGGGAATCGACGGCCCTTCTTGAATGCCTTCCTTTTCAGGCGGGAGGCACGGGGCGTCGAACGTCCGTCGACAAACGAGGCCGAACGTGGTCGAAGAGGCGGCAGCTCCGTCCGAGCGGTGCTCGTCGGCGTCGGGGCGTCGGCGTCCTGCAAGGCGGAGGTGTGCGGGGCACCTCGATGACAATAGTTCTGGACCGCAAAGATTGTAGAGACGGGAGCCCAGCAAGGGCGTCGAGTCGTCCGAGTCTTTGGGGTCGTCGGGTGGCGGGAAACCCACCGGCAGGTTTCTCCTCGGCGCGTTGGTCGTCCTCGACTTTCTCCGGCAGGATAAGCGGTCGACGATGCGGTCGAGAGAGTCCTTCGATTGAATGTTCTTAGGCAATGGAGCGGACGGCTCCGATCGTCGGCGGCACGGCGTCAAGTGGTTCCCACGGCTGGGCACACAACTTCGACGGGCCTCCAGCGGTTACACAGACCTGCGAACCCTGGTCGACGGCAATGGACTTCGACGGCGTCGATGTCCGGGTGCTTCACTTCGATCTCCTCGGCGGTCCCGTCTCGGGTCGGCAGCCTTTCGAGGGTCTGACTTCCAGGGCGCTTCGGCGAAGATTCAGCGGTGCTCGATGGTCCCTCGGAGCACGGGAAGAGGGCGCCTAGCCAGGTCCTCTCTCGGGTCAGTCCTCGACGATTTCGACAACCTTCAGTTCCGTCGAAGCAAATGCCACAGCAAGTCTTCTTCTTCCAGCTGGACGTCGAGGATCAGCAAATCCAGTTACTCTTGAGTGGAGACTCAGCTTCTGAATGCTTCTGAACAATTTCCAGTGGTGAGAGGTCCCCAGATATACTATTCTGTCTCTCATCCACACTGCTGGCACACACACAGCAGCCAATCACACAGAAGGGCATTCATGCAGTCAGTCAGCCAATCAGGCACACAGTGCATTCAGGCCACACTCCTCCCTTTCAGACACTCACAACAAGGAATGTGGATTGGGACAAGTACCCAGCCATTCAACACTACACACTGCATTCAGGCCAGTTTCGGGCAGGGCTGTCTCAGTCTTTGTCTCTCATGCCAGAAACCAGACAACCACAACAAGGAGTGTATATTGGTCACACACTCCATTCACCCAGGTCCCACCCACAGGAGGTACCCATAACATACAGTCACTGGGAAGGCTCCAGTCAGTCTAGCTGGGCCTTCACAACAACACCATATATGGAACTTCCACCCAACAGCCAGTCAGGGGGAAGGGACAGAGTCAGGGCATCCCAGGACTTTGGGAAAACAAGACAACAGGCAATAGAAAGCAAGAGGCCACAGGGGCCATCTTGTTTCTATCAGGAATCAACTGATCCCAATGGCAGGGCCTGGGTATCCCAAAATGGAGGACACCCAGAGCACCTGTCCAATTCAGCATGGAGCTGCCACCAGCCCATACCCTGCTCTGTGGGCCACCCACAGGTGCCCAAAAACATACACTAGGGGCACAGGGTTGTACCCCCCACCCATGGGTGCCATAAGGGTATCCCAGGGGTCTGTTCACCAAACCAAAAGAGAGAGCTGCACTGCCAGGAGTCCCAAATGGATTCCTGGGCAGAAAACATAACAGAACACACGATAAAAGGCAGAAAAGGACAAGGATTCAGAGGCCCTGTCCCTCTGATACATTTCCAGCATCACAGTCGCCCCCCCCAGACTGAGGTGGAGGGTGTCTAATCTCCCACGGGATAGACACCCTCATCCAGACGGTCAACATACCTTCTGGAAAGGCCATCTGCATTATCGTGACTTTTCCCTGGTCTGTGCTCTATGGTGAAGTCTAGCCCTTGCAGGCTAATGGACCACCTGAGCAATTTCGGGTTCTCACCCTTCATCTGCATAAGCCACTTCAGGGGCTTATGATCTGTTTGGACCTTGAAGGTAGACCCCGTAAGGTAGGGCCTAAAACGCCTAAGGCTCCAAACTATACTAAAACATTCCTTTTCAACAGTAGCCCACCTAAGTTCTCTACCCTTGAGTTGTCTACTGATGAATATGATAGGATGTTCTCTCCCTTTGTCATCTAACTGGGACAAGACAGCTCCAATTCCGGTGTCGCAGGCATCCGTCTGGACGATAAAGGGTCGGCTGTAGTCAGGCGCACTCAACACAGGTGCCCTACACAGACTTTCTTTCAAGCCATCAAAGGCCCTCTGACAGTCTTCAGTCCAATTAACCTTCCTAGGCTGTTTGGGTGAAGTTAGAGCTGTCAGGGGTGCAGCTATGGTTCCATAGTCTGCCATGAAATTGCGATAGTACCCAGTGAGGCCCAAAAAGGCTCTCACCTGGGTTTGAGTAGTGGGAGTCTCCCAGTTCTGTACGTCCTGTACTTTACTGGAGAGAGGTTGGATTTGACCCCCTCCTACCTCATGACCAAGATAGGTAACTTTCCCCTGAGCTATCTGGCACTTGGTGGCCTTGATAGTGAGGTTAGCCCTTTTCAAGGCCTGCAACACCTTATCCAGATGTGTCAAATGCTCTTCCCAGGTGGAACTGTAGACGGCAATGTCGTCTAAGTAAGCCACACAAAAGGCTTCCAGCCCACTGAGCGCATGGTTGACCAATCTCTGGAAGGTGGCAGGGGCATTCTTCAACCCAAAGGGCATGACCCTAAACTGGTAGAGTCCCTCAGGTGTGGAGAATGCCGTCTTTTCCTTGGCATGGTCCGTCAGAGCTATTTGCCAATAGCCTGAGGTAAGGTCAAAGGTGCTCACAAATTTGGCAGCACCTATAGTGTCCACGAGCTCATCAGCCCTGGGCAATGGGTGCGCGTCAGTTTTGGTGACGGCATTGACTCCTCGGTAGTCCACACAGAACCTCCAATCCTTGGTACCCGCCGGGGAACTTGCCTTGGGGACAAGGACCACTGGACTGGACCAGGGACTGGTGGAGGGTTCAATAACACCCAGATCCAACATCTTGGCGACCTCAGCCTGGATGTGGTTTTTGACGGTATCTGACATACGATAGCTCCTGCTTTTGACAGGCACACTGTCACCAGTGTCAATTTCGTGCTTACACCACGGTGTAAGGCCCGGTGTCAGTGAAAACAGAGGGGCATACTGCTGGAGCAAAGCCCGGCAGGCCCTCTGCTGCTCTGTTGTCAAATCGGGAGAGAGTTGTACTCCCTCCACTGAGCCATCCTGAGGGTTGCTATGCAGCAAATCAGGAAGGGGCTCACTCTCATCCTCTTCTTGCCCTGAAGCTAGCAAGAGACATGAGACCTCTGCTCGCCTGTGGAAAGGCTTGAGCCTGTTGACATGGAATACCTGGGGGGCTACCCCAGAGGCTCCCATGTCCACCAGATAATTGACTTCGCCCATCTTGGAGATGATCCTGAAGGGTCCAGTCCACTTGTCTGCCAAAGCTCTAGGCTTGGTAGGCTCCATCACAAGGATTTCCTGTCCCGGAGTCCAATCCACTTGCGAAGCTTTCAGGTCATGCCAGTACTTATTCAATTCCTGGCTGGCCTTGAGATTTGCTGTTGCCTGACCCATCATTTGTGTCATCCTCCGCCTGAGGCCTAACACATAGTCCCCCACTTGCTTGGCGGGACCTGGAGGGGTGGCTTCCAAGCCTTCTCGGATCAAGGCGAGGGGCCCCCTCACGGGATGTCCAAAGAGTAACTCAAAGGGGCTGAAACCAACACCCTCTTGAGGTACCTCTCTGTAAGCAAACAGCAGGCATGGCAGGAGGAGATCCCATTTCCTCCTTAGGGGCTCTTCCAAAGCACCTAGCATGCCCTTGAGAGTTTTGTTAAATCTCTCAACCAGACCATTGGTCTGGGGGTGGTAAGAGGTGGAGAACTTGTAGGTTACCCCGCACTCTTTCCACATGGTTTTCATGTAACTAGACATGAAGTTGGATCCTCGGTCAGAGACAACCTCCTTGGGGAATCCAACACGGGTGAAAATGCCCAGGAGAGCCCTGGCAACCACCTTGGCAGTAACAGTCCGAAGGGGTATTGCCTCAGGGTACCTGGTGGCATGATCTACCAAGACCAGGATGAACCGATGTCCACCTGAAGTGGGAGGGTCAAGGGGACCGACGATGTCGATGCCCACCCTCTCAAATGGGGTGCCAACCACTGGTAATGGCTGCAGTGGGGCAATGACCCTGCCTCCAGTCTTGCCAGACAACTGACAAGTTGGGCAGGTCCTGCAGTGGGACTCCACCTCTACTCCCATCCGTGGCCAGTAGAAATGGGCAGAGAGCCTCTGCTTAGTCTTCTTGGTCCCAAGATGACCAGCCAAGGGCACCTCATGCGCCAACTGCAGTAGGAAGGGCCTGTAAACCTGGGGTACCACCAACCTCTTGCGGGCACCAGGTTCGGGCTTAGTGGGCTCACTAACAAGGAGCTCACCCTCCCAATAAATCTTGAATGTCCTAGGCACTTCACCTTGTGCCTGGGACAGGGCCTGTTTCCTCAGACCCTCGAGAGAGTGGCACTCTCTCTGTCCCTTACAGAAGTCTGCCCGGGAGGGTCCCCCTTCAGCTAACAAGCATTGAAGGTCGGGATGATCCTCCGGGTTGAGAACCTCTCCCACAGGAGAGTCTTCTGTCTCTTCTCCCACAGGAGTTGAGTTTGGGTTTTCCGCTGGACCCAGCCCGTCCGGAGCATGGATCCCATTGGGTGCTGTCGGAACAGCAGGAAGAGAAGGTGTTCCCTCCACAGAGGTGGCCTTCTTGGTCTTCCTTCTTCTTGCCTTAGGCCTCGCCTTTGGCTCGGATACCTGACTCACAGCCAGACCCGGTGTCACCTGTGACCTAGTGACTGCAGCAGCAGTCATGGGAAGACCATCCGAGATCAACCCCAACTCTACTAGATCGTTTCCTAACAGAATGTTAGCAGGGACATTGTCCTGAACCAGGACAGGAAGCTTTGCTGTCTTGTCTCCAATCATGAGTGTGACTAGGGCTACAGGCGATAATTTGGGAGGCCCACCAGCTAACCTGGTGGTTCTCAGAGGAGCACCTACATAGTCCTCTGGCTTGAGCAGGGTCCTGTCCACCACTGTCATGCTTGCCCCAGTGTCTCTCAAACCAGTAGAAGGCTGGCCATTCAAGAGGACACTTCTCAAAAACCTACGGGTGTTCTGCGGGATAGTCGCCAGTACTTCTGCGTACTGGTCCCAGGCCCCAAGGGACACTAAGGAAATCTCTACTGGAGCACCAAATGTGATTCCTGTAGAGGAGGGGAGGACAGTGGCCTCCACCTCAGACACGGGGTAAGGGTAGGTCAGGCTGACAGCCTGTACTCCAAGTGCCTTACCTTTACACTTGGGGTCACCCCTTTTGTGATCCAGAGCCCCACAATCCCAACAAGTGCCAGGAGTGCGGGGTACGGTACTGGAACCACTGGGAGCCTGCTTTGCAGCAGGTGGACCACTACTCTTATTCCCACCCACAGAGGACTTATCCCCACTAGATTTTTGGGGTCTTAGGAGAGGAAGGTTTTGGTTTACCCGACTGTGACTGCTTTTGGGACTCCTCAGCTTTCTGAGAGGCCCCCTTTTCTTTGTCCTTGTCCTTCCCACTGGAGTCCTTAGGGGACACCCGGTGGGAGACCCACTTGTCAGCCAACCTAGCCAGCTTAAAGGGGTCCAAAATGTTCTGGTCAGCCACATACTGACGCAGCTCTGGTGAACAGGCTTCAGAAAAATGCTCAAAAAACAAGAGGTGGGACAACTCAACAAAAGTTTTCACCTTGTATCCATCAATCCACCCCATCATGTTCATGTGCGCAGTACTCACCCAGTCAACCCAAGACACATTCTCTCTTTTCTTAAATTCCCTGAACCTTTTAAGGTATTGGGCAGGTGTCTTGCCAAACTTGGCAATCAAAGCAGACTTCATACACTCATACTGACCCCTTTCTTCCACACTCAGCTTCAGAATACAGTCATATCCAGTTTGAGGCACTCTGCTTAACAAACACTTAGCCCAATCTCTTTTATCTACATCATGAATTGCACAAGCCATTTCAAACGCTTCAATCCATTGGAGGATATCTGAACCCTCCACAAACACACCAACCAAATCTTTCATAAACTTGGTGGCTGGGGACCTGACACTCTCACTGGATCTAGCTGAAGTCTCCACTCTAGCTTTCTCTAGCTGGATTCTCTGACATTCAGTGTCCTGGCTTTTGAGTTCAAGGTCCTTATTTCTGAGTTCAAGATCCCTATTCTTGAGTTCCACTTGCTGTGCCAGCTCCTCTTTCTTAAGCTCAGCTTCTATTTCCAACTTGCGATATTCAAAGGCTAACTTCATCCTCAATAACTCAAGTTCCATGGAATTGCTGGGGTTTGGAACAGAGGCAGCAGGAATGGTGGCATTCCCAGAAACAGATTCAGCGACAACCCCAGGGGCAGAGTCCTCACTGGTTGCATCCCCCCCTTCCTCAAGAGTTTCACCATCAGTCTGGTAATCCACCAGGGCAGCTATCAGCTCAGCCCTAGACTTATCCACAAAGTCTAACTCCCTGGCTTCACAAGCACTCTGGAGAGCCTCTAAGCTCATCCGAGTCAATTTACCATTTGCAATGGGCTCCATTGCCTGTAATGCAGTTATTTGGTACACACCCAAACCTTAATCTAATAAAGTGCGGATATTTTGTAAGTGGCACGGTTATACACTGAGTCTTAAAACCATAAGCATCCCACCGCTGCCACCAGCTTTGTAAAGACGACCGGTGGGGGGGTCTGTACTTCTGCTCTCTATATGGTAGAGGGGAGGCACAGAGGACCCCAGCCAAGATTCTCTAATACGGTAGCGATGGGCGAGCAATCAAGGCCTAGCTTCTCAGGAGGTGATGCAGGCTGGTTCTTAAGTACAGTGTATCCCCAAGCCCCCACAAAGGAATGTCCACACACTGTATTACTGAAAACACAGTCTTTATATAATTAGTTCAAAGGTTATGTACACTTATCACAATAACGCACTTTGTGCTCAGGAAAATCAGCAATGGTAAATATCTACAATTCTAAAGTGGTACCACTAATATTAGACCTCATTAAAGTGCATTCACAATACTGTAGAAATGGCACACAGATCAATAAGAAGGAAACCAGCAATAGAGAGAGGAGAGATAACAGAGGGTTGAAACAATAGGCAGAATACTGGCCCTTGCTACTGGACACAGTTCTGTGTGGAGATCCCCCCACCTGGGCAACCTGCAAAATAAAGAGATATAACACCAGCCCAGTCCAGATATTGTTCAATAGTCTATTTCTCTCCTATAATGTTTTTACCCCCCCAATGTACCTGGTGGAGTCGAGTTCCTCGAAAAGGCGTCGACAAGCGTCGAGGGACTCGCTGTTCGGCGACGGGGAATCGACGGCCCTTCTTGAATGCCTTCCTTTTCAGGCGGGAGGCACGGGGCGTCGAACGTCCGTCGACAAACGAGGCCGAACGTGGTCGAAGAGGCGGCAGCTCCGTCCGAGCGGTGCTCGTCGGCGTCGGGGCGTCGGCGTCCTGCAAGGCGGAGGTGTGCGGGGCACCTCGATGACAATAGTTCTGGACCGCAAAGATTGTAGAGACGGGAGCCCAGCAAGGGCGTCGAGTCGTCCGAGTCTTTGGGGTCGTCGGGTGGCGGGAAACCCACCGGCAGGTTTCTCCTCGGCGCGTTGGTCGTCCTCGACTTTCTCCGGCAGGATAAGCGGTCGACGATGCGGTCGAGAGAGTCCTTCGATTGAATGTTCTTAGGCAATGGAGCGGACGGCTCCGATCGTCGGCGGCACGGCGTCAAGTGGTTCCCACGGCTGGGCACACAACTTCGACGGGCCTCCAGCGGTTACACAGACCTGCGAACCCTGGTCGACGGCAATGGACTTCGACGGCGTCGATGTCCGGGTGCTTCACTTCGATCTCCTCGGCGGTCCCGTCTCGGGTCGGCAGCCTTTCGAGGGTCTGACTTCCAGGGCGCTTCGGCGAAGATTCAGCGGTGCTCGATGGTCCCTCGGAGCACGGGAAGAGGGCGCCTAGCCAGGTCCTCTCTCGGGTCAGTCCTCGACGATTTCGACAACCTTCAGTTCCGTCGAAGCAAATGCCACAGCAAGTCTTCTTCTTCCAGCTGGACGTCGAGGATCAGCAAATCCAGTTACTCTTGAGTGGAGACTCAGCTTCTGAATGCTTCTGAACAATTTCCAGTGGTGAGAGGTCCCCAGATATACTATTCTGTCTCTCATCCACACTGCTGGCACACACACAGCAGCCAATCACACAGAAGGGCATTCATGCAGTCAGTCAGCCAATCAGGCACACAGTGCATTCAGGCCACACTCCTCCCTTTCAGACACTCACAACAAGGAATGTGGATTGGGACAAGTACCCAGCCATTCAACACTACACACTGCATTCAGGCCAGTTTCGGGCAGGGCTGTCTCAGTCTTTGTCTCTCATGCCAGAAACCAGACAACCACAACAAGGAGTGTATATTGGTCACACACTCCATTCACCCAGGTCCCACCCACAGGAGGTACCCATAACATACAGTCACTGGGAAGGCTCCAGTCAGTCTAGCTGGGCCTTCACAACAACACCATATATGGAACTTCCACCCAACAGCCAGTCAGGGGGAAGGGACAGAGTCAGGGCATCCCAGGACTTTGGGAAAACAAGACAACAGGCAATAGAAAGCAAGAGGCCACAGGGGCCATCTTGTTTCTATCAGGAATCAACTGATCCCAATGGCAGGGCCTGGGTATCCCAAAATGGAGGACACCCAGAGCACCTGTCCAATTCAGCATGGAGCTGCCACCAGCCCATACCCTGCTCTGTGGGCCACCCACAGGTGCCCAAAAACATACACTAGGGGCACAGGGTTGTACCCCCCACCCATGGGTGCCATAAGGGTATCCCAGGGGTCTGTTCACCAAACCAAAAGAGAGAGCTGCACTGCCAGGAGTCCCAAATGGATTCCTGGGCAGAAAACATAACAGAACACACGATAAAAGGCAGAAAAGGACAAGGATTCAGAGGCCCTGTCCCTCTGATACATTTCCAGCATCACACTCATAAAGACACTCTTGCTTGGAAAGTTGTTGAAGCCGCTCTTGCCCTGGTGGAGGTGCTGTTGGCAGAGATGGTAGTGGATCATCCCTCATCTGGTGGCAGTGGGCGATACAGTTTTAGAACCAGCGAGTCAGGCCCTGTTTGGAGATACATCATTCCTTGCTGCTCCATGCAAAAGTGACGAAAAGACTTCTGAAGGTTCTGAAGTCCTTTGTCCTTTTGTGCAGTAGCACCTTGAGCATTCTTATGCGCAAAACGGAATTACCATACCAAATAATCTTGGACCCAAATAACCAGACAGACTCAAAGAATATGGCAAAATACTACTTTATCAGTCCAAATAAAGTAAGGAGACCTGGTGAACAACAAATGTAGTCCACACACACCTATATTTCAGTTCCACAAAGGCTTTATACCTCAATGTATGTCAGATATGACGTCATCCTACATGGCAAACAATAAAACCTATCAGGTGAGGGATTGGTTAGGGGAACATATCTACCTATAGATTCTATAAGTGTTAGTAACACAATTGCTGCCCCATATCTGTTAGGCATGCCTTGAACTTCCCTCTAACTACGTATAATACAGCAGCATAACAGCAGCAGATTGGCCATTGCAACAGTGTATGCTCACCATTGCATAGGCCCTCATGATTGCTTGCTAGCACGTAAGCAAAATTAAACCCAGGTGCAAGGACCAACATCAGACCACTACCCACTTGGCCAATTAGCCTACCATCTCTCAGTTGGGCTACGAGCCAAGGCCTCTCTTTTGTAGTTGACCTTGCTGGCTGTTCTCTTCTCCGGAACTTTAAGTGGAGTTAAGGTACATGCTTATCTTCAGCTGGAGCTTATGACTAGGTCTTGTTTCCTGGTCTTGCACCATGTGTGAGGAGACCATGCATTTCTCCAACAAGCATTTTATTTAGTGCTATTTCATTCAATATATCCTATGTGTCATGACTCTCTTCGGCCTCTGGAGACTTGGTTGTTCCATTTCAGATATACTTTCTTCATCTTTAATTGTCAATACTTGGCATTCACAAATGTTGGCTCATTTACTTGATCTAAGAGAAATATGTCCTGCGTACATTGCTTATCCTCATTAACTCCCTTTGCACCAAGCAGTTGCTTTTTGCGTGGCATCCTTGATCTCTGGCCAACAGCTATTCTTTGTTTGTGCACACATGTGTATTTCCACCATCTGTCAGCTCTGCAGCCTTGTTCTCTCTCCTTCGGTCCATTTGCTTACTATTCTCCAGAGTCGACATCCATCTTTCCAACATGGCCGCTTTAGCCATGTTATGTTTTCTACTGCAGCAAGCTTCTATATAACTCATCTACCTTGCGTTTCTGCAAATATTCATTCACTACTCATCTAGTCATTTATCTTCCCTGTATATATATTTACTTTGTTTCTTCAGTTACATCTTCATTCTTTAAGATTTCTTATTTCGTTTCAGTGCGTCATCATCTCTTCTCCTTATGATATCACTTTGCTCTTGTCAGATTTTCTTTACAGCTCTTCGTTATTCATATGGTAATTGTAAATCTCCTGCTACCACTTCAGTTTGTGGGTACATTCGGTCATGTTGTCTGAGTGCACAACGTCTCTCATACACTCAATGAGGTATTGGGATAATACCTGGTGTCATGCACAGTGTCTTCTGGTTCTTCATCCAGTATGACAGAATTGGGGGGGTCTTCTCTACATTCTCCCCCTCTTGTCGAGTCCTAGACCACCTCCTCCTCTTCTTCAATTTTCTTCATCTTCCTAAAGAACGACTTCTTTGGGAACCATATCTTCGTCTCCCCCTCAGGTCACCTGCATTCTTTATGTGTTCACCCACACTCCAGGTCATGTGGCAGCACTCCCCAATTGGTTGACAGAACACCCATCGTCCCATGTAATTCTTATAATCCTTAGGGTAATAAAACTTCCTGGGGGTGTTAGCAGACTTTCTTTCAGGTGCTCACGAGAGGTGTTTTCGGTCTGTGTGTGTTCATCAGCCACAGCATTCACGTTAAGCATTACCTTCATCCCAATTGCTTTCTTTGCTGTCTTCTTGCACTGTCCTATGAATATTCTTATTAAACAGAATCCTAGCAACACTAACACTAGTATTGCTGCAAGTAATTTGAAGGCATTTGCCAACAAGGTTGGAACCCATGAAAACCGACAAAAAACAGTCGCCTTCTTCGGTCTCGTCTACTTCTTCCATCATCTTTGTATGCAGGGTTCACAACATAGTTATTGCTTTTGTCAGGGTTCCCTTTTCTTCAATGTGGTCAGGCATGAATGTACAGCAAGAATGTCTGATCTTGGGGCTCACGCCTCCTTCCATTGCTGTAATTAAGTCCAGGACATACCTGTTCTGGTGTGTCATCAGCCTGATGGCCCTCAATAATTCTTTGATCGCATTAAATCCTTTTATTGTTGTCTAAATCGTTTCTAACAGCTCACACCTAATGATCTGTAACCACTTTGTGTTTGCTGCAGCTTGGAATCCTGTCAGGAATATAGCCGAAAATATCACTGCCGGCTTGCAGAACAGTTTATGTTCATCTGGAATGTCATCATAAGCTTCTATTGATTTTACTGAAAAGTAATTCTCCCTCATCAGTCGTGTGAGGTTAAGCGATCTCTTCCTCCTCAGGTGTGCATCCATTTTCGGAAAGCTATCAATGTGAAGGTCACTTTGGGGAATCACCAATGCAAGAACATGTATAATCACCATTAAACACGTTCCTCCCCAATTCTTAGGCAGCTTCATATAAGCCTTGGATCCACAGGCCCAATAGTGATAATATTAGCACGGAAGTTCCTCCATTCGTTCCTGGTACTTAAAGTGTCTGCTTGCATCCTTTATTCTCTCCAACTACAACCAAGTCTTTGTTCCTGAAGCATATTTTCACATTCTTCATTGGTAATATAGATACGGGTCCGGCTTCATTTTCGAACCATGCTAGCAATTTGGAACACTTGGCCCATGCCACAAGACATCCATTATTCACAATTTGTCCTATCGCTACTGGGTCTTTCATCAATCAAGGTGGGCTGCATGGTAACATTCCTTCTTCCCATCCTGTACTGGAGGCAACTCGTCCATATACCAACAGCTGAGGCCTTTCCCAGTATCCTACCTGTCCTGATGTTTCTAATGTAACCGCACAATTCAGCCTTTTTTGTTCAACAATCTTTATTTGTTCTCCAGTCATGAATGAGTATAAGAGCATTCTTCTCTTCCAACCAGGAACTTTTCCTATCTTCTTTGTTTTTATGTAAGAATCTTCATATGGAAATGTTTTTCTCGATTGCCATCGTAGGGTTGATCATTTTCCCTCAAATTGTCCTCTTGTTGTACATGCTGCTAAATGGTTAAGGCACTTTGCATCGTGTAGGGATGAGAGAACACACAACAGCTTCCATCCGACATTCTCTGCCCCACTTCACTCATGTGTTGATATCACGTTACTCTTTAAATGGGCTGAATTATCAAGCTATGAATCTATACCTTCATGATCTTCCCCAACATCTCTTTAGAGTCAGGCAATTTGTTTAGTGATATCAGGAAATATTTCACTTGTGACTTTATCAGGAATGGAAAGAGACGTTCAATTGTCAAGCATTTCATCTGAATTGTAAAACAATATTTCACGAAAAGTGTAAAGCATCATAAAATAAAGACAGCAATCTAGTTACCAGAAGTATTGCCATAGTATTTCGGTGCCACATTCTCTCTTTTGGAGTGGCTGGTCTTCTTGTTAGCAGTGTGTGCCTAATATAACGGAAAGGTTCAATTTTCAAATGTCATTATTCTCCTTGAATTACTTTTAAAATGTGCACTTTTTTATAACAGGAAGTGGATGATAATAGCAATAAATACTCTGAATAATAGGACCATTTTTAGGATTTCCAAAAAAAGCAAAGACGTCCGCGTTCCGTCGCACTAGAGCTGGATAGGTTCAAAGCATGTATACAAAAACAGCATGCAGAAATGCATGCAACATTTCAGGAAACATAAAAATGTGTTGTGCAATCTCAGTCTCTCAGTCTATTTTTAGTTCAATTGAAAAAGTCTCTGGAACTACAGCAAGTCCATTCACTTCCTATTAAGGCTTAGGAAATGTAAAATTGTGCCAGACAGTTTTTTAATCCATTAGTTCTTTATCCTTGCTCTTGGGTGGCCGATCTGGTCTGCATGCGCAGAACTTCTTCTCTTGCTTCACTGTCAGTGGGTGCCGGAGGGATCAGGGTCTCTCCTTTGTAGGGCTTCACGCCACTTAAGAGCAGCCAGGCTCTTCGCCCTTGGATCTACACACTGCATTGGGAGTGGCCCCATCTACTAGGTACAGTCAATCAACACAGGGCTTATTCCAGGTGCAGACAAAGCTCTTTACGAGCACCTGGTCCCCTGGATACAAACAAGGCTGTTTGAGTGTGTCAATAAAATTAGATGGCTCAGTGGCTTCCTCAATCTTCTACGATCCTTCCCTCAGATTGTTGATCTGTTGCAAAATATAAGAAATACTAGTGGTCATACTTGTCAAATAATCATGCATCTCATCACCTAATGTCTTCGCTATACTATGGGCATCAGTTTTTACTCTAATGGGAGGACCAAGAGGTACTCTCATACGGCGCCCTGTCACCAACTCATGAGGAGTTAGGTGGTGATATGAACCAGGCTGTTTTCTCAGGGCCAACAAAGCAAAGGGTAGGCAATGCAGCCATCCCTTCTTCAGAATAATTTTTATCTTTGCAAAGTCTGTTTAATCTTTCAGAGACACCATTGGCCTGAGGGTGTTATGCGGACGAAAACTTGGGTTTTATTCCTAATAAAAACAATTTGTTTTGAACAATTCATTTTTAAAGTGCGGGCCATTATCAGACCACAAGACTTCGCATACACCCCATCTATGAAACACCTTACGCACAAGGAACTTGGCAGCGCATGTGGCATTGGGGTGCATGCATGGACCTGCCTCGATCCATCTGGAAAAGGGACATACTGCTACCAGCATGTACCTATAACCATTACTTACTTGCAACATATCCACATAAGCTATATGTAGATGCTGAAATGGGCCATTAGGTCTAGGGATTGCTCACCTCACTGTTCGCTAGATGTGTACCGCTGTACATTTCTGGGACATAATGCAATTTACAATAAACTGTGCAACATGTCTAATAGATTTGGTGTGAACCAGTCTTCTGCGATAATTGCAGCAAGACTCTCTGGTGGTGTGTGCGGGATAATGAAGCTGCTCCAGCGCCACCTTTAATAATGCTAAAGGCATAACTGGCTTTCCAGTACTGTCCTGTCTCCTTAAAGCCTCAGTGAGGTTTAAAGAACAACCACGCTTCCTACATAATTCCTGCTCTTCCTGTGGAGCTCGAACTTGCAGCTCAATTAACTGTACAATGGACAACATATTAAAACCTTCCTCCATCAGCATGCATGCATCGTTCTGATCCTTGCCTAACATCTTCTATTTGGAAAATATGCTGCTCTTTTAGCCTCTACTTCTGCAGCTTTGTTTCCACAAGAAATTAAGTCTGTACCTTTAGTATGGGCTATGCATTTCACCACGGCGCTAGACAATGGGAGACTAGGTACTTTAATGAGCTTGCCCAATGGGGACGCATGTTGCACTGGAGTGCCCTGTGCGTGTAGGAAGCCCCTCCTCCTTTCCCAACGTGACAACCCTGTGTGTACTGTTGTCATCACGTAGGCAGAGTCAGAATAGTTTAGTTTATTATTTATATAGCACACCATACCCTGGGGCATCAGGGCGCAAACAGACAAGAATGTGCTCAACTTAGTTACAAGTACATGATAAGTAGGAAAGTACAGGCATCAACAATGTTACAATAGGTATGTACAAGGTAGGGTCAGGGTCAAGGAACAATGAGGGAACAGGGCGCATGTTTCCTGCATAGTCACAGGGTTATAATATACAGTTATGTACAGTGTGACATATCGGGTGGCACCAGTGTCATAGTGATGTGATGCGCACAGGACTTCAATCACATAGTAAGTAAGCTCCAGGAGCAGAGAGTGGGTGTCAAGGGAGGTGCATCTAAAGGGTCATGCAGGTTAGAGTAGTTAGATGTCATTAGCTCTCAGCCACCTGGTCAGGTTCTGTCTGAAATTGGCAAAGGGCTGAGGTTCTCTGATGCCATGGGGGAGGGAGTTCCACAACTGCGCAGCCTTGACTGAGAAGCTATGTCCTCCTTTAGTGGAGAGTTTGAAGCGCGGAACTTGGAGGCAGTTCGCGTTGGCTGTTCTTGTTGGTCTAGATGAGGTTCTTTTACATAACCTGTCCATGAGGTAGGGTAGAATACACACTGTCAATTCCTCATCTTCAAATCTTTGAAGGGCAGCGTTGAGCGCCACTAATTCTGCAGCCTGCGCTGAACAATGTGAAGGCAGTCTTGCACTTGTCACTACTTCAAATTCACCATTCCTTTTTAATTTCACTACTGCCGTCCCAGTATGCCTTTAACCAGTTGTTTGGTCCATTTTTGAAGAACCATCAATAAATAGGATTTCCCCTCCTTCGAGAGCATTCTCTCTAACATGGTGAATGTCATCATAAAATTCAGTATATGTTGTGCAGTCGTTTACATTGTCATCCTTTTCTACTGGCTTTGCTTTAATTGTCACTGGATTCAGTATTCTACATCCAACAATTTTCATTGCAGGATTTGAAATAATCACTTCACATCCAGACGCTCTTTGTGTAGTCAATGTGCTTTTAGGTTTTTCCAAAATGGCTAATAGCGAGTGCTCGACAAATAATGTTATTGAGCATCCCATTGTAATACTGGTGGCTTTTTCCAATCATGAAAGCAGCAGCGCTTGTTCACAAGAGTAGTGCTCTTTCATTAATGGGTCTGAAATCCCACTATAATGTCCTTGTCCTAATGTCTTTTGTGTGAGGGTATTAGCCTATTTGACCTAAAACATTTGACCTAATGACCAAATTTACCTTTTTTGTGGGGTCCAAATTGACTTTTTTTTGTCTGACTGCCATTTACGTTGATTTTTTTCCTTTTCTTGCCTCCAATTTTTCTGGTTTCCTTTCTTCTACTTTACTGTATCTTTAAATAAAAAGGGACGCTTAGAGAAACGAAATATATATTTCTTTATCAATTGATTGTGTTTCAGAAGTGCGCTAATATATACCATTCAAGAGAACCATTCTGGGAATGTTGATTTTCTGTACTAGCTCTTCTTGGTTGAGACATATATGGACTATGTAATGTCCTGCCATCGTTTGGATGTGAGGAAAAGTGAGAGAAATGTTCCAGATGGTGCCAAGAACACATACCTTTCTTGGTTGTGTGGCAAAAGTTTATTTATCGATAGGAAAAAAATGAACGATTTGAAAAAACTATATTTCTTTAACTGTGCCTTTTCAGTTCACAATGTTTTCATTTGCTTTCAACTCCTAACATGCTTCATAATGGTTTTCTAGCAAATCTCGTGAGAAGTAATCGTTGAGTTCATTTCGCAAATTGCTTTTTCTCTTCCTGCTTTCTAAACACTTTCAAGTTTCTGTAATTACATTTCTACCGCGGCTTGGAAAGACAGGAAAATCCACAAAACCCAGACGTCCTTCCATGTAAGTGTAAATCAAGTGTGATTTGTATATCTGTTAGCCAAAATGAAGGCTGAATAATATATATTATTCTTTAGATGCTTGAAGACTATGCGCAAGGTTATGCCGTACATCATAAGATCAAATGTTTTTCGTTCGCATTTCCGCGACCAATGAATTTTCAAGCATGCATCACCAATCCTTGTGTGAGTACTGCTGTCATCACTACTCCATTTGAATGCAAAAAAGTAAAATTCTTCACCATAGTCTGGTATTCCAAACACAGGGTCTGTACAAATCGCCCTTTTTAGTTCTTCGAATCCTTCAGTCATGTAATCTGTCCATGTTATCTCACATTTACTTGTCCGTCTGTCCTTGTTGGTCGAATCTATGTTCTGTAATCGAAAACCCAGGCCCTACAATAATTACATAGGCCCAAGGACTGTTGCATTTCCTTTATTGTGTTAGGTTTTGAAGTTCTCATAATTGCTTCTGCTCTCTCAGGTGTCACTTTTCTCCCATTTTGAGAGATATGCTGTAC
Organism: Ambystoma mexicanum; assembly: GCF_040938575.1. Taxonomy (NCBI): domain Eukaryota; kingdom Metazoa; phylum Chordata; class Amphibia; order Caudata; family Ambystomatidae; genus Ambystoma; species Ambystoma mexicanum. The sequence goes on along the minus strand of NC_090941.1, from coordinate 582,289,651 downwards.
TGTGTACAGGACCTCTTCCTGACAGTACTGTAGTTTCTCCTTGTCTACCTTATATCCTTTTTCTACTAGTATTGTCATTAGTCGAACTGAATCTTCTCTACACCTTTCCTCTGTCTCACTGCACACTAATATGTAATCGACGTACTGAATTATTGTGCTCGAGTTGTAACTTACCCAAGTCCATTTGAAGGACTCTATTAAAGATTGATGGGACTCACAGTACCCCTGAGGTAATCTTGAGTATTTTAGTCACCGATTTCTATACGAAAATGAGGCCAAATCCTGCGAGTCTTCATAAAGGGGAATTGAAAAGAAGGCATTTTTGAAATGTACAACTGTAGAATATTTGGTCTTAGCTGGGATGTTACATAAAATTGCAGCTGGGTTTGGTACCAGAGGAAACTCTGCTTTGACAATATTGCTTATGGGACGGAGACCTGAATAAATCTCTACGACCCCATGTTGATTTCTTCATGGGGTACACAGCCGTGTTACATGGGGATTCTGATGGCACCAATATTCCTTGCTTCATTAAAGCAGAAATGGTCGCAAATATGCCTTCATCTGCATCTCAGGATACGGGATACTGTTTTTTTCGTGGCAAAATTGCTCCCGGTTTAAGCTCAATTTTGACTGCTCCTGCTCCACTTAATAGACCTGTGTCATAGGGAGTGTTGGTCCATAAGATGCTTGGCACCTTTTCTAAATCTTCCTGGAGAATGACAGTTTCTTTTTTACCAATCCCATTCTCTGCGGTATATCTCTGTTCTCATCCAATAAGTGAGACTTACGAAAAATACTAATTCATCGTCTGAAAATTCATCTCTTAACCCTCATCATCTGGCCCATGAACAGCTACCCTTTCTTGATTTACCCCTGTTGTCTCTAACTCTATGGGAATGACTTGTCCTTGCTCATCATCCAGTGGTATTTCTGGTCTAAATGGTCTATGCTCGTCTCTTAATTTAATCTGATCTATCCCCCGTTTCCTTCCATGGAGACCCTGCAATGCTGCCCATAACCTTGTGGCCTTCTTTCCCTCTCATCAGTCTATATAGATCCCCAATCCTTTTCCCTATGCCTTCTGCCTCATGTTCGTCGGCCCATGTCTGTACTTTCGGTATCCCTTGCAGCTCCCTGTGGGGCTGTTTTGATCCTCTCTCCGTCCCATCACTCTCGTGCTTCAATGGGTAGCATGCTTCTGTTAACAATATGATATATTTCATCGGCTTTTTGTCCCCCCCCCCTACTCCTCATTTCTTCTTCTTCTCATCTCCCTATGTTCTTTCAATCTTTGGGCTTCTATGTCTTCACATTTCTTTTCTTCTATTCTCTCTTTCTCCCGTTCTTCATATCTTCTCTGTTCGTCCTTTAGTTTCCTACCCCTTTCTTTCTCTTCCTTATATGCCCTTCCTCGTTCCTTTTCCTTCTTTTTCCTCCCGCTTCTCCTTTTTTAATATCATCAATGCTCTTTCCATCTAATTTCAATAGTATCTGTCCTCCCATCCACTAGTTCGGTAATATTGTCATTCCACTTGTTTTGTCTCTCTTTTTTGTCTTCTAGCTTTCTCTTCTATTCATCCTTATGTTCGTCATGTGTGGACATGTATTTACGTTCTTTAGTCTTACTTTCCACTATACTGTTTTCGCTATTGTAAGCAGGAGGTGTGTATGTTGGATTAACATACCCTGCTGCTGCTTTTTCTTTTAATATTCATTTGTTTTGGCTGTGCAAGCCTTTACAAAATTGTATAAAACAAAGTCAATAACAGCTTCCAAAATATAATCTGTAAAATATACAAATTTCTTTCATAAAACAACTTATTCTTTTTCTTCACCAAACCCTGCCTCTTACATTTATAACCTCGAAATCTGGATTTCATCAACCTGGTTTCACAAAATGACCATTTTAGATATCTATTTCACAATTTAATAGCACCTGTATGACTGTCGATAGTAGTGCAGCATTTGTGCCAGAGATTAGTCTTTCCCACAAAAAATCAGATGTAATATCTTTTTCTCTGTGCACAAAATTTCTGAATAAATGTAAGCGATGGATCCTTGTACCTTCACAGTCCATAAGCAGATGTTTTTTACGTTTGTTTGGCAGGGTTTTCACAGACAGAACACAGTTTTTTCGCTTTTATCCCTTGTTTTCGTCTCTCTAAAATTGCTCCACAATGAATTAGATTTAGTCTCATTCTTAAAATATTTGAACGCAGTTTTCTGTCGGGGAATTTCATTAGAAAACCCGATAAACAACCAAGTTTCTTCTCCCTCCTCAGGAAAGCGCTTTGAATGGAGTCCAGTATGACCGTTTCTATTGTTTCAATCCAGTCTAACTGTTCTATCTTTTTTTTTAATGTAAAGAGGGTTTTAAATCAAGATTTCTATATCCAGATCTGTTTTAGTCAATATTTTCATTACGTTGTCCCCAAGAAAGTTCAAAAGGGGCGATTTGCCCTGTAATTTATGAGCCCCCAGGTCTCCCTAGAAGGTGGGTTTTTTTCCCATCACTATATCTCAAAACGGGGAAATCAGTTTCCAATCTGCCATGATCTTCAATGACTTTAAGCCCAACTCAATCCTCAAGCATTTTATAGAGGTACAGTTTGGAAGACCCAAGGCTTTTTTCCAAAGACGACCTTCAAATAGTTCCCAGTTAGTTGCCCAAAGACCTGGTTTAGCTTCCAGTCCATAGAGTAACACTGGTACTATTTTTGCTAAGTAGTATTTTACCAATGGGCGGATTGAAAATGTACAAAATTGGTGGTTCAATTTAACCATTTGAGAGCCGGCTTGGATTGTCTTATCCATGACATCAGAGTGTATTTTATATTGGGCTGGATAGGCATATATATTATAGCCCAAATATTTTATCGCTTCTACAACTCAGATGCATTTTGGCCTCCCAATTTCCAGCTCTTATATTTATTCTTTGTCATTGGGTGTTTGAAGATTAAGATATTTGACTTACTAGAATTGTTAGTCTGTTAATTTCCACATACTCATTGAGTCTTGTTAGCAGACGTCGTAGACCAATTGCAGTTCTATCAAGGAGTACTATGTCATCTGCGTAGGCCAGCCAACATATCTTTCTCCCATTTAAGGTTGGACTAGCCAACGCAGATGACTCTAGAAACAACCCCATGTTTGCCAAAAACAGGTTAAAGAAAAGAGGTGCTCCTAGGCACCCTTGTCTAACCCTTCTATTCACCTCTACAAATTTGGACAAATTACCCATTTCGTCTAATCGAACTCTTAGATTTGTAGCTTTATGCAGTTCTACCAAAATTGATAGTAATGATTCTGGCATTCCCCACTTGCGCAGTTTTTGCCAAAGTGGTGCTCGTTCTACCTGATCGAATGCGCTAGATAAGTCCATCCATGCTCCATACAATGGAAGAGAGTTTTTTTCCCTGTTTGTTCACTCAGGATACTCAAAATTGATCCACTTACCAATGTCAAATGACCCTTCCGAAATCCAGTCTGGTACTGTGATAGGATTTCATGCTCTTCTACCCATGGCAGAATATGATTTAATAAGAGTCTCATTCATATTTTGCTTTCAATATCTAGCAATGCTATTGGCCTATAGTTTGTAGCCACTCGACGATCATCTATTTTAAAAATTGGTATTACCAAAGCCGTTTTCCAAGAGATCGGAAATACCCATTTTTGGATGATTCCCCTGTAGAGACAATATAGTAATTCCGACCAAAGTTTTGGTTCTCCCTTCAATGTCTGATAAGTCAGACCATTTAATTCTGAGGCCTTGGAAGTTGAGGAATTAATTATGATTTCATAAATTTCTTCTTCTTTGATGTGAAGTTTCCAAGGCATATCTGGATTAGTCGTAAAGAGACAGTGCTTTGACTTTTATAGGTCTCTGTAAAATGGTCAACCCAATCTTTCTCAGATACCAGATTACAGAGCGAGTCACCTACTCCCCCCTCAAATTGGCTTAATGTTTCCCAAAAATGTTTGCTATTACTTTCTTTTAATATATTGAGGACATATTCACCATCTATTTGCATACGTATTTGCTTTTGCGAGATTGACCATGATTTATAATTAATTTTTTCCTTTTTTAGTTCTATTTTTAGTTGATATTCCGTATACCCCTTTTTCTGATTTCTCGCAATGCTTTTCTATGTTCTCTTTTTCTCCTTTGTGTTTTTTCATCAAAGGCGTGGAGGTGCTTTTGGTTCACCCTCGCTGTTAGTTCTTCAGGTGCCAGTGTTTCACAAATAAATTTACTAAATCTTGTTGGATCAGTTTCCAGAATGACTCGGGGACCTCTTTTAGCTGCCTATTAAGCTTGAGACCCCCATTCTTATATTTCCTTTGTCTAATTTTCCCATTGTTACTTTCTAGATCCTGAATTTCTATTCTTCTCTTACTCTTAAGATATTTTGGAATGTTAATTCCAGTCTGGAATGGTCACTGGCCCCGTCTTGTTTTAAATTGAGGGTGAGGGGCGCGGAATGCAGATTTTTAGAGATAAAGATGAAATCTATTGCAGAAGATGACTTCCCTCTGTGCCATGTTTTATATACACCTTGGTTGCTCTCTTGCAAGCAATTTATCATTCTGAGATCCCAACATTTCATAAAATCTTGCCACATTTTACCCCCGCTTGTTTTTTCAGCCTCATATTTTTGAACAACCAAACAGTTGGCATTAAAATCTCCTGCTAAGAATAAATTACTGGTAGCTGAATCCACCTTGACTGCTTCCAATAGTAGACCTAGATTTTCAAAAAAAATGTCCAGTTTTGTACTGGCGGGGTTCCAGTAAATATTTATCAAAACCAAAATTGCATGGAAACCTAATGAATGTTTCCCTATTTCTACTATATTGGTAAAGATATGATTTTTCAATGCTGTCAACAAGCCCCCTGATGGTCGTCCCAATGATTTTTGTGCAGCCGGTAAGGAAAGGATTGTATATCCTTCGATATTCAATGGATTTACCAGCCAGGTTTCTTGTAGTAAAACAACATCACCCATATTAAATAGATGTGCCCTCATTTCTTTTGCTCTTATAGCACTGGAGCCCCGCGAGTTCCAACTGAACACATTTAGGTCATCTTTTCTAAAGATGCTGTGTTCCCAGTCCTAGGTTCTGTAACACTTGTGTTAGAATTTCTGGCAGGAGTGAAAGGGTTCCTTCCTTTGTCCTTGATTCCATCTCTTTTGCACCCTCTTTTATCCGGTTCTGTTCATTGGGAATGACTCTTCCCTTATTTATTGGTAGTCAGGCATTCTTGTTTTTTTACTAGTGGTTTTTATTTCTGAGTCATTAGATGAGAGTTCCAATCCATATGACTCCAACTCCTCTGATTCTTGTAGCATAATTTTTTTCATGCTCTCTGAAGTGAATACCAATTCCACCAGAAAGTGGTCTTGTGACAGTGGGAATTTGACGCTTTCTATTTCTTCTGTTGATAAACAATGAAGATTTTCCACTTTCATCGGGCCCAAAATTACAGTCCTGTTCAGTGATTTATGGTGCCCTATATTAGAGCGCAGTCTCAACCATACTCTTGGAGTGGTGTGGATTCTCAAATTACGGCGATCCGATCTTTCGCTGGTTTTTGATAGAGACTGTGAGGTCGCGTCACCATCCACATATTTCCCTGGGTTGCCAAGACTGATCAATTTTCCCTCCCCATTATAAATATAATTTTCTTGTATAGTGTCTAATACGCTTTCATTTACATTGATGAGTTACAACATCCAATATTGGGGCACTTGATTCTTTAGTAGTCTTCTGTTTTCTCATCTCGAAGATTGGAGCAATTTTTAACATACAGCCGCTATGTGCCATTTCAGTACTCTCTGGAGAAATGCTCTTTCTGCCATGTTGGAGATCTTTTTTCAAAAAGATTGGAGCCCATTTTATTGCTGCAGTTTGTTGAGGCACTTCATTTGGTTCTTTCATTGCTTGTAGTTTTCCTATTTCTGTTTTGTTCCTCGACATACACTCCTTTGCCTTTATCCATAGGTTTCTGCTTTCCTCTATCCTATTTTCTGTTTGTAGACCAATGCTTGCTTTTGTAATTACTGCAGTGCCTTCCAATGTTTTACATTTTCCTATTTCTATACTTTCAAGGATCTTTTTGGTTTGTTTCTGATTTTTCTTCTCTTGTATCATTCTATTTTTCCCCAACAGGGTTTGTCCACCAATCTCATTATTCGTTAATGTTTCTTGTTTCTCGAAGCTGTTTGGGTTTTTAGAAATTGTCTGTGGGGATATGTTTTCTGTTTGTTTTCCATTGTTCTTATTTCCTTTCAATTTTTTCTTTCGGTTTTTCCTTTTTCTAAGATCTACTGTCGCTGATCTCTCTCTTCGTATAACTTGTTTCCTTGCTTTTCTTCTGCCTCTTGATGTCTGATTGAAGGCTTGTTGCCATCCACAGGATGATTGTTTCTCATTTTCATTATTTGACTGCATTTTTTGCTGTACTTCTTCAATCTCCATTTCTCCTCCAACCATGTTGGCCAATCTTTGAAATTCTTCCAGCATTGAATCGGATAATGGTGCATCATCTAAAGAGTATTCTCAAATGATTTCTGTGGTACCTTGTTCTTGGTTTATTTTTCCACTTCCTTTCAACAGAGAAAGAACCTCCCCCAGAAGCTCGTTATTTTGTTTCTCCATTTGATTTTTTTCCTTCAAAGTTTGTTGTATTGACGTAATGTCTAAACCTTGTTTCACCATTTCCAAATTTAAATCCCTGAGCGGCAGGGTCATATTAGTGTTAATTGCGGTTACCAAACCCACTAAAGATGCATCACACAGTGCTGTTTCTTTCAATATCTCCAAAAGTGACCCACTTTGTACTTGTACCTCCAGTTTTAACATTTTGAAAACTGATACCAGTGAGTTTAGTACACAATTTAGAGCTTTCAGTGTATCTGTATTGGTTTCTGAACTTGTCTTATGTTCATACTGCTGGCCAATGTCACTTCTTTCTTCCAAATCACATCTTACGTTTTTAGACTGCTGAGGGTCTTGATGAGTCGGTATTTCCACATTTCCCTTCTCTCTTAATGACCCAGTTCTACTCCCCATGTTTGTTGGTGAGGAATGGATTTCCGTGCTAGAAGATGGAGTTTGTGGTTGTCTCAGTTCTTCCCATAAGATCAACGATTCTCCATCCGCATCACTCTGACTTTTATGACTTTTTTTTTCCAAAGTGATTTTCAATTTTCTGTTCAATTCTTTTTGTTGTTATTGTGTATTCTAAACCTTGTTTCCAATTATTAGTAATTGCAGTGTATAGGTTATTTTCTTTGTGGCTATCTAACAAGTGGACGGGTGGTTCCTCTGTATGCACGTGTGCTTGAATTTGTTACGGAGTGTGGGAGTATATATTTTGATGTTCTTGAGAGTTGGTAAGAATATCTATTTCCTGACTGCCTCCCAGATATGACCCATGCCCTTCTCTTTCCAAGTCCTTAGTGCTACGTAATTTCATGATGAAAACGTTTGATCTTTAATTTTCTAGTGTACTGTGGTCTGTAGTTTGAACAGGATCAAAGGAACTATCTCCCGCAGTCTCCGGCTTGTACTGAGCATTAACAGTAGCTGCTGATAATTTTCTATATCTTTATCAGTGCTTACATACAGATCTGTGGATGGGATCAAAGGAGTTGTCTCCCGCAGTCTCCCGCTAACACTCTATCTGTGCCGAGTTTACTCTGATTCTCTGGAATCTTACTTTCAAATGTAGTGCTTTTTTAGGGATGTCCCTCCTTTTTCCACTTATTGAGCTATATCACTTTTCTTTTCTAGTTCTTGGTATAGTCCTCTTATATGCCTGACCCCCAATCCAGATGTTATAGAGGCAATTTTCTTCCAAGCAGGTCAAGATGCCACGGGTGCACTAAGAATTGTGCCTCCCAAATAACCATAGGTTAGGATAAGTATTGAATACAGATCAGTAATCAGTTACCTTTTTGTTGCGCCCTCCAGCGCCAAACAGCCACACAACAGCCAACGCCCTGTACCCCGCCGGGCTTAACGCCGCAAGGGTGGTTGTTTCAGCGTTTTGTAGGGGAAGTAGATCACGTGACTCCTCACGTGACTTCAGGCTAGCTCCGCCTCCTCCAGGAAGCTAGCTACAGCCGGCAAGAGCCCCTCTCAGCTTGCAGTGCCGTGGTGTAAAACAAGAATGCCAACGTTCGTTTCTCCTTAAAAAAACAGCGCTTCTCAGTCCTTGCACACTCCTGCTGCTTTTAATTCCTTTAGAGGATAGAGTCCCCGTTTGTCTTCTGTCTTGTCATAATTTTTAGTAGGAGAAAGAGAAGTTGAGGGTGTTACATCCTCCTCTTTATGAGATTAAGCATCCACTCCTTCTTGGGCGGATATTCTCTCTCACTCCGATACATCTTCCGTAGTTCTAAAACAGCTAATCTTTTCTGTAGTTTCTTCCCTGTGTATGTAGCATGCAAGTATGTTGTCATGTGTTGCAATACTGTTTTTGATAGCAAACCTTCTTGAGGCCAGTGCACGAGTGTTTTATTAGTCGTGCCCTTCACCCACTCACTCAGCGTGGTACTTCCTAATCTTAGGTGTGTATCTTGGTAGTGTCCTACATAAATGCAAAAGGGGAGTGGCCCCCAAAATGATAAGTCATTTTTAACTGTCAATACTTACCAGGGATTTTCCGTTTATTATTTAATCACACTTCAACAAACACTTTGGCCAGCGCCATCAATTGCCGCCCATCTCCAAAAACCAGTTGCTTCAAACAATTCCCCAAATGTATACAACAGCATCCATTTTATCTCCTCATTTGTAATTTTTCATCAATTCGTGCTATCCTCTTACTGTGATTGATAGTGTTTAAAGACCTTATTTTATCCTGTTTTTCTTTAAATACTCTCCTCCTAAATGTGATTGGCACCAATCCCATGCTTTCCTAGGGTCTGATAATTTGTCCATTTCTATTCATATTGTTCTTATATTATTTGTAATTCTTTAACCTATTTTATCACCACTAATACGAAACACGTCAATATTTTTTACACTGATACTTTTTCCAAAAAAACCAAAACACGTGTGCACACTTTTTCTACAATCGTCTTGTCTTATTCTCCTAATAGACATATCTGATCTCTATTTTACTCCAATTTGAAGTGTGTCACGCACCCTTCCTTGGCTGTAGCCGCAGGAATCCCTTAAATAATACTCATTTTGTAGAGTTTTTGGTGCAGTAAATTCTATTCTCCTTGACATTAGGAAATGAGGCATCTCTTTAATCAAATCCGGTTTCATTCTGCCACTATATATATATATATATATATGCATGCAATATGGCCCCTCCCCTTTTATTTGCAACTTTCGATGTTTCTATTTACATCCGCTTTCCAGCTTGAGCCCTTCGGTATCGATTCTTCCCCAATCGCTCACTTCGCCTTCAGTTCACAGGGCGCCTGCAGGATCCGGACAGGAATCTCTTCAAAGAGGCACCTGCCCACCATCTCAGGTCACACGTGTTGTAGCACCGTTTCTCGCAGGAAACACTGCAGTTTTCCTGGCTGATGGTGGAAGACGTCAAGCACCCGAGATCGCTAGATCTACACCATCTGCACTGCTACCAAATTGTGCAGTAGCACCTGGAGCATTGTTATGCGCAGAATGTATTTACCATAACAAATAATCTTTGAACCAGATAACCGGACGGACTCAAAGAATATGGCAAAATAATACTTTATTATCAGTCCAAATAAAGTAGGGAAACCTGGTGAACAACAAATCGTAGTCCACAGTTCCACAAAGGCTTTATACCTCAATGTAAGTCAGCTACGACGTCATCCTACGTGGCAAATAATAAAATCGGGTGGAAGGATTGGTTAGGGGAACATATCTACTTATAGATTCTATAAGGGTTAGTAAAACAATTGGCTACCCTCATCCATTAGGCAGGTGTTGAACTTCCCTCCAACTACGTATAGTACAGATTATAGCAGCATAAAAGCAGCGGATTGCCCATTGCAACAGTGTATGTTCACCATAGCATAGGCCCTCATGATTGGTTGGCACTCTAGCCCAACCTTGAACATTCGGCTCGTGAGCACCACGCAAGCAAGACGAAACCCAGGTGCAAGGCAAATTAACCCAATATCTCTCAGTTACATCTTCATGCTTTAAGTATTTGTATATTGTTTCAGTGCGTCATTGTCTCTTCTCCTAATGACATCAATTTGCTCGTCAGATTTTCTTTACAGCTCCTCGATATTCAGTGGTACCTGCAAATCTTCTGCTACCACTTCAGTTCGTGGGTACATTCAGTAGGGGTGTCTGAGTGCATGACGTCTTTCATACACACGATGCGGTACTGGGATTATACCTGGTGTTATGCATAGTGTCTTCTGGTTCGTCATCCAGTATGACAGAGGTGAGGGGGCGGGTTCTTCTAATGAATTATACATATGCTTCTCTACACTTTGTATGTAGAATTTTAGGGATCTAGAAATGTCCAGTGAATGCAGTGTCCGTTCAGCTGTGGTTGTACGCTTGCTAAAAAAAAGTGAATAATACGATCTGCTCAGACAGCGTAGCCTCAGACAAAACCTTCGGGATGAACCTTGGATTAGGTCGAAGAATGATTGGTGGTTCGATAGAAAGTGCTTGCAGTTTTCCATGCATCTGGCTGACGTGATGACCAACAAAGGCTGTTTACCAAAAAGAGAAACTTTAGGTAGCACCTATGGATAGGCTTGTAAGGCACTCTTATCAGAGATGCCAGAACTGTGTTCAGACTCCAAGAGGCAATAGGCTTCCGTTCCCTGTGGAAGGTGCGCATCAAACCCTTTGGGAAGGTTTTAACAGCGTGGTCGGATACCAGTCACTTTTGACAATGCTTAGTGGTGTAAGTGGAAATGGCTGGTGTACCTTGATGGATGAAAGTACTAATCCACTCTTTGCCAATAGGAGGAGATAGGGTAAGATCTGCTCAATGGATGCAGAAAATGGGTCTGCGTTCTATTCTGTGCACCATACCTTGCAGTGTGTTCACTTCTTAGCTTATGTCCGCCATGTGGACGGCGCTCTAGCCGCTTTGAGTATGTCCCAGCACTCCAAGTTTAGTGTGAGGTCGCCCTTGTGCTGCGACAGCAGATGCAGATGTGTTTGGTGATCGATGGAGGTCTCCTGCGACAGTTGCAGAAGTGCAGTTTACCATACTTGACGTGTCCATGGAAAGCCTATCATGATCATGGTGCAAGGTTGTTCCTTAATTCTGAAGATCACACATGGAATCAACAGTGTTCGAGGGAAACTGCAGAGGAACCTCCCCCTCCAATCCACGCAGTGGTTCTCCTGGTACCTTGAAGCAAACTAATTGCACTTTTTGTTTTTCATAGTGGCAAAAAGATCTATCTCGGGGATCCCCCACCTGCTGCTTGCTCAGCTCCTGATTGCTCAGTTCTCATTTGTGGGATTGTGAGAAGTGCCTGCTGAGCTTGTCCGCCAGTACGTTGTCCTTACCGGGAAGGTGTTTGGCTCTCACGCGGACCTTGTGTTTGAGCACCCCATTCCAGAGCCTCTGTGCCTCTAGTGACAAAAAGCCCCCCCTGTTTGTTTGTATAGTGCATCAACGTTGTGTTGTCAGTTTGTACCGTGATCACTTGACCCGTGAGAACAGGAAGGAAATATTTCAGGCCCCATCGGATGGTCTCGAGTTCTAGCACATTTATGGTGCTGGCAGGATTCTTTTTCCCCATCACACTCCGCAGGTTTTCAGATTTCCAAAGTGGGCACCCCAACAACAAGGCCTCGGTTTTTAGAAGTAGAGTGGACGTGGTTGTTGAAACGGCATGCCATGCAGTAGATTGGTGGCCTTGTCGCCCCATTGCAAAGCCCTGTGCAATGTTGGTGTGAGATCCACAATTTCCTCCCATGATCAGCTGTGCTGGACCCATTGCTTGCCCAGGTCCTCTTGCAGCAGTCTCATCTTCAGTCTGCAATCGGGTACGAGGAAGATACAAGAGGACATCATGCCCAGGAGTGATTTGTATGGCCATACAGTGGAGTTTGTTCTCTTCTGAAACCATGCAACGAGGCTTTGCATTGTCGCCACTCTGTTTGGAGATGGGCATACCTTTAGCACTAGAGAGTGTCCAGGTCTGCTCCCAGGAATATTGACGTTTGCGCTGGTATTGGAGAGGACTTTTCCCTGTTGATTGAGAAACCAAGGTCTTGAAGCATAACTAAAATGCGCGCCTGCACCCCTGGTCTAAAACTTGTGGCCTTCATCCAGGCCTGACATCTAACGACTGTGCCATCTGTCTAAACCTGCAATGGGCGACATCTACCGAGGTATCTATCAAATGATCTGAGACACTCTTACCATCTGCTACTACAGATTTAGCCTCTTTCTGAAACTCAGCTGAAAGGTTCTTAACCAAGCGTGACATCCGGAGCCATAGCTCCCTAGCCAATCTGGCCATCATAGCTATAGCATTACTTGTCCTTACAGCATATGAGGCCACTGCTGAAACCTTCTCACCCATAGATTCCCGTTTGAGGCCCTCCTTTCTCAGGCGGGGCTAGATTTGCTAACCTCTTTCTCGCTGAAACCGTCACCACTGAGTTGGGCTTTGGGTGTCCTCTGAGGCACAACGGAGCCGAGTCAGGGGCCTTGTATTTTTTCTCCGGTCTTGCCACCAATGCTGGGGTGGAAAGCGAGGTGGCCAACATGTTTTCAACAGCTTCACAAAGTGTATCCAGGATTAGGATTGTGGTTATTGTCCGGCATCTTTTGTCCCGATGCTCATATAGGACTGACGTCTTCTCTTCAGAAGCCACTTTGATCTTTTAACATTTTCGGCGATTTGGCAATTGTGGAATGAAACGATACTACATCATCCAGAGGGAAAGCTCTTCCCATCAGGTTTCTTTTGCTATTCGATGACAACGGATTCCCAATCATCCGGTTCTGTGTTGGGCATATCTCTCGGCAATTTACCCTCTTTCGGCTCGTGCCCTTGTGTGTCAGTGTCCGAAAACTCCCTGAAAGGGTGGTCTTGCTCCCTCGGGTCATCCAAGGGGTTTTCATGCTAGTCTGGGACCATGATGGTAGAGGTACCCTGGGCTGTCGGGTCCTTGTGGGGAAGATCGTGGCTGAGAGGGAAAATGCCTTCTTTTCAGTGGCCTTGGCAACTCACTATACTGTGATCGCTGCCTCTGCTGACTGCTGGCCAAATATGATTGCCGTCTCCGATGAGTGCTGACTGACGGTAAACTGTGTCGCGAGCAGACCGTGGGGGATCTGTTTGAGTGTGGGCCACAGGTGAACTGCTTCGTGATGGTCTACCTTCACCTTGGCCTGGCTGAGCAGTAAATTGTCTAGCTCTTTGCCTCCTCTGGAATTCTTCCATTGTCCTCTGCATGGACTGCATTAGGGCTGGGTCAAATGGATCCGCTGTGTCTTCCATGACTGGTTGTCAGTTTGGACTGCGCTGGCTGTAGCTCCTCCCCTTTCGAATACTCCTCTTGCAGAATGAGGTCTGGCAATTCGGCCATTTCTGTTATTGGGGATAGCTTTGTGGCTCCATCTAAGCTTACCTGCAGAGTTTGAGAGTCCAGAGCCGTTAATTCCTTCTCGGGAGGCTCGTCGATGACATCCGCTGCTGTGGACGATGGAGTGGCAGACGACTGGGCCTTTTTCTGCTGGTTGGCATTGTCCATCGACAGAGTTTGCGTCGACGAGTGTTGCTTCGTGGATGAATGCTTCTTGGACGTGTGCTTCGTCAACGACTTCTTCGTCGATGAGGCTGATAGTGTCTTGCCCGTCGACGGTCCCCGTGTCGTGGATGGAGCTAGGCCGCTCGTGGATGGTAGCTAAGGTTTTGGTGTGGACGGGCCCCTGTGTATGCCTGTTCCGAAGACGAAGAGGAAGATAAGAAATCTGTAACTTTTTGTGCTTTTTTCTTTCTGCAAGGCCTTGGAGGCTTTCTCTGACCCCAGAGTGGTCATCTCACTCCTCTTCTTAGCCTTGGGAGGTGGAGACTCCGTCCTGTCCACTGATGAAGCTCTGCTCTTTGGAGCTTGCTTCTCAGGGTGCCTAGTTGATGTGGAAGGCACAGTTTTTGAAGATTCCTCGTCAGAAGACATTTGCCTGCTCTGCAAATGGAGTAGAAGTCTTCTATGCCCGTCCTCTTTTTTGGGAAGATCTGGCAGATTTTGCAGGACTGTATCTCATGAGGTTAGAGGCAATAAATACAATATTTATGAGGGTCTCTAATAAAAAATCACCCTCTTGCCACACTTACTGCAGTCCCTGAATAGGGAGGTTTGTCCTCGGCAGTGTGCATATGAATCTGCCATGAGGTGACAGGAAAGCAGCCTCAGATTCGAAGTTTTAGGTGGGAAGGAAAAGTGACCTGAGCCCAGGAAAACTAATGCCAGTGAAGGCACAATCACAGAAACAAACTACCCTTGGATAGAAACAAAACAAAACAGTTTTTGAAGCTCGAGAGCTGTAGACAATTCCACTGTTCAGTTAGACCACAGTGAAAAATCTGAAAAATGGCTGCCTAGGGTGGAGCCTAAGCCCTGCCACCTCATCGGTTGGGGTTTAATGGACCAAAGGAGGTGGAGGGACTGCACAGGTGAAGGGCTACACAGGCCCTATGGGGCTCTCGGAGTAGCATTTTTCTACAGGAAAAAAAGTTTAATTATTACAGTATTTAAATTACTGAGGATTCCCTGTCTGACGGGGAATATTCAAGGATATGAAAGATGCAATGTTGGAGAAGTGAAACTATTTCCTGGTCCAAAAGCTTTTACATATGCAGTATGTAACTATGGGGAGACAAAACCTTTAGCATACCATTCACATGTCCATACAATTCCAGAGCTGAAATTTGCTCCAGAAGAAAAGATTATGGATGCGGTACAAATGATAGTGCAGAAGGAACGCACCTTAGCTGCAAATAGAATTATGCACAAATATAGCATGCCAAGCACAGGGAGGTGGAGAGATTTCAGAGTGGGGTGGAGACCCGGGTTCCAATGGATGGCCTTAATGGAGGCTAACCAGAAAGATGGGAGCGTCCTAGTTTGAACCACAGACAGAAGGCAAAATAGTGGCGATCTGAAAAGATAAACCACAGGGACCCGGTAGCTCAAGGGCAGAGGGAAGAGGGAAGAGGTCGGTCCCTCCCCGCCCCTTCTACCCAAGACACCCAGGTAGGCGATGGAAGCGGCACACCAGAATATTCTAGGGGCCAAAACAATGTAGAAATCCATTATTCAGGACACAGGGTGGAGGGTGGGGTGGAGGAGGCATCACCACTTAATAGCCCTGCAGACAACCCACAACCCTGCACTAATATAGGAGGGAGACCCCCCCCATAGCACACCACAATATGGGACAATGGCAGGGACGCATACCACAGGTAGCCAAAGCGGAAGAGGTATGATGGAGCTCCACCACTAACCAACCCACAAAAAAACTCTTCCCTCTGCTTACACCTCTCAAATGTTAAACATAAATAACACAACCATACCTATATTATACAACAAACCACACACACTTCACTGCACCACAACAGAAATAACCACACATAGCCTTACCCAACAGAACATGACAACTAACAACTGAAAAATCACATATACGCTCAGCAAACGGTGCAAACCGAACTTAAGCTGCCAACTGCACATCATAGCTCTCTTGCTTGTCCCGCTCAGTCCCACTAACCCACCATACCTTCTTGCTTTTCAGATCCGCCAGAGAGCCAGGGGACCACTCTGGTGTTGATAGTGTGCGGTGTAAATATCCTTTAACAACACATAAGCACAATGTTAATGCATTTGGAGGCAGCTACACGCTCTAGTGTTGTAAATGCAAAGGTACTACACTCCACATGGTTTCAGTGGGCCACAACGCAGACAGCATAAGACATAAAATATCACTATAAACCAGAACTGCTACAAATGTATGAACTAGAATGGTCTCTACCAGCCCTGCCTACAAAAAAAGGTACTCGTCAGGTGTCTGTCAGCCACCTTAAGACAGTTTCAGATGGTTACGCCTCTGTTCCAGAAGTAGGATCTCTGTTTTGAACAACTTGACCAGCAGGCAACAGAAGAGCATGTGAAGTGTAACGCTCACCTGATTCCCACGGAGGCGCTGATTCCGGCTGGGCTGCTATCGTTTCTTCAATTGAGAAGCGGAGAGCTCGGACGACTCTCAGGACTGGGCTTCCTCTTATCGAATGTCTGACTTGCAGGGTAAGTTTTCTGCAGGTGGAAGAAAAAGGGTTAATCACCGTTTGATGGGATTCCTTCTCCCACCAATCGCCAGTTTCTCCCACAGCCTAGCTTTCTACTTGTCTCGGCGAGCTCTCACCTTAGGCGTATAAATGCTGAGCTCTCCATTCTGCGTCTGGTGCAGGGGTGCGTGGATTCCAGTTACGTCACTGGATGAGTTCAGTTTTGCGGCTCGAGTTTTTTGCGGCCTTAGTTGTGGCACTGGTGCTGGGACGCCGAAGAGCAATGCCGCCGTTACTGCACGAGCGGATGCCTATAAGTATACTGTAGTCTTTAGGCTTTAAAAGATGGGCACCTCAATAATGTCCCTTTTCCTTTGATTCAGGCCTCGGGATGCTGTGGGCGTAGTTTTCCGTTGCCGCTGCACGTGCCGATGCACGTAAGTATAATGTTCGTTGGCCGCTTTTAATGGCACCTCTAATAATGTCCTTTTTCTAGTTTTCAGGTGCCGGGATGCTGCGGGCTTTATATCCGTTGCCACTGCACGTGCCGATGCACGTAAGTATAATGATCGTTGGCCGCTTTTAATGGCACCTCTAATAATGTCCCTTTTCTAGTTTTCAGGTGCCGGGATGCTGCGGTTGATGCGGCCGCTTCTGCGCGTGCAAAAACTGGTAAGTTAAGATGAATGTGACTGCCTTCACCCGAACCCCTTTTTAATTATGTCCTTTGCCTTTCAGGTGCAGAGAAGCTGCCAAAGAGAAGGCCGCGGTTAGCTCCGTTGCAATCACGGATGGATCAGGTAAGCGGGCGCGGCTGCGAGCGAGTTGCACTTTTCTAACCTTATGTTTATTCTTTGCAGGTTTTGCCGGTGACTGGATTCCGGGATCTGGTAAGTATTGTTCTGTGTCTTTCTTCATCCACAGGTTGCTGCGCGGAAGCTGAAGATGACTCTGGACCTGGAATGCAGGAGCCGACTCGGTGAGCGTCCTGCTGCTGCTGCAGGATAACACGAAGCACGTGTTTTCCATCGGGCGTGGTTTAAATAGCAGAGAAGTGCTTCCAGTGTGTGTTCTTCCACCGGTTCCACCCAGGTAAGAAAAGAGTTCCTGAATGGAGGGAATAGTTCCTCCCAGCCCTGATGGCTGGGGACTTCAACCAGACTGGATTGTTCTGGGTAAATATGCAGCATGGTCTGCCTCAGGTAAGTCCACCCAAGCATTATTACACTGTTTATCAATATGAGCCCGGCGCCTACGGCGCCGGGACTGAAACCCTTCATGAGCCTGGCGCCAGAGGTGCCAGGACACGGTCCAAAGGGCCCCTGTAGGGGTCTGCTGGGTCCGGAGTAGTGGAAGACGGGTCTGCTTCCGAGGGCGCTGGGCCAGTCCTGGCCCCTCGGGAGTAGCGCCCATGACAGCACCCCCCTCAAGGCCCCTCCCAAACTTGTCCTCCCCGGGGGTTTTGGTTTATCGGGAAAGGTTCGGTGAAATTTCTGGACTAGACGAGGAGCATGGACTTGGTCATAGGGTTCCCATGACCTTTCCTGAGGTCCGTAGCCTTTCCAGTCGATTAGGTAGAATAGCTTCGATCTGATGATTTTAGAGTCCAAAATGTCTTTTACTTCAAATTCGGGCTCCCCATTAACTTGAATGGGCTCTGGAGGATTGGTCAAACTGGTTCCAGGTTGCATGGGTTTCAAAAGAGATACGTGAAATACAGGATGTATTCTCATATGGGTTGGCAATTCTAATTTAACGGCCACTGGATTAATTATGGCCGTAATTGGATATGGTCCCAGGTATTTGGGGTTGAAGGAGCGAGGCCCTTTAAGCGATAAATGTTTGGTGGACAGCCAGACTTGATCCCCAACCTGGTATTGAGGGGCATTGCTTCGGTGTTGATCTGCTCCTTTTTTGTACCTCTCTTTAGCTTGTTGTAGATGTGCAGTCGCTTCCTTAAAAGCTTGGGTAATAACGGTGTGCAATTGATCCACGGCGGGTGTTCCAAGATCTTGAGGCGGATCAAGGTTGGAGGTTCGAGGATGAATCCCATACAAGATGTAGAAGGGACTCTTCCCGGTACCCGAATGAACTGAATGGTTGTAAGCATATTCAGCTATCCAAAAGATGTCCTTCCAGTTACTCTCCGACTGTTGTAGCATGCATCGTAAATATTGCTCGAGAGTCTGGTTTGTTCTCTCGGTTTGCCTGTCGGTCTGGGGATGATGGCTGGTCGAAAGTCTTACATCGATTTGAGCTAATCGACAACAGCTACGCCAAAAGTGGGAAATAAACTGGCTCCCCCTATCTGAGATTAGTACTGACGGGAAGCCGTGTAGCCGGACAATGTTTTCAAGAAATACTTTGGCTAGGACTGATGCTGAAGGTAAGCCTTTTAGCGGAATGAAGTGGGCCATTTTAGAAAACAGTTCCACAATAACAAGAATGGTGTTGTACCCGGAACAGGAGGGTAAGTCTGTGATGAAGTCCATGGAAAGGGTATGCCAGGGACACGGTGGGATGTCTAATGGTTGCAGAAGACCAGCCAGCCTCTTCTTCTGACCCTTGTTTTGAGCGCACACACCGCAGGACATCACAAATTCCTTTATGTCTTTTCTCCACGAAGGCCACCAGAAGTGTCTCTTCACCTTTTCTGTGGTTTTGGCAATGCCAGGGTGACCCTCAATTAATGAATCATGATAGCAGGAGATTACCTGTCTTTGTAAATCGGCGTGTGGTAGGAACAATCGTCCTTGGAAATAAGGCAAGTCATTGCTTACGGTGAAATCTTTTCCTTTTTGTAACCAGTTCAGTAAGTCTGGTGAGGTTACAAGTTGTTTAGTTTTTTCTTCAATATCCTCAATGGATTGTGAAGAAATCAGACCCACGACCCTTTGTTCAGGAATTATTGGTACAGGTCCGGATTGGCAACGTTATCTCCCATACCAATTCGGGAAAGAGCATCCGCTTTGCCGTTCTTGTTGCCGGGGCGATAAGTGATCACGAAGTCAAATTCAGCAAAGAATAGAGCCCAGCGAAGCTGTCTTGAGGATTGAGCCTTGGCGGTTTTCAGATACTGCAGATTTCGATGATCGGTGATCACTGTGACAGTGTGTCTGGCCTCGAGGAGATAATGCCGCCAGGCTGATTTAATCGCTAGAAGCTCTTTGTCTGTGATGGTGTAGTTGATCTCAGGCGCCGAGAACTTCCGAGACCAGAATGCCACAGGATGCAGTTGGTTAGTCTCTGGATCTCTTTGTGATAGGACTGCTCCCATTGCTAAGCTGGAGGCGTCGGTTTCAACGACGTAAGGGAGGTCCGGGCGTGGGTGTTTCAGTATTGGCGCTGAGGTGAATTTAGCCTTTAGCTCTTGGAAGGCTTGTTCTGCTTCTGCGGACCATTCAAAGCGTTTATTTTTTCTTAAGAGGGCGGTGATGGGTTGTACCACTCGTGAAAACTCTGGAATAAATCTACGGTAAAAATTGGCAAAGCCTAGCATGCTTTGAACGCCTTTCATGGAAGTAGGAGACGGCCATTTGAGGATAGCGTCTACTTTTCTCAAGTCCAAGTGGACTCCTTTGGGTGTCAGAATAAATCCCAAAAATTCGACCTCAGTGACATGAAAACACATTTTTCGAGGTTGGCAAAAAGTTTATGTTGGCGAAGTTTTTCAAGGACCGCCCTAACATGATTTTGATGGTCAGCTTCTGAAGATGAGTACACAAGAATGTCATCTATGTAGACGACAACGCAGACATCAATGAGCTCTCTGAGGACATCATTCATAAAATATTGGAAGGCGGCCGGTGCATTGCATAGTCCAAAGGGCATCACTTGGTATTCAAATAGCCCATACTTAGTGCGAAAGGCCGTCTTCCATTCATCTCCTTCCTTGACCCGTACCAAGTGATAAGCTCCCCGGAGATCAAGCTTAGTATAAATACAGGCGTTTTTTACCTGGTCAAGGAGTTCCGGGATCAGCGGTAAGGGGTACCGGTTTTTTACTGTTATCTGGTTCAGAGCACGATAATCTATACAGGTTCTGAGGTCACCTTCTTTTTTTGGTATGAAGAACAGAGCCGAGGATGCAGGGGACTTCGACAGACGGATAAAGCCATTGGCCAGGTACTGGTCTAAATACTGTCGCAGATGAAGGTTCTCAGGCTCGGTAAGGGCGTAAATCCTACTGCAAGGGGGAGTTGCACCGGGTAGCAAATCTATCTGACAATCGTATGATCTGTTGGGTGGCAAGGTGTTAGCCTGTTCCATTTGAAAAACATCTTGGAACTCTCGATACTCTAGAGGTAATTGTGGACCGTCAGCCGTTACTGACGCTAGGCCAATGTTGGGTCGTGGATAACAAGTTGGTGTGCACTCTGGGAACTTTATCGTCTTTGCTCGCCAATCAATCTGAGGATTGTGTTTCTCCAACCAAGGAATCCCTAGAATTACTTGGAATTGAAGAGCCTTGATCACGTCGAACACAATTACCTCCTGATGCCCGTCTTGGCCTAGTATCGTCACTTCAGTAGTGGTATGGGTCACTGGTCCGGAGGCGATTTCCGTCCCATCCACCGTGGTAATGACATCTTTAACCACCTTTGGACAAAGAGGTAAGTTCATCCTGGAAGCCAATTCGCGGTCCACATAATTTCCAACTGCTCCGCTATCAATGTATGCCTTAATTGCATGCAAACGATCCGGTTGCTCTGGGTTTACGAGGACCATTGGCATTATGAAGTGCGAGGTCAAAGAACTGGTTTTTACGCTCGGCAAGCGGACCTCTACACTTGTCGGGCGAGGTCGTTTCCCGGCTCAGGCTTTTCAGAACTCTTATCAGAAGCTCCCACTGTCTTCTTAGGTGGTTTCACCGGGCAATCTCGAAGAAAATGTCCTGAATTTCCACTATAGAGACATAGTTGCATTTGTCGTCTCCTGTCGCGTTCTTTCTGGATTAGGGGACCCTTTACAACCCCAATTTGCATAGGTTCGACGGCTTCAACTCCTTTGGTGTGACTTTGAGGCTTAGGGAACACTTGTGTTTCAAACCTGGATCGATCCGCCTTTCTGTTTTGTAGTCTGTGATCCAATTGGACCACCAAATCAATGTACTCTGAACAATCCTGAGGAGGATTCACTACCTGGGCAAGGACGTCTTTGAGTTCAACACGCAAACCCCTGTTAAAAAGCGTGATTCTTTTGTCCTCAAGCCATCTGGTTTCCACGATTAGCCTATTGAATGATGCAATGTAGGCCAAAAGATCTTGATTGCCCTGTCGTAGGGAAAGGAGTTTGTGGTCCAGGGCCTGCCCCTGGGAATGCCTTTCAAAAAGTCTTTCCATATTTACCTTAGTCTGGTCAGTCGGAAAGGCTGCAGGCCTACAAAGAAAGTGCAATCGGCATTGATTTATAAACACCGCAAACCTTTTAGGGTCACCAGAGAAGCGTTTAGGCTGTGCCAATGGCACATTTCCGGGTAGGTTGATTTGAACAGGATTGGCTGAAGCCGCTGGGATATAGCTCCCTCCTGAATTAGGTAGCGGGGTTTGCCCCGCTTGTGTCTGTAATAACTGTCTGGCGAGATCATCAGTTCGTTCTTTTGATATTATCAATTCCCTCCTAATGGCATTCGTTTCCTGGCGGGCAGCATGAACTTCAGCTCTTAATTCCCCTAATAACTGGGCCAGTTGGTCTGTGTCGGAAGTTTCCATAGCGCCTGGGTAGGAGGTTATTGGTGGGCTTCGCGTTCTGTAACGCTTACCTGATTCCCACGGAGGCGCTGATTCCGGCTGGGCTGCTATCGTTTCTTCAATTGAGAAGCGTAGAGCTCGGACGACTCTCAGGACTGGGCTTCCTCTTATGGAATGTCTGACTTGCAGGGTAAGTTTTCTGCAGGTGGAAGAAAAAGGGTTAATCACCGTTTGATGGGATTCCTTCTCCCACCAATCGCCAGTTTCTCCCACAGCCTAGCTTTCTACTTGTCTCGGCGAGCTCTCACCTTAGGCGTATAAATGCTGAGCTCTCCATCCTGCGTCTGGTGCAGGGGTGCGTGGATTCCAGTTACGTCACTGGATGAGTTCAGTGTTGAGACTCAAGTCTTTTGCGGCCTTAGTTGTGGCACTGGTGCTGGGATGCCGAAGAGCGATGCCGCCGATACTGCACGAGCGGATGCCTGTAAGTATACTGTAGTCTTTAGGCTTTAAAAGATGGGCACCTCAATAATGTCCCTTTTCCTTTGTTTCAGGCCTCGGGATGCTGTGGGCGTAGTTTTCCGTTGTCGCTGCACGTGCCGATGCACGTAAGTATAATGTTCGTTGGCCGCTTTTAATGGCACCTCTAATAATGTCCTTTTTCTAGTTTTCAGGTGCCGGGATGCTGCGGGCTTTATATCCGTTGCCACTGCATGTGCCGATGCACGTAAGTATAATGATCGTTGGCCGCTTTTAATGGCACCTCTAATAATGTCCTTTTTCTAGTTTTCAGGTGCCGGGATGCTGCGGTTGATGCGGCCGCTTCTGCGCGTGCAAAAACTGGTAAGTTAAGATGAATGCGACTGCCTTCACCCGAACCCCTTTTTAATTATGTCCTTTGCCTTTCAGGTGCAGAGAAGCTGCCGAAGAGAAGGCCGCGGTTAGCTCCGTTGCAATCACGGATGGATCAGGTAAGCGGGCGCGGCTGCGAGCGAGTTGCACTTTTCTAACATTATGTTTATTCTTTGCAGGTTTTGCCGGTGACTGGATTCCGGGATCTGGTAAGTATTGTTCTGTGTCTTTCTTCATCCACAGGTTGCTGCGCGGAAGCTGAAGATGACTCTGGACCTGGAATGCAGGAGCCGACTCGGTGAGCGTCCTGCTGCTGCTGCAGAATAACGCGGAGCATGTGTTTTCCATCGGGCGTGGTTTAAATAGCAGAGAAGTGCTTACAGTGTGTGTTCTTCCACCGGTTCCACCCAGGTAAGAAAAGAGTTCCTGAATGGAGGGAATAGTTCCTCCCAGCCCTGATGGCTGGGGACTTCAACCAGACTGGATTGTTCTGGGTAAATATGCAGCATGGTCTGCCTCAGTCCACCCAAGCATTATTACACTGTTTATCAATATGAGCCCAGCGCCTATGGCGCCGGGACTGAAACCCTTCATGAGCCTGGCGCCAAAGGCGCCAGGACACGGTCCAAAGGGCCCCTGTAGGGGTCTGCAGGGTCCGGAGTAGTGGAAGACGGGTCTGCTTCCGAGGGCGCTGGGCCAGTCCTGGCCCCTCGGGAGTAGCGCCCATGACATGAAGTTAATGTTAACTCCAGACAATGCCGAAAAGTATGAAAATATTGCAATTTTTTGGGGGAACTGATGAGCCAGAAACAAAATCCAAGTGTGAGGTCTATCGTGAAGATGAGGATCTTTGACTGTTCACAGTGCACACACACCTGCAAATTATTTGTTGGAGCAGTGATCCTGTTGTACACCTTGCTGTGGAAAAGTCTTCTCACCTTTTTTCTCTTATTAACTTTAGGACATTTTTTAATCCCAATGTAGATTCCAATGACCAACCGATAGTTGAACATTTCTACCTTAGATGCAGCACATACTCAAAACCCAATACACGGGAGAGAGGTGTAGGAGGTTGATGTGGGAAGAATCTCACCATAAATAAGCATATACCCACTAGAGTTAGGGCAATTTTGGACATGCTAGGATAAAACCTACTTGAGGTCTAGTATGCAACTCCAGATACATACACTAGTGATAGATTAATCTAGACTAAAAAAAAAACTAAGGTGCACACCTATAGGGGCCTGTTGAGATCCAAGATAGACGCTTTTGATCAAGGAGCACTGTAAGATCCTGAAGATGATCTAGAAAAGTTAGATGGCACGACAGACCACGTATGTTTTGTGAAATACTAGAAAACCTTTCTTTTCTATAAGTGAAAACCAGTGCAGTGGTTAGGCAGAACCCACTAGGAGCATTGCGCTGTTCCTTTTATGAACTGGGCACCAGAGTTTAAGGCACAATTACCTAACGTAGCAAAGCCCCAGGAGACGAGAGAGCGTATAGTACACAATAAATATATATTTATTCCCTCCACCTTTTACAAATGGCCAGTATGTGTGGTCTACACATTCTGTGATGTATGATAAAACATTCGATGCTCAATGAAAGAGGAAACATGGCAAGACGCAGCCCCTCTGAACACATCATGGGGGGTGAACCTTTGGCAAGTACATGGAACAGACACTATAGATATAGCATGTAGAAATCCACATTTTATTTATTTTCTCAATCGCACTCATCATGCTGTAATGTGTAGTTCAACACATTTAACCCACATATCCACATTGGAAGGCCCAAGAGGGTGGCTTTTGGTGGACAACTAAACAGATTAACAAAGCAATGAAGGAAGGTAAATATGAACATATTACAAATGCCTCAGGCATTCCAGTAGACCGGAATCTTGGCAGCAATGAACATCGTAAAAGGCTTAGAGGTTTCGTAAAAAGGCTTAGAGGTTTAAGCATAGGGGCTTCATAAAACATTTCACAAACCTATGCCATTTACATAGGCAAAGCATGTCAACTAATGGCAAAACAAGCACCTCTGAATAAGGTTGTTGGTGAAAGAGACACATGGGGAAGGTCAGGTAATTGGTCAGTGTTAGGGTAGATTTCTCTTCTTGTTTGAAATGGCCACTCCCTCAAGGCCCCCTAGCCCTTTTTGCTGGACACCTGGATTATTTTTGGACTAGTTCTCCTGGGTGAGTGGGAACCTTTTTCCTCACTCACCCTTTCTTTTACCCTGATTTAGGGAACATTTTTGCCCCCTTTTTGGGATTTCTTGTCGGAGTTATGTTTTCCTCGGATTTTTAGCTATCTATCTTTTATGAAACAACACACAGCACCTTCTGTGCAGTGTTGTCAGAAACTCTTTGAGCTTCTCCTTCATTGTTTCACTTCGTTCCCCGACTAACTCTTGCAGTTACCAGGGTAGCATGATACTTTTGATCCTACCTGTGTTTTATTTTGCGACATCAGCCTACATAAGCTTGTGTGCAGTGTCCCTTTACTAGCCTCTCCAGTAACATTTTGTACTGCAGCAACACCTTCTTCGGTCAAAGGTACTGTTCACTCCTGGTATAACCTACCTAGGGCCTGCTTGTGTGATCCCGCTACTCTGAGGGCTGCCGATGGCTTGTATCCTGCTACCCCTCAGGACTCCAGACAGTAACATTGTAGCAGTCTGAACACTGTGTTTTGCTTCTTACACCCTTTTCCTGGCCAACCCCTAGCCACTGGTGGCCCAGTGGCTCATCTGAACTTTGAGAGATTCATACTAGATAGGAATGGACTATTACGAGAGGGCTGGGTTGAAGTTATAAAAAGTTAAAGAGTTTGTAAAGTTTGTGTTAGGAAACATTGTGTGCAGTACCAATAGGGAACCCAACCTTTCGTATAAGTCTGTACTACAACAAGTTGGTAGTGTGGCTGAGCAGCCAGGCTTATCTCAAGAGGGGTCAATGTGAGCTGTAAGGTTGTAACACATAGTTTCGCAGTGATAGTTATTTAAACACTTCTACTCAAGGTTTCTTAATTAACAACTATTCATTTAATTTCCAGTCAATTATATAAGCCTTCTTCAGAAGGGAGCAAAACATGTAACACTTATAATACACTGCAAAACACACTCTGTTTCTCTAAATCAGATGATACCCATTGGGGATGGCACACAGACACTTCCTAGACCCTCGGGTGTCTTAAATAGCTAGGACACTGTGGACATTGATGTATCACTGGTACATTTAGAGCAATACGAGTTTGGGTGTAAAGGATTAGATAGAGGAATGAAACAATGGTTAACAAATAATTCATAAACTAAGTACTTTTTAAACCCTCCAATGCAAAGTAAATTAACCCTTTCCTGGAGAAAAGGCAAAATCAACAAGTCAGAGGTCAGAAGAGTCACTCATTGAGCCAGGACAGTCAGTTTTAGTTGAGCAGAGTCTAGGGGAGCTGAAGATCTTCTTTGCAGGAAAGTAAACGTCTTGCACAATATTTTTAGAAAGGTTTGTAGAAATAAGATTCACTTGAAGGGTCACAAGCTGGGAGGCTTGTGAGGTGAAAAGCTGCAAGCAACTATGCAATGGCAACCAAGTCTCAACTGAGAACAAGTAAGGCTACACAACAAGAGGTAGGTCCTCTTAGGTTTACAGTACCTTTGGTTAGAAGAAATGGTTCCAGCTGGCTTCTGTTCCTGTGTGGCTCTGAAGATCCTGTTGTTCCTGGGCTTCAGTCATAGGGACAAGAGGGAGGACTTCTGGTGAATCCTGCAACACAATGGGACGGTCGTTGGCAGCAAAGGCCAAACTTCAATTCAGCGTCAATTTGCTTTCTCTCGGATACCCCTATAGACTTTCCTCGCATCTGGGGTCCAGCACTCTGTTGAGGTGGGCCAGGCTTGGTCAGTCCTGCTTCAGGGAAGTCCGGAGAATCTTCCTGGCACTCGAGTCCAACTTAAAAGCGACGCACTTGTAGGGGAGGAGTGGTCCAAGGGACCCCCCCTGGCCTGCTTCTCCACCCCAGGTGAGGGCCATGGCCCATCGGGCGTCCCCTCCTTACCACCAGGGCCCAGGTGGTGGATGGCTCACCTGCTGAAGACATTGCCCGCACGTATTAAATTTAGCTAGGCCTCAGAAACCATTTTCGTCTACTAAAGATGGTGTGAGCTCAGCGCGCTGTAGCGCGGCCCCCACCTTCGGAAAGTTTCAGTCCTCCCTGTCCCCGCAGCACCATGGCAGATCCGCTGCAAGCCCGTTCCCACGAACAAGACGGACATGATCTAGCGTAATACACTAACATTGTAACAGTTCACCTTCCGCAATGTATCACTGCTCCCAGAATGACCCGGTCAGCAAGGCCTGGGCGATGGGAAGATCTGTAGAATGGTCATCTGATGAAAGCTGACAGGTACCCAAATATGAATGTAAAAAAACCACTTTTAACACATGTATCCTCTCCATACAACCACATTTACTAAAGAAACCTGTAAAATTGTGTAATTATCGTACATGACACCAGCCGTGAAGGACCCACACCCCTGCAGGGGTGTGCAAATGATAAAAGCATTCCGGGGGATTATTCTTCATATGTATCATTGAAAGCCGTACACCCCGCGGTCCCGCGCCATAACTGAACTAATGCTGCTAGGGTACACAAGAAAACGAATGTAACCATACCAAGGGCACATGTGAAGAGTGTGCGAGAATGCACTCGTCACGCGTGTATGTCTAAGCCCCTCATGTGCCACCTCCGCCACGTACAGTGGCGGGTTACTTTCTATGTACTCCACCAACCCTGATACTACCTCACTTACTGCAAATGTATATGCATATAACTAAATACTGTAGTTGTTAAAACATAGTGTATGAATAAGGTGCCCAGACTGAATATAATAGAGACACATTCAGCAAAGTTGAAATGCATGTTTTAAAGTGATTTGAATAAGTATTATCGAGCGTTCAAATGGTTGTGATGTTTTTACCTAAAGTTGGCAACACACGAGGGAGATACCTTTGTGAATATGTGCAAGGCCATTCCCCCTCCCACCCTGCAAAGACTGCCAAACATGAGAGCAGAGGCCCGCGCTGCACTGCTCCACCTCCCCCAACTAGACTGGAGCCGCTTCAAAGATGTGTAGCCCCCTCTGCAGCACCCAAGGCCACGGGCCTCCACCTGCATTATTTACAGCACAGCAGTAAACCCCTGCCTGAACCCACACTTCCAAAGGCGCCCCCTCGTAAACCCCACAACCCACCAGATCATCTTAGACTTATGGCCCTGTGCAATCAGGACACCCAACACTGTGGCAACACACAGCGGCACATTAACCACATCTAACAAGACAGGGAGGCTTGTACCGTCCGTCCCATGCCCTGAAGCTTAGCCCCTCAACCTATGGCTCCGGTCAACAGGACACTGGTAACCATGCCCTGACGAATGACCATTAGACCCCTCACAAGGTGCATTCCTCCTATGTTGCATTAACCTGTAGAATAACCTATTGGAAGATTTACTAAAGAAGATAATATTGCAATGACTGACTGATTGCGGTGTGCATGGCCTAGGGCAAATAAGTCAGGAAAAGACATTCATCTCTGACACTGGCCGCAATGGCACAACAACACCGCCCGGATGAACTCTGCCAACCTGCCAGGCCCAGCCCAACCCACGAGACTGACCAGTGACGTTCTCCAGCCACGGCCAACCACATCGCAGCAGCACCTATAGTTAGTCGTCGCCACCCAATCCCATTGAACTTGTGCCCCCTATAGTGTGTAGGTTCTTATGACGTTTTTTGTAAATATATACGCCTGTCTTTGCGATTGTCAGACAGAGCGCTCTCGGAGGTTGTAGAGTTCTTTGCATGCCATATTCTTATTGATAAACTCCCATTTAAGCTCACCCGCACTCTGTCTTGGCCTTATTCCCGACTTGGGAGAGTCCTTCATTGTCTCTCATTGTGGGGAGGATCGTGCTGGCTGGGGACGCTCGCCTTCACACTCGATCTGGTGTTCCTCTCCCTGGTACTTCGGTTCCAGCAGCAGCAGTGGAAGTACAGCCAGCTTCGAGAGGATGTCCAGACAAGTTCACTTTGGGGTTGATTGGTCCCACCAACCCAAGGGGAGAAGTCGTCCTTCCAGGGCTTCTCTAGTCGAGGCGAATACGGAGCTTCAGCACAGCGGCAGGGATTCATCGGGCAAACCAATGGTTCAGGAATTGCAGCAGGCGTCTCTTCCAAGAGCTTCTTTGGATTCCTTTGTCGGGTGGTCAACTCGGTCTTCCAAGCCAAAAAGCTTTGCCTTTTATGCAGGCTTCTCCCATCCATTCCAGCCTATCTGTCAATCGCAGAGCAGGGTGGCTGTCCTCCGAGGACAGCCCTCTAGCCAATCACCCTTGGGTGCATTCGTGTAACCAAGGAGACGAAGCACAGGGAGTTTCGGGCACCTCCCTCACTTCCTGCCCCTGCCAGTCACACTGCAGCCAGAGGCAGGCTTCACTCGAGAATCCCACCAAAGAAAACGAACAAAGGGACCAAACCAGGTTTGGCACGCAGAGTAAATCTCTAGAAGGACCTTTCCAGCAAGAAATGGCGAAAAGACAAGAATGGGGTCATTTTCACAAAATGGGCACACATGGGTGCCTTACTGCAGCTGCGAGTGCAGCCCGCAGTAAAAACACACAACGGTAGTAAAAAGTAAACCACTGCCACCAGCCAATAATTGTAGAAAGTCCAATATAAAAATGTTACATGAGAAACTAGACAAAGGGGATACTATACTAATATGCTAAAATAGTGTGTGCTGGGTCTAGAAAGTTACAAAATGTAAGTAAAGTCAATTTCACTTTACTGCTCTTGGAAACAGTAGTTTCACAAAGAGAAGGTATTTAAACCTTTGGGAAATCTAAGAGACTTCCCTGTGTCACTGCACTGGAGGTGCTTTGTGTCACAATGTAAAGATGATGCCTATGGAGTTTGCCAGACTCCAAAGTCAAAGGAAACACAGAGTCCAAATCACAGAAAAATACATGAGGGCGTGGGAAAAAGGTCTCACTCTCTTCAGGTTAGAAATTAAAAGTCCTGAAGTCCAACAAAAAGAGCTGGGGGTCTATAAGGTAGCAGGGAATTAGCACATTTCTGAGAATTCTCCCTAACGGTTTGCATATATTTTTCTGGTCGGTTTACTATGTGATGTTACCGTAAAAGCTATTCTAATATTGCAAGTGATCCTATACAGTACATATGTTTGATTTACTTAGAACTGTAACTGTGTGTCTTTACTCCTAAATGTGCAAGTGTTTTCTTGAACCAAGCTATGCTCTTAAGTCTTTGTAGCCAATTACAGCCCTTCTCCCTCCTCAGATTTAGCCTTCGTGCTTGCCACTCTACCATACCCTTTATTTATTTATTTGTTTATTTATATAGTGCGTATACACAGGTGAAGTGCTTCAAAGCGCTTCAAGCGGGAAGGTTACAGGGGAATACAGCAATCATTGTTAGGCCTTAAAAAGATTCCGAAGGATGTAAACAGAAAAACTAGCATACTAGGCCTGATGACATTTCTCCTAGTGCAATTGCATATAGTATTACAGTTGAGACCAAGATCATGAGCGGGGCACCAAATAATGGTGGGGAGGGGGATTATAGGGGGGACAGACAAACTAACTGGTCCTAACTCATTTAGGTTACGCAAACATACAGAGATGCAGAGATGTGGCAAGGGTGGGGGAGGGGGGCAACAGAGTCCGGTACAGCATGGCCCTGTGTTAAGTGCAGAGGTGTTACCGCGCTCAAGGAGCATAAACTGAAAATGCCGTAATGTTGAACAAAGTGCAGAAGCCCAGTGGCACACAGGAACAGTAGTCCAACCCTTTAATTCATTTTCATAATTAATAATCATATCACTGTGTATCATTACGTAGTATTAATTATCTGATTTTCTAAATAAAAAGAAGAATTCAAACTCTCAGTAGAAATAACTACCCAAAAGCTATCAAGTATGCCATGGTGCAGCTTGCAAAAGTGAATGTAGATATATTCATGACGTCCAACACATTTTACTTTGTGAGAAATTCCTAGCAGGAAGCAGCAGCTGCCATTTGCCAACACTTTTTCATAAATATTTTTTCATAAACTGCTCAGAGTACCTGATCAAGAATCTTCCGGCATCGTTTTCTTTCAGCCAAGTTTGTCTTGAAAAGGTCCTCGATAGGGCGGTAGTTGCTAGAATCTAGTATATTTCTACCAAAAAATTGAACAAATGAAAATAAATGTTAGAAAATGTTTCTGCTCAACAATCGATGGCAAGATTTTCCAATTTTGCAACTATATCCCTAATGTTTACCCAGGAAAATGTCACAAAATAGCTAGAGAACCTTGCTAGGGAATACCAAAGATTGCTGCTCACAAACTGTGTTTCCCAACATGGGTCGTACAATGAGTATTGTGCTCCGATCTTACATAGCAGGATCTTGAAAAATATCTATTTAATTATACTGACTTTATTAGAAGTATCTTTAAAAACACATTTCGAACTCAACCCTTCTCTTGTCATGCACCCAACCCTCTGAAACTCTATCCCGGTGTCAGCTCAGAATGTCCCCACAATTTTCCAGTTTCGAAAATCTCTCAAAACATGGCTTTTTCAACAACACCTGACCTCGGACCACTTTCCAATAGACACACATACTGACGGACAGAACTCAAAGCACAGTACTGCGCTAGTGTTAAAAGTCGCCAGCCCAAATGAAAGCTACCCACACTCTGTACATTGCTGCAATCCTTTCGAGCTAGGTGTGCTCTTTAAACAATACAATATCACAACAGAAATGCACATTGACCAATATCTCACAAAATTAAATCCTTTTGTTTAAAAAGCATGACTGATTTCTGGTGACACACGACAGGCAAGAGATGGCTAATGAGCACATTGAGAGTCCTGAACAGGAAGGATGATTCATTAATATCCACTCTCCTGTATGGAACAATGGTGAAGAATCACAGGGCCTCATCACAAGTCCGGCGATAATCCAGTGCAATTACCACCAGGCGCTAATAGCATTACTGCTGGGCCATGCTGCGGAACTACTGCTGCATCACAACCTGGCGTGAACACGTGCCTTACCCCAGCAGTAACGCTGTTAGCGCATGGCGGTAACAGCTCCGAAATAAGGGCTACCACTGAGAAAGCAGCGCCAATAGAGCTACTGCTGCTGATCCGAGTGCTATTAGCGCCAACAGAAATTGTGTCACCGCCGGAATGGGAAGCATCTCGGCAGCCATTTTGAAAAACACAATCCATTAAATAATTCCACATCCTGCTGCCCTCCGTTCCTGGTAATCAGCTAAAACGTTTCAGGAGAGGACAAGAGGCAAGGTGGCCGAAAATCGCCTTTGTAAACCCAAATTTAGCAAGGGAGAGCTTGTTGTCCTCACAGACGAGGTAACCTCCCACTGATGAACTGTATGGCAGTCGCCAACGCAAGATTACTGGCCAGCATAGGACAGCCATATGGACTTCCATCCCCCAGAAGATGACAGAAGTAGCCAGCGTACCCTGTGACAGAGGCTTCAGCAATTAGTGTCAGGGTGCGGGGACTGCTGTCCCAAAACTGGCCGGAATCCCTGGCGACTGGAGGAGGCACTGTAGAGCTAAAGGCATCCCAGCATAAGATGCCCAAGTGGACAGGGATACAAGTCAGCAGACCCAGAAGGTGGGCAGGCTAACAGGGCAGAGTAACGGGGTGGCATATCAGCCATGGGGCAGGTCACCAAGGGCACCTCTGAGCTTCACAGCAGCGAGAAGGTCCAGCAAGTGAACCAAACCAATGCCATGGGCACCACACCCCTACTGGTGCACCCTGTGCTAGTAGGATTGTGTTGCGTGAGCTACCACAACACTGTGCAGCAGTCACACCAGAATGTTGCGGCCCCAGTAGGCTTGCCCTATGTAAGCATGGAAGACAAGACACAGGGAAGTACACATCCCACACACCGACATATGCCCAGCTTGCCAATCAACATACACCACGGTGCATCCATGCTGGCTGCAAAGCACTGCCCCATAGAGCTATGACAGTGCCATGGACTAGGCCACGCCCCCCGGGGAGGGGATGTGGAGCCAAGAAGGAACACAAGCATGCATGCCAGACAGAAGCTGCCCCAGCATGGACACCCTGGCCTACCCACACACAGGCCAAAGACCAACAGAACGAATTTTGCTCAAATATACTCCTACTCCTTTTCACCCTCTGCATATATGAAGAAGAAATCACTTTATCATACTCTGTGGAAAAATCTTGGTTTTCTATATATAAAGTTGTATGAATCAACATAAAATGAACATTTGAGAGATATGACATCAAACGGTGATTAACCGGAAGTACAGACAAAAATATATTTACAGCACACGGAGCCAAACATTTTATGGCATAACAACCAATTTGTGTGTGTAGGACAAACTTAATCTCAGTCGTTGTTTGTCAGAGAATTCACATGATACAATATACAAAAAACAATTTGACATAGTAACAACAAATAGAATTGTTAAAGACAATAGTTCTCTTTGTGATAGACAATGTCAATGCACTGTAGTTGGGAGTAGTGCGTCTACACCAGGGTGTTTCAGCCGTTTAGGTGGGCCTGTTATGCCTCATCTTGTGCACGGCCTTCATCAGGACGGGATGCTGTACGGTATGAAGTCTGTGCTATGGGTAATTATTTCCACAGGCACTATTTTTGATTTTTGGAGGTCCACTTGCCGTGATAGGGGATCTCTGTGTGGTCCTCTCAATGGAGGCTTTTATCTCTCTAGTGTCAGCCTGTTCAGTTTCTTTCACACATGTGTCCCGCAAGGAAAATCCTGTGTTACTGGAGGGGTCACACGTGGCAGGCCACTCGATCAAGCAGATTCGTCTTAGAGTGCTGAGTCACTGTAGAGCTCGGGCCTGGCTGTAAAGCGTTGGTAACCTTTTTTTGTTTCATGAGTAACCCTCCTGGGTAGAGTAGGCTCCAAACCAGGAGCCCTATTGTTGGATCAAAGACCAACAGGGCATGGGTCACACACCCATCGTTACAAGCAACCCCATGACGTTGGGCCCACATGCATCTTCCCATGACCAACCATGCCCACTTGCTCATATGTGTGGGGTAATACTCTGTGCCATATCAATTGTGCCTTGCATGCCAACCCACGTGTGTGAACCATACCCAATGACATTTCCTATGGGCACTCATGCATCACCAGAAGCATCAGGGGTGGAGGAGGAGGAGGAGGAGGAGGAGGATGCAGGTTCATCAGGGGGCACCGCTACCAGGCCACCAAGGTCTGCCATCACAACCCCACAAAGGGCCACACCCAAGGAGGATGTCCCGGCATGTAACGCCACACCAGAGCAGGGCCAAGGCAACGCCCACACCACAGGCCACCACGAACAGTGCAGGGCATACTGCAACCACACCTGCAGCGAGAGGCCCTGAAAATGTGGCCACACCTGCTGCCGTGGGGACTGAGGAGCTACAGGGGGACATCTGCCCAGTGCCCTCACCTGCTGAAGGGCCACACTCCCCAGAGAGCCCTCCACATCGCAAGCGCCAACACTCCCTGGAAAGCCCTCCATGCTACTAGCGTCAACACTCTCCAGAAAGCCCTCCATGCCGCCACCGCCAACACTCCCCAGAGAGCCCTCCATGCCACCAACACTCCCCAGAGAGCCCTCCACCTCGCCAGCGCGCACGGACACCAGAGCCCGGACGTGGATACTCCTACATATGGCTCCCCTCCATTTAATCCTGGGCCAGCGCAGAGCCCCCACCCACACAACAATCTTCAACGCGCAGCATGCTGTTGCAGAGGCATGAGGACATGGGGCACATACAGCGCCAGATGGAAGAGATTGGTAACACATACACCACACACCTGTAGGCCATCAGGGAGAGTATCCAGGGGGCTACCTGCAGGATTGTGCGTTCCATGGCGCGGAATAGAGCCGAGACAACTGCCACCACGCCCGCCCTTACACTGCACGCCCAACATGTAAGTGAAATGACAGAAGGGAGCTGGCCGAGGCCATTCGGCAAAGCAGGGAGGCGCAAAGGCAGCAGAGCCTGGGGACAGGCTCCCTTCACTCATCCACATAATCCACATCATCCACACCCACAGAGGGGTCACAGCAGGTTATGCCACGGCAACAGTCATAGCGCCTTTTGCACCCAAGATCACCAGGGGCAGTCGGGGGGGGGGGGGGGGGTTCTAAGAGGCCCTGGTTGTGATAGACTCTGGGACACAGATTTGCTTGAGCGGCCATGCTGGGGTGTTGGTGGGCGGGGGTGTAGTGTGATGGGGTGTTGGTGGGGGGAGGTAGAAGGCGGATAGTGTAATGGGGTGTTGGTGGGGGGAGGAGGGAAGGGGG
This sequence comes from Ambystoma mexicanum, assembly GCF_040938575.1. NCBI lineage: Eukaryota > Metazoa > Chordata > Amphibia > Caudata > Ambystomatidae > Ambystoma > Ambystoma mexicanum. The sequence goes on along the minus strand of NC_090941.1, from coordinate 582,254,467 downwards.
TAGTGTGATGGGGTGTTGGTGGGGGAGGTGGGATCAGGATAGTTTGATGGGGTGTTGGTGGGGGAGGGGGATAGTTGTCATGGTGCGTGCTCCAAAACCCCTGGAACTGATGGGCCCAACCCATTCATTGACACCCAATAGGGCTTATCAAGCCCCAAAGGAGCGTCCCAGAACCTCCTGGACTCAGTCCTGGCACCATTGGCGCCAGGCTCATAAGATGGTTTGAACCATATGGACTACTTACTCAGCCTAATGAGGCTGAGCCTTTCTGTATATCCAGGGCGAAACCGAGGGACTACTTTATCTGAAAGGCAGGGTGTGGTAAAGGGACTATTTGCCCGGAACTACTTGCAAGGCTATTTAAGCCACACCCTGCAGGCAGAACACGCTTTGCGTTATTCTGCACTCCTGCAGCGTAACGCTCACCGTGTCTGCTCTGTCCTCGAGCTTCTACAGCCACGCCCGTTCTGAGATTTCCATCCATCGGTGCCTGAAAGAAGAAAGAGAGAAGAACAGGTGTTATTACAGAAACAAGGCCTTACCTGCAATTCTCATCCACCAGTCTCGCCTTCAGCTGATCTTCGGATCGCCATCCTTGTTGGGAAGAGGGCATCCGCACAGGCCTCCAATACTCACCCGCACATCTGCATTCCTCCGGAATACCTCGGAGCGGTTCTTCTATCCATCATCCTGGGGCCGCGCCTGCATAGAAAGAACAGAAAACAGCAGGTTAGTCGCGCACAAAACAAAAACAAACAATTATTCAGCCATCCAGCGCGACTCACCCGCGCTAATACTCACATGGAGATAACCTGTCCAGCATCCTAGGGAGTCAAACCTTCATCCAAACCTCTGTACGAATCCGCACCTGCAAGAAAGACAAACCATGTTTAAACCTTGGGAAATAAAGACATTGAGCACCTATACCAAGCATCCATTGGCATAGAGACTTACCTGCTTAATCCAGATATTCCAGACACAGCAACAGCCACTCTGGACCAGTGAAGTAACTGTGTCCGGGGAAAGACTGACCTTACTGCGCCCCTGCTGAAAGTCAAGCAGGACGGAGAGCCAACCTCACAACACTCAAAGGTGAGCCAGAAGAGGAGTTGGACATCAGGAGGTTGACGGAAGTGGGACCAATCCAGCCCCAACTTAAAAGCTAATATCTTGTTTCAACATTGCAGACAAACGCCTCCTGGGGTGATAACAGGGGAGAGGACATCATCATACCACCAGAGCTACGCCAGTGCAGACATCATTCGTACGGCTAGCCCCCGTGGAGACCAGGTGAGCGTGACAATAGTATGATGGGGTGTTGGTGGGGGAGGTCAGAAGGGGGATAGTATGATGGGGTGTTGGTGGTGGGAGGGGGATAGTGTGATGGGCTGTTGGTGGGGGCAGGAGGGGTGATAGTGTGATGGGGTGTTGGTGGGCGGAGGGGTATAGTTGGGGCATAAAAAATGTTTAAATGTATCAATGCAAGGACATTTATGACTGCGTCTGTCGTGTTTATTGATTAGGGTGGTGTGATACAGTGGTGCATGGCTTGTGCCATGTTTAAGTGCCAAAAGAAATTGTCTATCAGACCCTGGCGTGCCATTCTCTCATCCCTCACGTCATCTTTGGCAATGCATGCATTTGCTTCAACCACAGGCACTGCATCCTCATCCTCTGGGGGTGGCATGTCCAAGTCAGGAGGTAGCAGAACATATCTCTTCAGGCAGATTTTGTGCAACATTGCACACACAAGCACAATTCTGCCAACTTTCTCTGGCGCGTACATCAGGGCTCCACCAGTACGGTCGAGGCAGCAGAAACGTGCCTTCAGGAGGCCAAAGGTAGGCTCGATGCACACACGGGTATGGCTGTCAGCGTGTACTTATTTATTTTTGCATTTATTTCATCGCGCCAAATCCTTAGGCATCAGGGCGCTAGTTACAGAAAGTGCTTCGTACAGTAGTAAATTTCAAGAACAAGCTTAGTGGTTACAGATGAGTTGGTAAGTGTATACAGATTGGTGGAGTCTCACCTCATGGTACGGGGGCTGACATCAAAGGTGCATACAGGCAAATTAGACTTGGTAGGTGGAGGTGTATACAGACTGGCGGGGCCTCACCTCATGGCACGGGGGGCTGGCATCAGGTGCATACAGGCATTACAGGTAAAATCAATGTGAAAGTATGCAAATTGATGGAGCCTCACCTCATGGTACGGCGGCTGCATCAGGCATATTAGACATAGTAGGTGGATGTGTATACAGACTGGGGGAGCCTTGCTTGGTGGCACCCCTGGAATTGGGCGACCAGTCGGGTTTCTGTGCGCCCTCTCGATGGAAAAGAATTTGGAAAGCTTCTTGGGAGCAAACAGTTCAGTTAGCCATTGCTCCAGGAAGAGCTTGGTGCTAGGCCCTTCTTCCTTCTCTGAGACCCCGAGGATACGTATGTTGCTGCAGCGGTCTCTCCCTTTGTTATCTTATGGACAGTTCTCCAGTTGTATAAGCTTCTGCGTAACCGTTGCAAGCTGTTTTTCCATCCAGGTAATTGCATCTTCCGAGTCTGAGATTCATGGTTTCGTTTCTCCAACCCTTGAGGCCAGATTCTGCAGGTCTCGTTGCAGGAAGGAAAATCTTTTCTTCCATGGATGACCTGGCTGCCCATATGGCTCCCATAATGTCTCGGAGGGAGATCTGGGAATCCTGCCCTCCGCCTTCTATGGCCACCAACTCAGAGGCGAGAACCAAGGGTGTCTATGGAGTCTTCACCATGTATTGGTCTATCTTGCTCTGATGCACCCCCTTTTTGATCTGGTCTTTAAGCATCGTGGTGAGTAGAGCTGATCTCCAAGAAAGATGTTTATTTATCCACCTGCTTGGACCGGTGTGCCAACACTGGCAGGGAACCCCACTCGCTGGCCTCCAATGGTAGTATTCCTCCTGCTGCCTGCGATTGTGACCACCAGTGTCTCAACGGTTAGCCCCCTTGCCCATTTTGCATTCCTTGGGTTCAGTAAAGGAGCTTCAGTCGGGTGCAGTAAAGGAGCTTCAGTCGGGTACCCCCAACCCCTGAGAGTCTCAGCTCACCTCTTGGGTTTTGGGTCCTCTTCCCCACTTATTTGTGAGAGAAGTTACGAGGCTGCCGCAGTGCACAGCGAGTGCTAGCTACTGAGTGCACTCTTGCAGGGTGAGGTATGACCACAGGGTTGATGGGTCCCTGGGTCGTTGTCGGTTTTTTTGAGGTCCATTCGTCATGGCCAAATGTTTGCCTTGTCCCTGTGCCTCAACCGCTATCCACCCGCAATTGCTTTCCTCTAAATCCCTCTGTGGGTTGCTGAGCCAGTCTTCCCAGCTGCAGGTGACACAATCAACACCTCAGGTGTCCCACTGGGTCTACGCAGGGATTTGGTAGCTCACTGGGTTCCTTTGCAGCGGCCGCTGTGCCTCCATCTGGCCCCCAGTGCCAGGCGCAGTTTATGCGGCGCGGTGCGTTCCTTTCTTCTTCCTGCTCCGGCAGAGGCTGCTCTCCCGTCTCTGTGTGCAGCCCTCATTTCTATCTCAGATCCTTAGAACGGGTCCTGGCAGGTCGGAGCAGGGCATGGCGAGCACCAGCAGTGCCGAAGTTGAGTACTGGTGTCAGGGTCTTCGCTTGTAATGCTGGTGCGGCTGGCACCGGCAGCCTAGCCCGATGTCTTGGCAGCCACTGATGGTTAACTGGTCGGCCAAATCTATCAGACTGCAGTTAATCCCTGCTACAGGGCTTCTGAGGCCCGCTCATTGCTCTTCGGACCCATCCACTGCTGCCACTTTGTCGGCCGGTACAGTGTAACCCAAAATGGCGCTGTCCACCCCGCTCAGCCAGGCCTGCCAGCGATTCTGGGGTTTCCTGGCCCTGATTTTACCCAGGATTTAAACTGGTGATGCCCCACTCCTTCCACAAACTGGGAGTGTAGAAATCTCCCTCAAGTTAGCATGGGATCAAAAAAAATTTGTAAATCAAAGTTTATAGATTTTAAACAATACCAAGCATTGAGGCAAACAAACACTTGAGGGACATGCACTCTAGAACTCCTCCTATATGTTCTACTTGAGCTCGTCCCAAAAAAAAAAAAAAAAAAATAACACACACTTTCCCCCCTAGCCCTTTTTAACTTCAAATAAACTCTTCTTCAGGCAACTGAACACGACAGATTGATTGTTTGTACATCAATGAATGTCAAGTGGTCCTTAAACACATATCACTATATATCACTGCCCGTGATGCGCTCCTACCGATAAAAGTCTCTCGAGGTCGGGCAGGCACTCTCTTTGACCTCCGACTGTCGTCCTCCCCTTCACCCAAATCCATTACAAAACTGGAGTCATTCTGTTTCTATGGGTGCACTTCCCCCATGAATGGCTGCTGTGATCGTTTCCATTGTATAAATGTCTTTTGCTGTGTTCGACCACTTTTGCCATGGGGAGAAGACTCCTTTTCCAATATCTGGCCTGGCAGGCCCATGCCGCCAAGAGGAGAAAGTGCACCAGTGGTGTTAGGGGAACAATCCAAACAGCACCAACATGGAATTGAGTGTACATTCTCCTCACCCGCCTCCTTGATCCAGCCTAGGACCTCCATCCGATACACCTGCACCCTGGGCCAGTCCCACCACATGTGCCAATAGTCGGCCCTGGTACCACACGCATGCCAGCAATGAGGATCAACTGTGGGGAATATCCTGGACAGGCGCATCGGGTCATATTGCCACCGTTCTAACAGCTTCACGGCCCTTCTACACATCAGGTGCCACATGTGCTCCCCCACTTCCATCCCCAGGTCCCTTTCCCACCGCGTTTGAAGCCCCACTGTGGCTCCAACCTTAGTTCCAAGAGGGCCTCATAGAGATGTGAGATAAGGCCCTTCATTTCCGTGTGTCCATCAAGAACCATTTCTACCGGCATTAGCTCGCTCTGTATACACTCTCTCCATTTCTAGAGTGTATGCCTTGGTTTGCATCACTGATCTTCATTGCCCTTGGCTTATTCCTTGTCCCAGTATTGCTACCACCCACCTTATGGACATTTTCCTTCCCAGTGGACCCTACTTGGGATAGATAGCAAAAATACATGGGGGTGTACGATATGGTGGCACGGGAAGGCTGATAAGGACACGAGGGAGGATTAAAGGGGCACTGTATTCTCATCTGAAGGACTGATCAGTTTCCACACAACAAATGAGCAAAATGAGCAAAAAGCAAGAGCAGTGATGCTGAAGGCAGAACAAGTTAAAAGACAAAGCAAAAAGATTGGGGGTCCATGGAAACTATAGAGGGAATGTTGCCAAAAGAGACATCTTTCCTAACAGTAATAATGGCAAGAACCACTGTAAAAATATTCATCATTACCAGTATCTTATAAATCCAAAGAGTGCTGGCTACGAGTGCAGAATTAGACCTTAGAAAAACTTCCTCCCAGCAAAAGGAGAGGTTGAAAAGAATGAGAACCCTGTGGTGGAAGTGCCCAAGTCAAGAAATAGTAGCAACCAAAGTTCAGTGAGAGGAAAAGTGTGAGTAGAAAAGAATGGCAGTGCTGGTGAGGAGGTAGAAGAAATTAAGACGAGAAATGAACTTTTTGGAGTTTTGGAGAGTAAGAGCTTGGAGGATATGGCAAATTAGTGGATGAAGAAACGGGTAAGGTCACCAATAAGATGCATACTGCATAAAGGGTACATAGCGTTGGGTTCAGGACATAACACACAAGGCCAACTCTACTGCCCCTTTCTAATGTCGGGCAACCCCTAGATAACTTTCAACAACTTAAAAAAATAAAAATATATGTGTAAAAATGTTGAGGCACATTTCCACGATCAAAAAAGTACAAGCAAAAAAATGGTGATCTTCAATCTTCTGAGTTGATTTGTTTATGTTACATGGAGGCAGGGCACAGCCATCCCCCTAACTACTCCCATTGTCTCCATGTTATCACCCCAACTAGGGGTTAACTGAAGAGCAGGACCGAGCCGAAAAACAGGGATGAATAGTTGCCTTTTAATAATGTTAGTGTGGTCAGTAAGGGTCATAGTGAGAAATAGGGGTTCACATTAAACGTGCCATATTTGTGACTGGGGTAATGGTGAAGTTGGCGCGATGCTGCAATTTTACATGTTAATAAGAATGGGATGTGTTACATTTTGTGTTACTTCGTGTTTGAGTGGCTATATTTAGATCTGCACTCACGCAGCAAGATACACGTCAAGCCTACTGATGAAATCGAAGCATAATACAAGGCATACATTTGTTTGTGAAGATGGATTAGCAGAGTTTGCCAATTAAAATGTTATTGATTAGCAATGTTTTACTAATATTTTTTATTCACTAAATGTTCTTTGAACCTAAGACATAAAATGAGCAAAAATACAGCATTTTTGTTTACTGCTGAAGTAGGATATTAATGAGATGAGTATCTGCAAAAAATAAAAAATAAATGGCTACATGAACTGACGCATAGATATGAGAAAAGGCTCTGAAACCAATTGTCAGTGTTCACCGTGCAAATGGGTGTAGTCGCTGTTGCACAGGCCAGTGGTTGTGTGCGTTTGTTTATTAATTTGTATGGCGCACCAAAACCAGGGGTAACTGGGCGCAACAGAGAAAAATAATACATGGATACTTCAAGCTTGGTTACAGAGTAAGGCACATATATACATGACAGATATTTACAAATAGTAAATTAGCACTCTAGTACAACAATATACATATATATATACACAAGAGGCGACGAGATTCAGAGTTTAGCTGGTGTGCAGATAGTCCCAGTAGTCATTAGAACATAACCATTCGAGGATGTTCTGTCTAAAGCTGTAATAGGATTGATCTATTCTGATGTCCAGTGGGAGTGCTTTTCAATATTGGGCCGCCTTAACCGGGAAGCTGCAACCACCTGTTTTTTTAGCCTAAATTTAGGGATCTGTAGGCAGTAGGAGTTGGCAACTCTGGTAGGGCGGGTTGATGTTCTTCTCACTATTCTTTCCTCTAGGTAAGGGGGCGCTGCATTATTAAGGCATTTGTAAGTTAGTGAGGCTGTTTTAAGGGAGATCCTATCACTGATTTTTAGCCAATGGTGTTCTTTTCTTATGTTGGATATGTGTTCTCTTGTGGGTAAATTGAGGGCAGTTCCAAGGGCGTTATTTTGCAGTATTTGAATTTTGTCAATGATGTATTTGTTGGCTCCCAAATACAAGGCATTGTAGTAGTCGAGTTTGGAAAGTATTAGAGCGTTGGCAAGGATGATGCAGCTGGCTTGTGTTAGGAAAGCGGTGGAGGATGCAAAGGAATTTACTTGTTTCTTCAATGTCAAGGAAGAATCAATGTAAAAGCCTAATGTTTTCACTACTTTGGCTACTGTAATTAAATTGCCGTCGATTTTGAAAGCAGAGTAGTTGGGGCTGAGTTTTTTTTAGGTTGGCATCAGAGCCAAGGAGCAGGATTTCGGTTTTGTCATCATTCAGGCAGAGGCCATGAGTAGCCATCCATGCCTGAATGACGAGGTATATTTCATTTACCAAGGCTGTATCAGTGACAAAGTTGCCTGAAAGGGGAATGAGGATCCAAGTGTCATCTGCATAATTTGTGTTGGTGACACCCAGTCTGTCCAATTTGTCAAATAAGGGCTTGGTAAAAATGTTATACATAGTTGGCGAGACGCAGGAGCCTTGGGGAAAACTGCATACTATTTTGATGGGGTCTGCTGATGCCAATGTGGAGAAAACTCTTATAGTGCGGTTATGCAGAAATGATTGGACCCAGGCTATGGCCTCACTTGAGAAGTGGGCAGCCAATGCCAGGCGATCACACAGGATCGTGTGATCCACCAAGTAAAAGGCCACCGATAGGTCAAGGGGGAGTAGCATAGCAGTGTTTCCCTTGTCGTTGAGCTTGTCAATTTGAGTTTTAAGATCAATTAAGGTTGTCTCAGTGCCATGTTGTGGTCTAAACCCGATTGGCGGGCACCTAGGAGATGGTTAGATTCAAGATGCCGCTGAATTTGTAAGTAAGATATTCTATCTATTATCTTAAGGAGGAATGGTACCGTGGTAATGGGCCTATAGTTGGTGGGGATAGAAGGGTAGGGTTTGCTTCTTAAGTAAAGGTAAAACCCATGACTCTTAGGTTGCTTGGGATAGTATTAGTGGAGAAGGAGGCATTCATTAGTTTAGTTATAAAGGAGGCTAAATCCCTTGCTGCATCCTTAATTAGTTGGGCTGGACAGTTGTCGCCCTTACAGTTAGAGGGCTTAAGGGATGCAATAATCTTTTCAGTTTCCTGAATGGAGATTTTAGCGAATTTGAAAGGAGCTGGGCCTGGTAAGTCTTTAGTGGGGCTAGTAATTAATGTCTCGTTAGTGGCCAGGGAAGCTTTTTCTTTAGTAATTTTTGCTTGAAGTGTTGTAATTTTGTTGGTAAGGGCGTTTTGTATGCTGGTGAACCACTGTTTATCTTTAGGTATGTTGTCCGGTGGAGGAACAGGTCATTCTAGCTCACTTAGGATAGCAAATAGTCCCTTGGTGTTAGAACTGGCGTTGGAGATCCTTTCGTTGAATAGGTTTTTTTTGTGAGTATGATTTCTTTTTTGTAGTTGTTAGCGAAATGTTTAAGGTGCAATTTGTTTTCTTCAGAAGGGGTGCATCTCTATTGAGATTCTAGTTTCCTTTTTTGCATTCTTTATTCTTTTAGGTGGGGGGTGAACCAGGCATTGAGGTGTGCTTGTTGCTTGCTTTTGCGTAACTTAAAAGGTGCAATAATATCCAGGGCTTCACTCGTAGCGTTATAGCGTAATGTAGCTGTCCACAAGGAGTTCTGGGTCCAAGTTATTGGCGAGAGCATTGATGATAGGGAGCAAGAGAGGTAGGAGGTTGTCCGGTGTGATGTTTTTTTTAGATCTGGTGGGTGGGGGGAGGGTGGTACCATGACTTTGTCTTTGGTAATCTGCTCATCCAAAGTTAGGGAAAAGTCGATGAGGTGGTGGTCAGTCCATTGTTGAGGGGTAATTTTATTGATAGTGGTATCACAGTTCAAGGTAGAGATCCAGTCAAGGGTCCTTCCTTTGTTATGCGTTGGGGTAAGGACTTTTTGGGCAAGGCCATGTTCGGCTAGCATGGTAGCTATGGATTGGGCTGATTTTTCTTCAGGGTCATTAAATCCTAAATTGAGATCGCCTAGTAATAGGATTTGCAAAGAATCTTTAGTATTGTTGACTAAGAGGCTGGATAGGTCCTCCTCAAAGGTTCCGGTGGGTCCAGGTGGCCTATATATTAGATACATTGTTAGGGTGCGGCAGTTGGAGATGGGCAGGTTAGCTGTGAGTAGTTCACATGATTTGAGGGGGGGGGGGTTGAGTTAGTAGTCTTAGGGCAAGGGTGGTTTTAGCTATAATGGCAAGAAAGCCTCCTATGTTGTTAGGTCTATTCATTCTAATTAGTTGGTAGTTTTCTGGAATGGCAAGGGAGATCCCTGGGCCTGTGGCTTCGTGCAGCCAGGATTCCGTAATTGCCAGAAGGTCAAGGTTGTCAGGTGATAAGATGTCGGCTATTTCTGTGGCATGGGCCACTAAGGATCTGGCATTGATCAGAGCTCCAGATACCGTAGTTGAATTAGGCATGGTCTGGAGTTTTATGGGAATAAGTTTCGGTAAATTAGTGTTATCATAGGCTGTGGCAAAGCTAGGGAGTAACAGTGTGCTGTGAGGTGGATTTGAGTTGGTCGTTGAGGACTTTGATGCTGTGAGTTGTGGACCCGTAGAGGCGGGGTAATCTGGCCCGGAGTTTAGTATTTCTGTCCAAGGTAGGACATGGTGAATATTTAGAGAAGGACATGATTAAGCAGGTTAGTGGTAAGGTAAGGCACAGTAGGAGGGTCACCTGGGTCTTTCTGAAGCACACAGTTGAAGTAGGTAGGGTGGTGGAGAAACAGGCTAGTTCAATGTGGGTAGAGGTGCATATGAATCAAACTAGGCTACTCCCGCATAGGCTAGGCATCGGAAAAACAAGCCAGGGCAGTTCAGAGTAGGGAGTGTACATGCAGTTCAAAGTAGGCTAGTCCCACTTAGGCTGATCATGTGGGGAGCAGATCTGAGCAATACAAGGTGGGCAAAGGTGCATGCAGTGCAAGATAGGCTAGTCCCACATAGGCTAGACACAGAAAAATCAAGTCAGGGCAGCATGGATAGGGTACATACAGTTTAAAGTAGGCTAATCCCACGTAGGCACAGTATCAGCAGGGGAATGGGCAGGAGCACAGAGGTAGTGTTGATCAGATGGTAGTATAATATAAGGCTGATGCGTAAATCAGACAGTAGGTACAATGTCCGAGGGTGCAGTGAGCATATCATGTAGGCTGGGTCGGCGGGTGACCGTGTAATGGGCGAAGGTCAGCAGAACAGTGGATCAGGTTTCAATTGCGACACGTAAATGGCATTAGACATTACAGAAAATAATGAAAGGTACAAGAGAATCGTGGGTGGTTGGCAATAGAGTTTTTGCAAATGCAGCAGCACCGTACCTGAATGTAAGTAAGCTTCAAAGGTGGATGACTGGTGCACGGAATTCTCCTAGATGGTAAAAATGTCTCATAGTGGGACCAAGAGAGCAGTAGTAACTTGCGAGTAGTGCAGGGCGGCAAGCAGCGCTCACCGGCGCGCAACGGCAAACAAGGCCTTTTTCCTTCTGGCCTTCTTCCGGATTCCAGCTTCCTTCCGCCTGTCAGCGAAGGTCTTCAATTAATAGACCAAACACGGAGGTTGCTTAGCAACCAAGGTGAGCCTAGTTACCAGGCTGCGTTGCGGTGGCCATTTTAAGGCAAGGCGCGACTCAAAAAGTAAATAAACAGCTGATTGCAGTTTGCGGCGTCGGCTGCAGGGAAGGTACACAGGCTAGCAATCGGAGCGCTCACCTTGGGTGCAGGATGCTACGTTGATGGTAGGAGATTCCAGGCCCAAACGTGGGCAGCATCGCTGTGGCTCGTAGTGTGGCTGCAATGGGCTGCAGATGCAGCTCGAGATGGGCTCCTGCCCACTCTGCTCCAGGTGGCTGGAACTAGAACGGGGCCTATATGTCCCATATATTTTATGCTTGACCCATCATTTGCTGTGCAAGTAGAAGTTTAGAAGCTTCATATTAAAAAGTGTGCAATGTTAAAGGAAAGTCATAGCCTGAGACTAAATACATAGTATGGTGTTGCGGCAGGCAGGGCAATTGACAACTTCAGGTGGACAAGATGCCCCTTGCCGGTGATTGATATCAGCAGTTTTCAATATGGCGTTAAATATCACGGTCGGGGAGGGCAGGAACTCTAAAGCGCCTTAAGCCTGATACAGGTAGGCCCAAACGCAGCATTCCAGCCCTGTACACTAATGAAAGCGGTATTTATCACTATTAGCACTCAGAGCTGCCATCTGGGGTGCTGATCCTTTCTTTGTTCGTTTTTAAGAAAAGTAGGCTTTGCCCAATGCATGCTTCCCCAAAACGAAATTACATATCTGCAATTTGAAACAACTATTTCCAATACCTGGAGGTGAACAAGGAGGTGCACGGTGAGTGGGCAGCGGGGGTAGGGGGTGCTCAAGGTGTGGCTCCCCAGTGTTGACTTGTCCCGGGGCACCATCTCCAGGGATAGGGCAAAGGCTGGGCAGAGGCACAGTGGCCCAGCATGAAATGCTGGTGGCTACTTGCAGATTCGGCTGAGTTCCCTGCCTCTAGATTGGCCAGCTAATCCTGTATGTGGTTATATAAAAGCAAACATATCCCTAGAACATAAGCAAGGTCTGGAGGCTAACTACAGTGTATGGTATTGCCGTAGATCTGTAGATGGATGGAACTATTGAACACTACTTTGCATGAACATCTAGTTGGCACTGTGTATTCATTTTGTACGAGGAAAAATAGTAAGCATAAGCACAAACATGCTCTCTTGTTAATATGATGCACCTTCCCCAACAAAATGAAATATAGGTGGGACAGATTTAGATACACTAACCTACACATTTCTGAAAAAGAGACAATGCAAGATTCTAAAGTAGCAATACTATAATTATACATTATGTAACAACTTCATGTTTTAGGAATGGAATTGTATGACTGGCTGCCTTTAAAAAACATACAGTTAACACATACTGGTCTTTGCCAAACAGGATATAGTTAGGCTAAATAAAAGTATTGTTCTGATTACTTCTGGTTTGCAATTATTTGCTTAGCACTCCCACTCAGGCCTTTAGCACTGGACTACTGCTGTACTCCCTCTCCATTAGCCCATTTGACCTTGCAGTGAACATAGGAGAGAGCCCAGAGGGCAATAGAAGAATACAGGGTGAGCTGCTGTTTCATTGAACAGGGTAATTTAAATAGCTAGCTCTGCTACACAAGTGGCAATTTAATTAGCAAATCTTCAGAATTGCATAGCAAATTGCTATATGACACTGCTTATTTTATGCCTTGATATAGTTATGGTATATAGGAACACCATACATATAGGTGTGGTGTGCCACATAGCGTCTCAAAACTGCACAAGGCGTAGCTTCATAATGAAAATGTGAGAAAGGTGATTTGCAATGAAGAATCCACTGTAAAGAGCATGCATGGTACATGGGGAACGTACAAATCTGTATGCCGTGTGCTTTTTCATAGTTTGGCCAGGCCCTACAGCCAGGGTTTGCATGGTGAACTCTGTGTGACTGAGAAAACTGGTTTGGCAAGGATTGAAGGTAGAGCAAGGGCAGCTGCAACAATATCAGATGATCAGCCAGAGGCAGGCCCGGGGTTGTTATGGTTTAGCGCTATTGTGGAAAGAAGATGCAATATTTTTAAGTCCATGTGAGCTTGTTATTTATTGCCATGGGGAATCTGGCCATCTGTTTGCAGCTGCGTAATAAACCTGCGGTGAAGGGACACCTAAGGGCAGAGTTGACCAATACTTTATGGGTTTTAATTATTTTCTCAGATTGCGTCCAGAGGCCATGCATGTTGAATTGGTAGTCCTTTAGATTAAAGTGAAATAAGGACATCAGCAAGTCTAGGTGGATGAGATAGTTACCACCAGTTCAAAAGGGAATTTGTTATTACTCGCCCTCCTCTTGTAGTTAAAAGTGTCCTTGCAAACCATGCACATCATGTCCGGTAGTAGAGATTCCTGGCCAGCTGGAACCCGTAATGAATTCAATTTGTATCTGAATGTGTAACTATGTGATGATGTCATAACCTACCACTGAAGACTCCAGGAAAGGGGTGTGCTACAAATATGAGCCGATGATGACAGCCAGATAAATGTGACCAATGAAAACGTGGGAATTGGAGAAGATTATATAGGTTTGACCAACCATGTGTAAGGGGGATGACTTGTAATAAAATATGTGGGAGTGTTTTTACTGTTACAAAATGTATTAAAAGTGTCAACTTGTGTGGTTCAGGGAGACTCTGGTTATTTTTACTCTACAGTCTCATCTAGCCCACCCCTCGCCACCCCCAGCCATGTGTACAATAAACTTGCTTTAAGGACAAACGTGCACTTGCTTCTTAAGTGGTGGACCTACTTTGGGTTAAGGTGATCAGAGGTCCATCCGCACAATAAATAATAGTATGTAGACAGGAAAAAACTTTTAAAATTAAACACACACTTTAAAACATATATGTCCATGGTATGTAGGATTATATTGAATACAAAACGAATGAAAAAACAATTATCAAAATAACTAATTCTGGAAAAACTAAAAATGGGGTTGTGAGAGTGAATAGTGGTTTTGGGGGTGGGGGGAAAGTATTATTTAAAATAAGATGGGATTTGGGGTTGGGGATTCCCCCCAAAAACAACAAAAAAGTAATTAGTTATTTATTTAAATTAGTTATAATTACATGTAACCATTTTATTCTTTATTGCATTTCTTTTCTTTGTTGTCTACGGAAGATGTTTGTGTAAACAATGAAAGGAATACATTGTCTGAAAATAAACTGTTTATAAAAGCACAATTTGTATTTTTGTGTATTCATAGGTATCGCTTGTTAGGCATTACCCAAGTAACTAAGACAAGCCCAAAAATATAGTATGAATGTATGTAATCACTGGGATGCGTCTATTCGTACTTTCAAACATTCCTTTTGTGCCTGCCCATCTTTGGCCAGCTTGCTCCAGCAAGGCACTGAAACACAAAAGGAGCATTTACATCAATTAACACCTTACTGACCGCTGAAGTGCAACTGAATACAAACCTTTGGGATATAAAAGCCATGCTTTTTACATGTTTTACTGAGTGGGGATGAGACATTTAAAACGTGTTGTTTCATTATTAGATTGCAATGGGGACTGGTAAAAGACACCAGACAAAAATATATAGGGAATGCCGAGTTCTCCATGATTCTCGGCTGACCCTATAGGGAAGGGACAGTGCTGACTTTCAGATCTTTAATTGGCATGTTTATGTTACTTATTTGTTTCACGTGTACATCCATTTGGTTCAATGTATCTGAATTGTAAACTTGTATCTCCTCGACTTTATCGCAAAAATATCCCTATTTTTTAACTCTCTAATGATGGGAGGAATATTTGTGCTGCCACATTTTGATTAAACAAAAAATATAGCCACATTCTTCATTAACATCTGTCACTTTTACTCAATTCAAAGGGACTCATTTTGGCAACATGAGAAAGTTGGAGGGCAGGAATTATAACTTTTGTTTCGGTATTACAAGCACATCTCTGCCACACTTCCCACTGAGCTGTCTTACTTGATTTATAACCTTAGCTTGCAGGCTGAATACGGTTCTTTGCTGCATGCACACTACCCCCTGAGCTATTTTATTCAGGGTTTGGAAGTTACGGAGATTTGTCGAACAGCCAAAGTAATCTACTTAATTATAGAACTCGGATTGGAAATTGGGATTGGAGCCTGTACATTTCAGATTTCTTACACAGGTCATCAGCAAATAAATAAGCGCTTAAAGAAATACCATGTTCAATAGTGACTTCACGAACTACTGTTCTAGCTCAATGCTTTTTAAATGCAAAATACAGGGGATGCCAGAGATATATTAAAAATATTGTGAGTTTTGCTTGAGCTCACTCCTCCCCAGCAAAAACCAGATGAAAGTCTATGTCCAGCACATGAAGGGTAGCGGCATTGTTTGCACTTTCACACCTCTGCTCTGCCTGTAATTAATCAAAAAAGTGAACGCAGCATGTGTTTAATGATCATTTGAAAGGATAACCATGACATGCCTAAATGGTACTTAATGTATCTTGTAGGGGAAACTATTCGGCTTCGAGTGATAATTAAGTATTCGGCTGGAGCTGAATATCTCATTTTCAGCCAGAAGTCAACCGAATACGCACTAGGTTTCATGACTATGAGTTATTCAGAAGTGTTAATTCAACTACATTGTGCAAACCATACTACGTGAGTGTTCATGCCATAAGAATGTGGAACCCACTACGTCTTCCCTTTGTAAGTGAAACACCTCCCTGGTGTCCCTACATATAAGTAAGAAAACCAATACGTATAAGTAAGAAAACCAATTCAAACCACTGCATGCTTGACTTTCTAAATGGCGGTGAATAACTCATAGTCATGAAACCTAGTGCGCGAACCACTATGGATAGCACAATGAAGTTGAACTAACACATTTGAGTAACTGACAATCATGTAACCCAATGCGGAAAGCATCATGTCATTCCATATCTCTTATTGGTTTATATTTTTTTCTTCTTCTTTTGGATGGCATATATGATTTCCTCACCGACCAGTCTCCTGGACTTCTGGTATGTGTTTGGTGTTTTTCTTATGTATACTTTTTAAACTTTACCTGTCACACTGAATTATTCATTTTCATGTATATTTTGATTGAATTGTATCTCTTGCTCATATATTGGTGACATTGTTTTCTATCTATTCTTATTTTGACCACATTCTATGCATTGGGATTGTCACCAACCTTGAAAATGACCAGTTGGTCGAAACACGTGCCGGCTGTCGCTCTACTGCTGAAATTACATGTGGTGGAATAACCCACATCTTTAACATTATATAATTGTGTGAATTACATATGTGGATCATAGGTTAACTTGTTATCAGAGTGCAAGCAGCCCTTCCTACTTTTTCAAATTCTACATTGTATTCCAAAGCAAATCATAGTGGGTGATTTGCAGGAAGTGTGGGGCTTGCTGCCGATTCACCATATACTAGCCGAGGTTGTAAAGAGCGCACAGGAATCTATATCGATCCCATTATACAATATTGTCAATGTAAAAAGGTGTGTGTGTAGGTGTGTGTGTGTAGGGGTGTGCGTGTGTGTAGGGGTGTGTGTGTGTGTAGGGGTGTGCGTGTGTGTAGGGGTGTGCAGGGGTGTGCGTGCGTAGGGGTGTGATGTTGAGCATATTTCCAAGATGCTACAAACCTGAAATTTGGTATGTGGGTAGGTTCCATGGCGTAGACAATGTAAAAAGTATAACATCATTTTTGCAATGTTTTTTTTAAAGCAACCTGCAATTCTTACCCCTGTCATATGGCTCTTCGCACAGTTCTGCCGTAGTTCTACGTAAATCTCAGCAGTTCATTGTTCCTCAACTTTCCACACTATCAGCATTCTAGCTGACATTAACGGCACTCACTTTTGAAATTATGTGGGTGACACAAAACGGTGCTTTTTTGATAATGCGGGTGACAAGAAACGTTGCAGGTCTCTTCAATAGTGTCCGCAATTACATTGTCCATCACATGGTGGCAAATCTTTCATGATCATTACAGAAACTTCATTTCACCTCAGAAGTTATGAATGTATGCCATCTCAACGCTAACAATGTTTACATGCTTCAGCTGAACACGCGTGGGTACGGCACTTCAAGCTTACACACTTCAGCCCTACAGATATGCCACTTATGTTGAGGTTGCTGCTGCCTTGTCTGTAGATCGGGACACCAATAATGCTGCTGCGCAATCTCAACGCTCTAACTGAAAGTAGTTGGAATAGATTTACGGGATTCATGCTTTTCTCATGGTCAGCTTTATGTGGCTTGCTACAGAGTTAGAAATGTGTTCACACTACCTCGTACAGGAAAGAGTAGCAATATTGTCTACAAAGAATCATTAGTTATGGGATAATAGCATATCAATGATGGCAGTAGGCAAAGGTGGCCGGCCGGTACAAATAAAACTCGGCATAACTGCCCATACAATAGAATTTTCAAACATGGTAATTAATAGTCAGAAGGGCCTCCCAGTACAAATCAAACTCACCATAAGGAACACCAAATTGGTATTCGAGTAATGCCAACAACCATGCAACAACATCATCTATATTAGTTCATTAAATAAACTTCAAACTAGGACTGAAGTGGGAATTACCGTGCAAAGCACGGGTACACCTACTAGTTTTAAATAAATTAACTTCAAATGTTTAGTATTTATTGTTTAAGTCATTATTTTCACTGATTATTGCAAAACACAAAGTGTAGATAAAAAGTATGAACCCCTATGAGAATTATGGCAATGTCATGGTTTTACCATAATAGCCCTCTTACATCAAAACACGTGTTTCCTAAATATCCAATATGGTTTAAATTAATCAATTCCATACCTTTTGAAACACAATAATGCATCAAGTAGACAAACAATTACGAGCCAGGGTATGTGTAAAGGTAAATCAAACCCTGTTATCTGATTAGCTCATTTTTCATTGAAATTTATTTCCTGAAAGGGCACATTTCCTGAACGGGAAATAGTGCATGAATTATTAATGCATGCACGCAGCAAGGCAGTAGTGGAATGTGGAGGATGGGGGATTGTGGGGAGTCGGGGAAGGCGACAGTCATGTGAGGGAACCAAGTGGTGGCCTTGAGGGTTGGGGTGGTGCACGGCACAAAAGACTAGGGGGATTGGAGTGGGCATAGTGATGGTGCTAGAGAATTGGGTACCAGGGTTTTTCTCCACATAGGAGCAGGGACACAAAGCGGAGCAGGCCTCAAACAATGCCTTGTCACAGCAGGAATGCTGGGCCCAAGAACATGGGCTCCGGCAAACCCGAGCTGCAACAAGACATCATGGATCCTTTTTATCAGCTGAATTTAAGTGAATAATTTTTGTTTTAATAAAAAATTAGTTTTAGTTGCCATGCAACTTTACTAATCAATGCAAATTACATTTTAACTTATATATATTTTCATAGAAAAGGAAAAGAATGTGCAGGAGAAAAGAGGTAGAGGAATAAAATTTGTAATATCCATTCTGGGTAAGAGAAAGTTAAGCCATAAAAGAAACAGTTAAACACAAAAATAAAATTGTAGGAGAGAACACAATCATGCCATTTAACACTGAAATCTTCTGGTTTCCTCTGCGAGTGAGCTTCCTTAAGAAGATATGCTGGATTCACTGTCTTTTTAGTCATTCCTTGATTATAGATGGAATGAGAAGTCGAAACAGTGTCATTTTTATCACTGCCATTTAAGGATTGTAAATTTCTTCGATGTGTGAATTTAGAAAAGGGTTCAATTTTCAATGTAGTTAAATATCTTATTGTTGCCAAGTTTAGTAATATTTTTGTGGCGTTGAAAATCATCTCCCATAGTTGTTGCTGGTCGACAAGTCTATATTGCTCAAAAAATGTATAGAAAAACTTGTGTCAAAGAGTATGTAGTTTTTTGCATTCTGTTAATAGATGCTGAAGTGTTTCGCCTTTGTCCGGTGAATCGCAAAATCGACACGTGTTCTTTTCCATTCCTTTTCATCTTATTGATAACACAGCTTTCGTTGGCCATAAGTTGAATCACATTAGTTTTGTACGATATACTTGATTTGGAAATTTGTTTAAATATGTAGGTACTGTGTTTGCTTTTTATTTTTAGGTAAAAATTTCCCATGGTGAAGGTCTTGTAGCGACTACATTCTTCCCAGTTTCCATTCCAATCTGTCTGCCAGCATTTTTCTTTTGCTCCATTCGGGTTTGTCGTTATTAGCAGTAGGTCAATGTCAGCTTCATGCATATTAGTAAGGCAGTAATTTTCTTGTGTTAATGAAGTTGTTTTATTTTTTCCGAGAAGTTTCGCTATGACAGGTAGCATTGTATCTTGTTTTTTTCCTTCATTCATACATTTATTGTATAACTATATTTCATTCCAAATTATTGTTGCTTCCATTGGTATAAGGCCCAGCTCGTGTCGAATTATCTGTATTGGAAATTTATATGGTATAGGTAAAATCACTTTCCAGAACTGCCCTTCGATGAAGTTCCATTTTGGATGGTTTTCAGGGGTTTTGGTGTGAGCTCCATACGTCACTGTTGCAGCAACTTTTTTCTTATAGAACTTTATGAGTGAACTATATGAGTAGGAACTATTTTTTTTGCGTATCATTTTTGCCTGTGGGATTAATGATTGAACCTTTGCTAAGTGAATAATTAGAATCATGTGTTTAAAAAATAAGGAAGATCTTTAGCAGTGCATTTGGGAGGCCCCATCCTGTATAAAGATTACAAACTCTGTGTTTGGTCTTCACAATACAGGTGTGTTTGAATATGTCACATAATGAGCAAAAGAAATCTCTTTCGATTTCTGAAATGCTCATCAATCGCACCCATCACTCACGCAAAACCACTCCAGAGAGTCCTCTCTCCAACAACCTTCACGCTCCTTCCCCACTCTTCTCCTCGGATCTCTCGGATGTCCTCTTTCCACCTCTTGTCTTCACCCAACTTACCCACAACTAACCATTCCTAAGATACCTGTTAAATAATCCTCCATCTACTAGGATTGGCCAGCTCTCCCTAGCCAATCACTTAGCTGGCTGAAGGGTGTGTTCCAGGGGAGGCTTCATAAGAGCGTAAGCCCTGACCCTTTTTTAAGCAGCTCTGCTGCATTCTGGGCATGAGCAGCCCAACACTATATAGGTGGCTACAGTCTCCCCATTTGGCCTGCTCGTGGGTCTTTTCTGAATAAAGGAATCCCTGGTGGGCGAGTGGGTTTGTCTTGTGCGGCTCCAGCAGATGATTTCCACAGACTTCTCTCTGGGACGCCATGCAGAGTCCTGGCCTCTACCGTGGCATCCCCCACTGAGCTCGCTCTGCCTTTTTCACATTGAGGTGGCCACATCTTAAGCCACGCTCCCAGTGTCCCACTGGTTGCTGTGCCAGCCCTGGGTAGCATGGGCTCTCCTTCTTGGTGTTCAGCTGTGTTGTCGAGACTGCCTCGCCCTCTGCGGCTTCTCTCCATGATCATGCCGTGGTCCTCACCGATTAGTGGGTTGTCCAACTCCAAGCCTCGAGGGCCGGATCCATGTTGGATTTTCCAGATACCCCTCATTAATATGAGATACATTTGCATTCACTGGGCCTCATTACAAGCTTTTCGATCTGGATATAACGGTACCGGTAAGCTTGCCGGTACCGTTGTATCCGGGCCGGCAAACTCCGAGTTGTGCTCGCAGGTGCCTTTCATTCCGCCAGGTCTGACCTGGCGGAATGAAAGGCACCCGCGAGCACAGCATGTCGGATGCACAGGCACCGTAAAAAACGGTGCCTGTGCATCCGACTTGCCCTTTCCCATTGAGCCCAATGGGGCTCAAATGAAATGGGGAAGAATGTTTTCCTGCGCCCAGGAATGGGGTCCGGTAAGGCCGTAATGATCTGGTAATTGCCCATTTCTGGGTGCCGGAAAAAATGCAACTCGGCCGGCAGGCGACCGCCAGGGTGGTAATGAGGCATAATGATTTTAAATGTATGTACATTTTTGGTCATGAATATTAATTAGGGATATCCTGAAAACCCGTCAGGTTACCTATCGGCCCTCGAGGCATGGAGTTGGACAACCCTTAGAATATTTAAGAAGTCTCTTGATTTAGCAGAATATTTCAGTTTTAAAGCCTGTTTTCATACATTACTGATTATTAACCTCACATTAGATTCACTTTACCCTTGTTTGGTGAATGAGATGCAATGTTTGTTCCATGTAAAGGATAAGTATGGACTTAAACAGACATGAAAAGATGGGAACATGACGATGGAGTTTTTTGGGCGTTTTAATCGGTCAGTTCAAAACATGAATAATGTTCACTTTAAAACATGAGAAACTGTGAGAAAACCTGGAGTAATTGTTTCTCATAAACAATATCGCAGTACATGAGCATACGTGTGAAGAGATGCTGCTGTGCAGAGAATGACGCTAAGCCCAACACTACACCATAACAATGTGATCTGTATTAAGCCTGCACGTCACTGCTTTAAATTCAAGCTGGGACCGCCTAAGAACGATAAAGTGAATATCATTACACCACTCTATAAAGTAGCACTAAAAGGCAAAATCTCTGGTTGCTACACAAAAACATTATTTGTAGTCAGTAAATGAAACTCAAAACAAATGAATGCCCAAAAATCGAAGCAACAAAAAGGATACTTACAAAGCTAGTAACTCCAGGGCAACGAGTTTGTCTTTACTGAAGGTGAAGCAGTTCAAAACATTAACCACTTTGTCTGTAGGGACAGCTACCATTTTCTAGAAAACAAAATGTTACGCATGAAGGTGAGGATTTTTTTGGGTATGCAATAAATCCTGATCAAACTATACCAACCGAAACCGACTCGTCGGGGACGAAAGAGCAATCTATGACCAATAACACGATTACTGTCAGTCGTTCAGGATGGTAAAGTCGGCAGCAGAGACACACTGACTAGAGTAGAGCATGCAGGTCAGGGGGCTGAAAGGGCTTCTAGTTGAAATCTTACGAGTCTGTGCGCGCAATTTAAATACAAACAAAAATAATAATTGCATAATTAGTCCAATCCTTGGAAATGAAAATGTGATTAAGGATGTTATTTTGCAAGTGTTTGAAAATTGATGCAAATATGTTTAGGTTATTACATTTTTACACTATTTCTTTCAAAAATACTATTAGAACCAGACACGTCAATTTTAACCCTGCAAAAACAGTCATAAAAAAAGGGGTCATTATGATTTGGGTTGAATTTTGCCCAGTTACTACTCATATAATACCACACGCCGTATTTCTAGAAATACCCATTTTTTGTTGGTCTTTTGACCCTTTACACTTCACGTTGATAGGTGACATAGATAATGTACACTAGTGGCACATATAAATACAAATGACTTTTTATTTAAATAGTGCTTTTATCCAAATCACTTTATATAGAACTTTTGTTACATACATTATTATTGCCCAATCGAAATTGCTTCTCACTTTATTTACTTTGGAAGGATAATAGTCTAAGTTGACCATGCCAGGATTTTAACATGCGACCTAAAGATCAAACACAGATCACAGCAACGAGCGATCAACCCACTGAGCTATCTTAAAGGCTTACATACCACTATCTTAGATACGGCTACTACACACTTTCTACTGCAAAAAATTGTCATTTCTGACCCTTTGATGCATTACGTGTAAAAGGTGGTGGAGGACACCAGAGATGCCCACCTCTTCACTGTTTTTCCAATGGCTTATTAAGATCATTTTTTCAATGTAATGAAGGAAAGAGCTTGTGTTGTCTTTCTGCACAGTGAAAATAGTTTACCTACTGCTCTGGGATGAAGTTAAAAAATCAGCACAATTTCATTTGGAAAGTACTCCTTGTAATCCGGTTAGGTTTTTCTGAAGTCCAAATAAGGGCTTAGTAAAACCATACAACTGAGCCAGTACAACACTCCACTCTTAGTATAAGGCTGTACCACCCACGTATGGGGTAGCGTAGGAAGAGCAGCCAGGCTTATCTTAAGAGGGAGAGAGGGCTGTAGGAAAATACAAAGAACCTGTAGCATACAAAGGGTTCAACAGAAACACACCAGAAGTATTGTTTAAAAAAAGAAAGGTTTATTATAAATACAATTAGGCCAAGTTAAGTCTTGGGGTAAGTACTTTGTCAGAGTCAAACATACATAAAAATACAAGACAATGCTTAAAATTATTGTTGCTTCCATTGGTATAAGGCCCAGCTCGTGTCGAATTATCTGTATTGGAAAGTTAGATGGTATAGGTAAAGTGTAAAACCACAAGTTACTTTTAGATTACTTTCAAGTAAGTCAAGGGTAGTAGACCCTTTCAGTCATGCAGTGAAACTCAGTTGAGAAATCACTTAGTAAAACAACCCTTTTACCAGGGTATTTTTCTGAATGGTGGAACACATTCATGGAACAGTATAAACCTAGAACAACATTCAGGCTCTGTGGTGTTGGCACCCTTTTCAGGAGCCAGGGGAAGACTGAATATCGACAGTTGGATTCTTGTTATTTGAAAGGACCAGCACTCGTTGAGGGGACTTTTTGGACTTGGTTCACATCCCTGGAGGTCTTGATGGCACTGCCTTCTACCACTTAGCCGCAAAAACCTGGAACAACGTCCCAAAAGAAATAATAAACACTAAAGATCACCTAAAATTCAGGAAATCTCTAAAAACCTGGCTCTTCAACACCACAGACTAAATCTGGAAACCAAAACCGGAACAAGGATGACTAAACCGGAAAGGACACGGACACCCCCCGACCCGAGAGGATATCTCCCACAGCACCTGGACGGGTGACTCTGGATAGACTAAAACACAGGCGGCACGCACGGAGACGGAGTCAACTACCCCAGACAATCCCACCAACACTTTCGCCTGCCCCTTAGTTACCGCCAGGTAGCACAGTGGTGTGGAATTGTCGAGATATTGGCAATCACCACACTACCTGAGAGGTTGACATTGGCAGGTGCACTGGCCACAGGAGTATAAAGGGAGGATAAGGAGAGCTATAAGAGAGCATGTTAGAGGTGGGGCCAGAGGAGTAAGGAACCTTATATGCCAGTGGGACCCAGATCAGGACAGAGCCGCATAAAGGGAGACTACGCAAGCCGAGTGCCTCAATTCAGGATAGAGACGCAAATTAACCAACCCTACTAACAATTTCCCTTTCTGCATACACCTCTCAAACTCCAAACCAAACAACCAAAACCTACAGCACAACAAACCCCACAAACTTCACTACATTGCAACAACAAAACAAAAACACATTCTTGCACAACAGTACACGACGACTACCGGCCGCAAACACCCCAGGCCAAGCCAACAGACCCACCGGGCTGTGGCCGCCAACAGCAAATCACTGCTCTCTTGCACTTTTCCTGCTTCCTCCCACTAACTCAACCTCCCCTCCTCTTTCAGAGCCACCAGAGTGCCAGGGGACCACTCCGGTGGTGATAATGTTAAAGGACATTTGTACCGCGCACTAACATTAACATTAACAGCAGGATGACACCAAAGTTCCACCTCGATTTGGAATTCGGAAGACTGTGCACTGCACAATGGCTCGAGGTACCAGGGTATTTGGATATTGCAGCCACACAAGGTCGCAGCATGATGTGGGATTGCTCAAAATGCAGGACTTCTCAACTCTAGTGGATCTCACCAGGCTCTGTGTCAGGGTCGTCATTTTAGGATTCACTAGGTCGCTTGGAAGGAAGGGCAACAGCAGGCTCTGGTTACAGAGCAGTCTCTCCGGTCTCTGAAAATCGTCTCAGCTGCGTTTTCTTCATCTTCCTCTTTGGATTTGGTTCCAGTTGTCAGCAGCTTCCAGGTTCAGAGTTTTTGATCAGGAACTAGAGCACAACTTCTGCATTCTCTCCATGCATTTTACAGCAAGGGGTGCACTGGCTGTACAATCAGGACAGCCAGCCGACAACTGGGAGTTGGTTCCTTTCAGGCAAGGAAAAAGACAAAAGGGATGCAGGATTTTGTACTTCTCTCTCGCTTCCTGCCCTCCCAGACACTCTGGAGCCTAGGTGGGGTATCCAACGGATTCCCGCCAAAGACAAAACTTCCACTGAGGTCGTTCCCCCCTAGAATGGCAGGGGAAGACCTCAGAAACAGCAAGCACACAAGAAATGCTGGAAACAGAAGGATTCCACCATTTTAGCAAAATGGTTGCCATCCTGTGCTTTACTGATGCTGAATTAACAGCCTGTGAGTAATAAAGACTAAAAGTCAAAGGTAAAACCACTGCTACCAGTCATTCATGTAAACTCGCAATTGCAACAACATGTTACCAGGTAACTAAGAAAGGCGATACATTGTATCCCCCTACCCCCCTCACCCCCCCCGCACTCCACATAAGGTGGGGGATGCTGGCTCACCTATACAAAATGTAAAGGGGACGAAAATACCTCTTTTCTACTTGGGAACAGTAGTTCTCCCAAGTACATCAAACAGAAATTAACAGGGGAGCCCAAAAGGGCAACTCAGCCTAAGCCCAAACGTTGTAGGAACTATAACTTCAACCATACACAATGGAGAGACAAACAACTATGCAGACGATTTCCAACTAGTCATTGAGACAACTGGAGACTATCTGGCAGACTCCACCGCCTTGTCCACTTCCTACCATCTGATCGAGGAATGGATGTCCTCCAAATGGCTCTGTTTAAACAGCAACAAGACAGAATTATTGATTTTTGGTCCCACAATACCACGTGCAAATCTTAGCTCTGAATATACCAGCTTCCTAATAGACACAAGCAGCATTTGTGTCCTCAGCAGGGTCAAAACCCTGGGCATCTGTATTGAGGTGTCTCTTAATTCTGGCCAACATGTCGACCTACAAAGAGTTGCAATTCCTCTCTCCACCTGCTAAAAAACATCAGGCCTTCCATCTCCAAGATTAACACTGCTACAGTTGCCCAAGCTACTGTCCTGGCAAGACTGAACTACTGCAACGCCCTGCTGATAGGAGCTTTTGTTAAGAACCTGAGGAGATGCCAACTAATACAGAACAGTGCTGTGCGCGTTATCAACAATCTACCTAGGTGAGTGCGTATTGCCCCCTATAGACGGGAGTTGCACTGGCTGCCCATTCAAGGGTGTATTAATTTTAAGGTTGCGATATCATCCGTAAATGTGCACAAGGAGACGCTCCAACCTACCTGAAAACGTTGATTCCACAGTATGGCCTGGCTAGAGCACTGCGTTCGGATAACCAAGGGACGATTATCTGTCCCAGGTTCAAAAGGGAGAAGGGTCTCGGCAGATCCTTCTAGTTCAGAGCTGGCAAGTTTTGGAATACTCTCCCTCTTCCCATGATGCAAGACCAGAATTTTCAGACCATTAAAAAATCCTTAAAAACCAGGTTATTTAAATAAATTCGCCCTTCGGTCCAATCTTCTATGAAATTGTCCTGTGCTATCTGTTCGTCTGTTTGTGTCTGTGTTGCGCCCGGATGCCTGCAGGCTGTCGGCGCATTATACATAAATAAATAAATAATAAATAAAAAGGTCACCCATAAAAAGTGTAAAAGACCAGGTGAGAGGAGAAAAAGACCCCCCCCCCCCTCACCTAGGCACAAAGTAAAATAGTTAACTAGTCAAAGCAAAACATTCTGGGGTTGACACAGGTCAGGAAGATTTATCATAAATATGAAAATCTTACGTAACAAATTCTATAGTAGTATTCCAAGGGAATAACACTGGTATTTAAATGCCCATGTCGGATTTAGCAAGTACGGAAAACTGAGGTATTTGCCAAATACTGCAATGGTTTATCTTTACTGCGAAACTCAATATGAATCCCTAATTAGAAGGGTGGGCATCATTATTCATATGGATTGTTTAGGATCCTAGAAAACCTTTCAAAAAGTATTTTAACCATGCACGGGGAGGATTAAGAAAGTGCGACTCTGATCCCTACAGTTTATGGGCAGATAGGTACAATAATCTCTGCCTAAGAGCAATAATGTTGGTTCCAATGACTGCTCAACAGTGAGAGGACTTTAAAACACAGTTTTTTGCCCAATGTGCATATTTTCCATGATCTTGTCATTCGAACCCGGGGAGGGCGCTCAGCCAATAAGATGGCTGGGAACATGGGCGTATACTACCATCCCCCCACTACAGCATCCTGCACTCCCTACCCCACTGACTTACCTGTTGACGTGGGGCTTACTTCTCCAGCTGTCTCGCTCTACTGCCTTTACTCCTAGGAAAAAGCAGATACAAAAGAGGAGCAAGCTATGCTGAAGACATATCAGCATATTATTCATCGGCTTGCAACAAGTACACCTTAACCATTCATCTTACTTCTTTATCATGGGTAAATTCATCATGTTCATAACTGTTAGAAGGTTTTCAATACCACTACTAGTGTAGGGTTTTGGGAGGTAAACCTTATTGGAAATGAAAAGGTTTGACATATAAGCCTTAAATCTCTCTTGGCAACGATGAGCAGATAGGCTGAAACTCAGGAGATCAGGGGCTTGATGTGCATTATTATTAACATAAAGCAGTGCTTGATGAGCATTAGAAGGTCCACAAAGCTAAAAAATTCTATTTATTAACTCATATATATTAGTGGTAGGTAGAATTTCCATCTTGTGTGATATTCTCCTCACCTTGTGAGTCCCCCAGCACTTTCTGCTGGACTATTGGATTTTCTCTGACTCTTATGAGTGAGTGGGAATCTTTTTCCTCACTCGTCCATTTTTATTTTGTACTCTGGGCACCCCTTTTAGGGTTTATTTTGATGG
Organism: Ambystoma mexicanum; assembly: GCF_040938575.1. Classification (NCBI taxonomy): domain Eukaryota; kingdom Metazoa; phylum Chordata; class Amphibia; order Caudata; family Ambystomatidae; genus Ambystoma; species Ambystoma mexicanum. Next base: position 582,226,970 of record NC_090941.1, on the reverse strand, counting down.
CGTCTAGTCCTCCAGAATTTTCTATGGCATATGTAATTTCCTATTGTAGCACAGTGCACCTTATGTGCAGTGTTACTGCAAGCTCCTTGAGCTTCTCTCTTTGGCTGTATTTGTATTACTTGCAAGAACTACTGTTTCACAGGGATAGAAGGTTACTTTTTATCCTACCTAAACTTTTCCTGTGAGCTCGGCACTCCCCACCTTATGTGGAGTGCTGATTCACTTCTCTAACTTTTTAGTTACAGTAACAAATCTGAGTGGCTGGGGGCAGTGGATACTTTTTCTACCAGTTTTGTGAAACTTACAACGCAGTCTGGATTTGCAGCTGCAGTAAGTGACACATGGGATTCCTTTTCCATTGATCCAAAATGATTCCTGCCTTCCTTTTTCACCAACTCACAATGGTTTGTTCTTTCTTGGTCATCCTTCTGCCCTCCTGGGTGGTGGAGGTCCATGTTTGTCTTTTGTCTTTGCCGGGATCCCTTTGTGAAGCCCGCCAGAAGGCACCCACCAGTGTGTCTGGGAGGACTCTGGAACTCCACAGGTCTTTGTCCTCCAGGGTGCCTGCTTAGATCCAGTTCTACCTGCGAGGCTGGCTGTCCTGGAAGGACAGTCGCCACCCCAAGTTCAAATGAAAGCATGCATGTTAAATGGCTGAGTTTCTGCATAAAACGCAAGAGTCTGGATATTGAAGTCAGAGTCAACCACTGGAAGATCCATTCCAAAGAGCAGAAGAAGTAGGATATCCGCAGCAACCTCAAGAGACCGCCAGAGCCATCCGAGAGACCGCTGCAGCTCCAGCCCTCTTTTCCAAGTGTCAGGGAAGCTCCAAACCAGACGACTTCCTCCTTTAGACTGGTGGGACCAACCAGTTTGAAGACTACCTGCATTTTGAACCATCCCATGATGAGCTGTAACCTTCACGGGCTGCAAACCACCCAATACCGTGGGACCTATGACCAGTGTGCAGTGCATCACATTTCGAAGATCGAATCCTCCCGAAACTTTGGTGGACTCCTTCCGGACCTCCAGAGGCAAGATTCTGCTTCTTGAAGTCCCCTCATCCAAATGCTGGGCTGAGAAAGCAAGCTGAATCAACCAGGCAGTAACTGTTCTTCACTGGTGCTTTAAGAAGGGCACCAAAATGCCAGAACTGCACAGAATCCTTTGCTGAGAGCTTTTCCACTCAACTTCTGCTGCAAGATCCCTCCAGTGTCCCTTCTTATGTGTGCCTGATCAGGAATCTGGTGGCCGGGTCTGCAGCTGCTCCATCATGGAAGCATCATGCTGCATCGTCTTCATGCTTAACGTACTGTGAGACTCTTGGTAGAACTTTCCTGGAGTTGCCGGGTCTCTGGTTCAAAGGACTAATGCATCAACTACAGTGACCGCTGTTTGACCTCATGGTCACAAGTTTGAATCCCGACAGGTCCACTCAGCCCTTAATCCTTCCGAGGTCAATGAAATGAGTACCACTAAGTTGGGTAACAATAAGCATCTGTTATTAGCGCCAAGATACCCCTTCAGGGGAGAACTTGCCATTTACAAATACATTTACAAATACACCTGTTATGTTGGCGTTGCTTTGATGCTCCTGTGTTGCTGCAGTGATGATTTGTGCGTTTGGGAGTTTGCCCATGCCAAACGCCTATGCGCCCAAAGGGAGCCTTCTCTAAAGCCCCGAAAAAGAAAGTGTACTTACTTGCTACAAGTCTTCTTCTGGAACTCTTGACTTTCTACAGCCTGTGCCTTACTTATTTTGCCCCCCAATCTGACTTTCATACTCTCATGCCTAGTTAGGGCTGGACCCCTAAAGCCGAAGGCCTCTGTGAATTTAAAGTCTTACCTGGTCTGTGTCGGCTTTGATTCATTCATCCTTTCCTGATACCAGTGATTCCAAGTATTAATTGTCAAGTGTTTTCCTACCTTGAATTGCTTCCAACTATTTTTTAAATCTATATAAAGTTATTTTACTTTCCAGTATTATCATTTTATGATTGTTCGTTAATGAATACGTTTGCTAGCCTGAAGAAACTCTTTCCCTTACCTGCATTCCAACTTAAGGTTTACCATTGAATTGACTTACAACTGCAAACCGTCTATTGTATATATGTGTAAAGATGTCTCTTATCTGAATTGAAAAGTGAACTTAATTAACATGCCTAGTATGTTTAATAAATAACAATATTTATATATAACTGCAAGTGTGTTAAGTGTCTTCTTGACTGTTTGTGTGCTCAAAGGTCTTTACTCTACTACAGCCCTTCTCCCTCCTAGAATAAGCTTGGCTGCTGAGCCATAGCTACCAGTTCTATAGCCCTGCACACTCAAAGTAGAGTCTTCTATAGTCATTCCATAGGTTTGGCAAACTAACACATTACAATTGAAATCCGCTAATCTAATTCCTATCCTAGATTCAATGTCTCAAAATTCAAGGTAAGGAAATCAGTAAGGTCTACTTTTAACAGCACTCACAGTTCTGCCATTAAGGGGAAAGGGACTGTATGCAAGCTGTAATCAGCCCAAGAACTTGTAAGAAAGTAAACACTGGTTTCCCTTGAAATGAAAATGGTAGCAATGGATGCACCAGGGGGGGCACATATGCAGACTCTGCTCCACTCCCACAAGCCAGGCCTAGGTAGCTGCAGGAGTGGACTTTACAATTAAAGAGAGCAGCAGGAACCATGAGGGCGCCAGAAAAGGCATGCACCTCAGCCCCGAGAACTCTGACTGAAGGAAACCACACCCAAGGTAAGTGAGGGCTGTTAGCGGAAACTGTCGTTCCATTCCTGATTCGGTCGATGGGTCATGTTCAGTGTTGGGTCTGGCTGAGTAGCGGTTTCTGATTTCCCAGATTCTTCATTGGACCATCGGGCTGGATCACTGGTTTCCACTAAAGAAGGAACTCTGCAGCGACACAAGACTTTGTAGCTATATCAGGTCAAGAAGACATTTGAAAAGACCGTAGCAAGGGTCAGCAGGAATGAGGAGGCAAGACTAGTGAACTGAGGCTACATGAGACTTCCCTCTTTGATAAGAAGGCAGCAACACTAGGAAAAGAGGTCTCAGACACACAAGATTTTAGCTACACAAATTTCAACTGTCTTTCATTTTAATACAATTTAATGCTGTGAAATACTAAGGTATTCAGTCACCTATATGATTAATGGTAGGAAACTTAACCAGTGTAATATTTTCCTTCCAGCTTTAAGCATCCCAAGCATTTATTCTGTAGATGATACAATGAAGTGTCTAACTTGAATGGGACCTAAATCAAAAGTGTCCATATCTGCAATAAAGCCACAATTTGCGGTGTTCAATTAAACTCCTCTTCACAACAATGCTTTTTGTTTGTCACCATAATTGTTTAGCAATAATGTTATATTACAGGATATTTATACCGTGCACTCTCACCACTGGAGTAGTCCCCTGCCGCTCTGGCAGATCTTAAAAGCAAGAGGGTATGGTAAATTAGTAGGACTGAGCGAGAAAAAAGCACAAGAGAGCTGCGATGTGCTGTTGGCAGCTTCCGTTTGTTTTACACCATTCGCTGGGCGTAGGTGTGAATTTTCAGTCGGTGGTTGTCGTGTGAGGCTATGTGTGGTTTGTTTTATCGTTGGGGTGTAGTGAAGTACATGTGGTTTGTTGTGCTTTAGAGGTATGGTTGTGTTTGATAAAATTTTGTAAGAGGTGTAAGCAGAGAGATGAGTTTTGTAGTAGGTTTGGTTAGTGGTGTGAAAAACCTGAAGGCTTTTCATGACTCAGTCCCCAGGGATCCCTTATTCAGGTGGCCTGGGAAAGGCCATCGCTATTAGATCACAACCCTGGGTTTGGACAAGTGAGGGAGGACCACCTGGTTAGGGGGTACTCGGGAGTCTGTAGGAGACACTGGAAGGCGAGACATGGCATCCCCCATTTCCTGACAGTTATTAACCCCATATTCCCTCTACCTTTATGGGATACTACAACTCCCCTCCTTTCCTTATCAGTCCAACTACTGAGACTAGGAAGAGGAAACAGACTAGGAAGATTACCACTAGTAACATGTACTGGGCTTGTCCCGCTAATACGGCCAGGCACGGCCAGGCACGGCCAGGCACGGTCAGGCACGGTCAGGCACGGTCAGGCACGGTCAGGCACTCAGTCACAATCACATACAGCTGAAACTCCTGGACTGGTTTCCAACTATAAAAGGTGGAGCACAGAAAGACAAGGAAAGCGATAAAGGGGCCAAGAAGGAAGGCAAGCTGGATGGCGAGATGGAGGAGCAGCTGAGAGAGAGCTGCCGAAAACCAGGCCAGGGAGAACGGGACGCCAAGACGCTGACAGGCTGCAAGTTGAAGCAGGAGAAAGAGTGGCTAGGGAGCCGTGTCTTCAAGAAGCTGGGAGAGTTCAGAGAAGGGACCCGAGGGGCCGGCTAAACCCTTTCCTCCATGCGCTAGCAAACTGCTCGTTTCCTCCCCAGGGCAGCGAGGCCGCCTGGGAGTGTCTAAGGGGCAGGTGGGCAAGACCCTGACCTCGACTAGCTGAAAACAGAAAGACGCACAAAAGCAATCAAAGCCGGTGAGTTCAAAGAAAGGGAGAGCCCGGTTTGTGATAAGCGTGATTGTGGAAAGCTACAGTGTAACGCACAAGGCTATGCTTTGAAGGATAAAGACATTGAACTGAAAGCTTAAATGTATTTAGCTGGTGAGGGAGCCGATGAGAAACAAAGTAACGAGGCGGTGCTGTGTGAGAAGGTACGTTGTTAAACACTTATTGAAAGATAACATAACAGTGAATAATGAAAGCAAAATGTGTTGAAAGCCATTGAAGTGAAGAGCACAAGGGAAAGGAAGTGTGCAGAGATCCCGAAAAGCTAATGTGAAAGTGAATGTATACGAGTCTAATGTGTTGCATAGTGGCTCATCTCCAAGCAGGAGACACAAAAATAATAAGTAGTACTGGTATTCAACACTGCTAGCACATAGTGTAATAATGCTAAATGGGAGCACTGTCAGTGACAGTATCATGGACGGTGTATTTGTAAATGTCAAGGGAAGGGAACGAGAGCGACCATTTGCTGATGTGTATACTATAACTGATCCCTAGTAGCAATAGATCCAAGCATGATTGTGAAAGTAACGGCCAGATTTATGTGAATGATGGAAAAAACATATCCAATGACGTGCACATAACTTAGACTTAGCTAACAGAACAGCAACATTGGCCATTCTGAAATGTATTGAAGTAAATACAACCAAAGAAGCTGAAGTGAGTGCTATTGTGGCATCACGCTTCCCAGAGATGATGGAAGAGATTAAATATCAAGTGATGTCCAGTTGGACCTATAAGTCAACCGTAGAAAGGTCCTACAAAAATATACCTTACAAAAGGTATGTTCATAAGGCCATTAGCGCTGCTAAAAAAAACTATGCGCAGAGATATTGCTGCTGATGTACACGGTTCTGTGTTAGGCCCCCAGAATGTACAAATTAACATCACGGTCAAAATGATTAAAAACCAGTATCGCCACTTGATCAGACTGCACCAAAAAGAGCGAGAAATAGAGCGACGGCAGTGCATCGCCTTAATGACCCAGTCCAATGATAAATCTAGGATCTGCGAAGTGATACGTAGTACTAAACCACGGGATATAACAAACTATATCTTGGAAGAAACTTGGTGTGCCCACATTAATGCAACATTGGGTCGACTGGAATGTAACATTAATCCCATAAGGCTACCAGAGGTGATATGGGAATGCAAAGCATCTGTTCTGGATATCACCGTTATAATTGAACAACTCAACAGTTCCAGAACGGCCGGTCCCGACGGTGCTTGTAACAAACTATTGAAGATGTCTCCCGATTTTTGGGCTGCTGCTCTGCACTTATTGTTTGTCCAAATCGGTTTGCAAGGTAAAATTCCACAATCCTGGTCGCTATGCCATATTCTGGCATTATACAAAAAAGGTGCATGGAATGACCCGAAGAACTACAGAATGCTGGCAATGCTCGACATTCCGTCTAAAACCTTTGCCCGAGTATTGGTTTTTAATGAATGGATTTCCAGCAATAACATTTTACCAGCAAACCAGATTGGTTTTAGGAAGAACTCAAGCACAACACACAATCTAATGGTATTGACATCTGTAATTGAATATGCACGGCTAAGAAGGAAGCTGAATGTCTACTACGCACTAATCGACTTTTCAGCTGCCTTCGATTCGGTACTTAGAAATCGGCTATGGTAGAAGTTGAGTGCCTGGAATATACCAAAAGGGCTACTCAAAATGTTAATGCTTTTATACTCCAACACGTCAGTAAGGATCCGTTTGGATGCTAAGGGGAGGTTGTCGACCAGTATACCCACTAGCTGTGGAGTTAAACAGGGATGCATTGTGGCAGCAACCCTGTTTAACTTGTATCTGGCAGGCATAGTCCATGCGTTCTTGAATCTTGGTACCTATCCGGCAAAGTTAGGCTCATCCTCAATTGGTTGGTTAGCCTATGCGGATGACCTTATTTTGCTTGATTATACACCACTCGACCTTCAGAGTATGTTGGATGCTTTGGCAGGATACTCGATTGATAATGGCTTGAAAATAAATGTGGATAAAAGCAGAATAATGGTATTTCCGTAGAAATCCATGCCTAAAAAGCATGCCCGGGCTATGAATAACTCTCCTTTAGAACAAGTACACACCTATAAGTATCTGGGAATTGAGCGCGATAAGAAACTATCTTGGGAAAAAACATTGGTCAGCTATGAAAACCAAATGTCTCACATCAGGCAACATGATTAGTGCCTTCATAGGGTGAAACTTAAGCTACTCTGCTTACGCAATTCTACTTATGGGTGTCTAGTCAAATGGTCGACAGACAAATGGTTGACACAATTTGGTCGACAGGACAAATGATCGAATTTTTTTTTTGTTATATATATTTTTTTAGGTTTTCGTTTAGGGAAGAAAGGGGTTTTTAGCCAAAAAAAAGGGGGGGACCCCCCCCAAAAAAAAAAAATGTGAAAAAACTAAAAAAATTATTCGATCATTTGACCTGTCGACCTTTTGGTGTCGACCATTTGTCCTGTCGACCATTTAGATTCGACCAGTTGACCTACAACCTACAAACACAGCAAAAAGAAGTTCTATGCTTTTATATTCCATTGAGATATCGGGTCATAAATATATTCCCTGTATATTAAAATTTGAGGCGTTGTTACTTCGGAAACACATGCGCCTTTCCATGTCTATATCTGTGGAATATTTGTATTTAGAATTCGACATCAAATGCATACAAGCTGATTCAGTAGATCTCTCATGAGCTATGAGAATTTGACCAAATGATACCATCATAGTAGCCCATATTTGTGCATTTATGTCCATAGATAGAAATATAGATATGGGAACACTTGGTATGCTAAAGTGTATGCACGAGACATGGCTGCTGGACTTACAGCCTGACAGTGCACCATCGCATACTTTCATAAAACGTTGGCTCAAAATAAAATCTGCAGGGTATTACAGAGAAACTCATATCATCAAGTTAGCCACACATGCTCACAGCAGCCTGTATTGTAGGGATTACCTGAACTTAAATATATTAAGACATATCCAAGCCCAATGGCATTTCAATATTATTTGTTAATGAAATTTAACAACTCAGAGGCTCTTGAAACCAAAGGAGCTTGATTAGGTGTAAGTCAAAACAACAGTAACTGCCGTTCGTGTGGCTGTGATGTTAGTGAATCACTTTTTTTTCACGTAATGATGATCTGTGAAAGCCTCCATTGGCTATGTATGCATACAACAATCAAGTTGATGGTTGTAATATCTTAATGTTATGGGAAAAGTTCATGGATGGCGACGACTGCAATCTTATGTATTTCATGGTGTCTTATTATTTGCGAGTTGTTGACATTTTTAATGGCCTGAAGGTGAATACTAACAAATGTATTATATTATCATGCAGAACTTGTATAACGATTTAGTGATCTGATGATAATGTTGCTAATGATTTTAATAGAATCATGTGTCCTTTTTAAAGGTGTAACTCAGTACACTTATAACCGTATCGTATCATGTGGTGATCTGACAAAACAATGTCAATGTTTTTATGGAATTATGTGTATTATTATGTTTGTATAACTGTTGTATATATAAAGCCGAAAGGCTATTGGTGTCTTGATATTGGGAAAATCTTCCTCGGGACCAGCCCTTAGAGCAAAAATTACCCAATTCAGCCCAAAATACAGGTTCTATTGTGCCGAGCAGTGAACTCATGCTAGTGACAAATGACACCTTCAAAACGTTTTAGTATTTATTCTAAACAGTGAATTTCAGCAACATTTTGGGATTCGAGTTAGAGAAGATTACAAAGCACAAAACTTAGAGAAATGCAAAATATAGAGAAAAAACATAGAGAAACACAGTCTTACGCCCCTTCAATCAGCACTGGGAGACCCTGGCCCTCATAAACTAGCTGTAACAAGCCCCGCTCAGAGGACAGCGCTACAGGGTGCCGACAGAGAAACAGATTCCGGATACTTGATCTTGCTCGAACCAAGTCCACAGATCGATCTCCCACCTGAGTCATGTGGGCATGCATTTTTATAATCTCGTGCTGTCAGTCCATGACGCACAGTTCTAGAAGCTTCCCTGTGCAAAATATAGGCTTGCTAATGGAAAAACCCAACTCTGTGAATTTCCGCTGTGCTCCTTTCCTGTGCCTCTCCCTGCTTGGAGCCCGTCTGCGCGAAAGCTCAGGAATGTCTTATCAGTGCCTTCCCAGAGAAAAGATGATTAGTTTACATAGCCATGCAGGGCTACAGTTAGAAAGTCGAGATGAATTAAGCCTATGTGAGCAAGCTCTAAAAGGCATGCACGCATAGCTTAGTGTTCATAGCGCTTAAGACTGGCTATCTAAGCGCTATATAGGTGCCATGATGTTCCAAACACTCCAATAATGTCTATTAGCTACAGAGCTGGGGCCTTCGCCCTGCCTGTCTATCTACAATACATAATGTGACCTACTACCCCTACTAGACCTGCATATTCCTTGTAGCTCACTACTGTGTAATGGAAGTGCTACAACAGACTACTGTCAGCATTTTTGGCACATACTTTGAATAAACTATTGGATTTTAGCGGCTAATGCTGTCATCTAAAGCCCTAATTGGCAAATTTGCAATTGTGTGTATCACTACAATTGGTATAGTAAATAAACTATAAACTAGTGAAAGTGAATAGATATTTTTGTGAAACGAGGAACAGAGTGGGCGTGGGCCCCTCCTAATGAACTCTATGCTCTTGTGAAAAAAGGAACAGAGTGGCCGAAGGCCCATTCTGTGAAACCAAGTGCAAGAGGCACGGACATTAAGAAACCAAAACACTTTTGTCAGAGTGGTCACGCATAGGGTTGAGAATACTGTGCGGTTGCAACAGTCTATGGCAAGGTAATAATAAGGACCCTTGCTGTTGTAGTGGGCACGCATGGGGGTGATAATACTATGCAGTTGCGAAGGCCTCTGACAGGTGAACATTGTGAAAGAGAAGTACAAAGATTTGGGAAGGGAGTGCTCCCTGAGCTCTGTGAAGTGGAGCCACTTAGCTGGAAAGTGCCATGTTAAGTGTTTGAAGACAGGCAAGGGTAGCCTGTGAAAGTAACCAAGAAGGAACTTGGTGAATATCTGTTTGATTGAGAATTGTGAAGCCGGGAGAGGGAAGCCCGAAAGAATCCACTGAAGAGAACAGTGATGCATATTGATATGACATTGAAATAGGCGAGGGAAGCCTAACAGATTTATGGGAAATCTTTGAACTGTGCATACTACCACCTTGAAGGAATTTTGTAAGAACCCCATTGAACTGAACTTGAGGAAGGGAGTGATGTTGGATGTAGCCTCTTTAGCCCTGGAGTGATGTGGTCCCTTCGTAAGAGTTTGAGGAGAAGTCTGGCCGCTGCGATCTGTATATGTTGTAGTTTCTTCAGTAGATAATCCGGCATTCCAAGATATAGGCTGTTGGCATAGTCTATCTTGGACATGATGAGAGAGATGATGGCTAGTGTTTTGCACATTTTCAAGCCACATGAAGGAGAGGAATGGTATAATCCATTCCTTAAACCTGTGGTATTGATATGTGAATTCACACACCTTCCTGCTTGCTAAGTAGGTTACAAGTGTGTAAGGGAGGACGTGCCCATTAGATAAGAGCACTTTCCAGTCTATGCTATTTCATGCTAATGGGGTTCTAATCTGTGCATGAAGGGTCATTTATCAATCAATAAATCCATAGATGTGCCCTAGTCCATGCCTTTTAAATGTTATAGGATTAATCCCACACGTTGATTTAGTGCACGAGGTAGTGATATTTAAGTTAGTCCAGTCTGAAGGGCTTGTAAGAGAATGTTAGCTCTCTCTCGCCATCACAGTTATTTGTTAAGGGGCATGTCTATTTCATACTCAATGTGAAAGTTGCATGAAGAGGGTGATTTACACATGAGAACGTGAATAAGTGAACCGTAGCCAACACCATTAAATATTACAAGATCAACCCAGTTGTTTACTTTATGCAGGTGGTGTTGAAACCTAAGGTAGTTCAATCTTATTAAGTCAACATTACACATGTTGTGAAGACCTGTGAAGTTTAGCATTTGCTCAAGAATACTCTAACTAGGAACTATAATTTACCACCACCCTCGTTCCCCCGGCCTTCTCCCACTTGCCTTCCCCATCGCTGCAATCCTCCTGCCCCCCAGCCTGCCCCCCTCCCCTGATTGGATCGCCAGGCGGCCATTAGCGGGCCTTCCACGGCAGCCCTGTGCTCGGCAGCCCCTGCGGCTAATGGCCCCAAGGCAAAGGGCGGTTCCAACGTGTGTCAGCAGGTGTCCGCAGGGGAAGCCATGCAAGCCAGTAGCCAGCCGTCAACCAGCACGGACCACCAAAAAAGTAAGTGTGGCATGGGTGGGGAGTAGAGCAATTACTCCAGAAAGCCCAGACACTCTACATTATCCTACCTCTAAACTGTGAATGCTTGCGTATGCCACACTTAGATGGAATTGTGAATGTTATCATGCACCACACATATATGTAATCAATTGCATACCTAGTCTAAATTTGAGACAGTGCACTGAAATTTTGCTGAATTGTACCCCCACCGCATAAGACTGTCACATAGTGCGCTCAAGATTACCAGAAAGTTTCTTAGATGGATTCACTAACACTCCCTTGAGTCGCCTCTAGATAGAAATGCGATTGTTAGTGTGTCCCACACCTAGATGGAATTTGTGAATGTCAACAGGTCACACACTTAGATGGACTCATGACCATTAGCCTGCGTCACATCTAAATAGAATTGTGCATGTTAGCATGTCTCAGGACGTCCCATACCCTGATAGTAATGTGAATGTTAACATGTGCCACACTTCGAGATGAAATCGTGAACATTAACCTAAGTATCATCTAGTTCGAATGGAATTGTTAGCATGTCCAACACTTGGTTGGATTTGTGAATGGTAGCATGTGCCACACTTAGATGAAATTATGAGCATTAGCCAGAGTCACATCTTGATATAAATGTGAATGTTAGCATGTCCCAAACCTAGATAGAATTGTGAACGGTAGCATGCCCCACACTTAGTTGGAACTGTGAATGGTAGTATGTCCCAAACCTAGATAGAATTGTGATTGTTAGCATGTGCCTCACTTAGAGATGAAATCGTGAACATCAGCCTAAGTCGCATATAGATAAAACGGAATTGTTAGCATGTCCCACACTTAGGCGGAATTGCAAATGGTAGCATGTGCCACACCTAGATAGAATTGCGACTATTAGCATATGCCACACCTAGACACAAACGTGAACAGTGGCCGGCGTCGCATCTAGATGAGAGCGTGAAGGTCAGCATGTGCCACACTTACATAGAACTGTGATTATTAGCACATGCCACATTTAGATGGAATTGTGCCAAACTGACGTAATGGTGAACATTAGCCGGCGTCGCCCCTAGACGTAGTCATGAACATTAGCCGCCGTCACCCCAGACGAAATCGTGAACATTAGCCGGCGTCGCATCTAGAAGGGATCGTGAAGGTCAACATGTGCCACACTCAGATGGAATTGTGATTATTAGCATATGCCACACTTGGATGGAATTGTGATTATTAGCACACGCCACACTTATATGGAATTGTGAATGTTAGCATGTGACCCACCTAGAAGTAATCAAGAACATTAGCCGACGTCGCATCTGGACGTAATCGCAAACACTAGACGGCATCGCATCTAGATAGGTTTAAAAATGTCAGCATGGGCCACACTTAGATAGAATTGTGAAAGTTAGCATTTGCCCAATTAACCAATCCACTAACAATTTCACCCCTCTGCATATACCTCTCAAACTCTAATCAAACACAACCACAAACCTTTAACACAACAATCTTCACAAACTTCACTACACTGCAACAACAAAACAAACCACACATAGACTCGCACAATAGCACACAACCACTACCAACTGGAAAATACCCCAAGCCCAGCCAAGGAATTCCGGGTTGAGGCCGCCAACAGCACATCACTGCTCTCTTGCACTTTTCCAGCTTATTCCCACTAACTCAACCCCTTTTTCAGAGCCGCCAGGGGACCACTCCGGTGGAGATAGTGCGTGGTACAAATATCCTTTAACATTAACAAGAGAGAAAGATAGATTTACCAACACTAGCAACAATGGAATTGATTCCCCTACAGAAAGTTTCAACATATTACCCTGACAAGTTTGAAAGAATCTTTTGGCCTTGAGAAAGACATCTAGTCGAAACACGTGTTGGCTGTTTTTTGCACGTTACTACCAGAAAATAAACTGGACGAGCATTTGACCCAAGACTCTGGGATATAATTTCATGGACAATCTTTTCTAAAGACACTGTATAACTACATTGGCCAAGTGCGAAGTGCGAGGGGTTTCTAACCCAACTTCTATTTTGAGTAGTATAAGGGTTTACCACATACGTCTCACCAGGCAGCTGGCACACCATACTCAATCACCCCAGCGCAATAGGACACAGCTCACACTTGCCCAGTCTTTTACCTCTATAAGTTCAGTTTGATGCCTTTTGGATAGCAAAATTTACCTTTGCCTGCCATATCTTGATGATATTGCAGCCTCTAGCCCCATATGGAATAAATATGTTTCCCACCTAACAAGTGCTTCAAGCTCTTCAAAACAGCCAACTTGACCATCAATGCATCCAAATATCAGCCTGGTCAAGGCTCAGTGCTTTACCTTGAGCAAGAGGATTGACACTCTTACCAGCAAAATACATGACAGGAAGACCAACCTTCCCCCCCCCTCCACCTGACCCCTCTGCTACACAGAGCCAGGTGGGAGCCTTTTTGGGCTCAGTGGTTATTAGAGAATCGTCATGGCAGACTATGGGACAGCGCTCTTATTGGTAGTACTTCTCCTGAGCACCCTAAAAAAGTCACCTGTACTGAAGAATGTTAAAAGATATTTCATTGACTTAAGAATATCTTTTGTCAAGCCCCTGTTTTCAGGGCACTGGATTATCAGAGACCTTTCATCGCTTCTGAAACAGGTATTGGTGAATAATTTTCTAACTAGGTGAGAAGAACAGGGAGGGCCCTGCATGTTTTATCAGTAGAACGCTGGAGGGTAGGGTAATGAGGTGGGGCCAATGTAGGAAAGAATTTTTGCCATAGTGTGGTCATTAAGAGGTTTAGATTCCACTGGTTAAGGTCTACCGTTAAAATTCAAACTGACCATATGCCCCTCAAATAGCTGATGAACATGAAAGCAGAGCATTCTATGTTGCTCACGTGGTGCATAAGCCTCCATAGCTTTGACTTAACCTTATAGCATAGGCCAGCGTCCATTCATTGCAATGCTGATGATCTGTCCAGGTGGATTAACCGACTGCAACAGGAAATCTATCCAGGGGTCGATTGGATAGCTCTGTCCCTAGAACGGAGGTGCGAGCAATAGGACCGGTACTTGTTTTCACTAGTCCAAGAGTGGAAAGCACCAGGTATAGGTCTCACCAGTCAGAGAAGACGCAGTGCTTTATCTGGTGTTGTATTGGCTTGGCTCAAGGGGGTTTCATCAACATTCCTCATTCCTTAGCAGTCTCTTCAGTGTTGGAGTATTGGCTCCAGTGGTTGACTAACAAAGGAGACTTCAGATCCTCTGCTAATACCCTGAATTCGGGGATGGGCTTGTCTCCTGCCTAGTAAAGGATGGACCAGTAACAAACACGGGATGGCTGTCCAATGGTGGGCAGCCAGGAGCCCCAACAACTGCCCTGCAATTGTCCAGCAACCATGGCATCACCTGGCTGGGATGTGTCTTGCGGCCAGACAACACATCTACCAAATTCCAACTGGTTACTTAAAAACACCTACCCAGCCACCCACCCACTCACTCACGCGCGCACACCATCTTCTCAGGCTGCTTGCAAGCAGTCCCCAAATGTGCATGACCATGTATGGCCATCTACAACTATGGCGGGAAGAAGGTGGCCAAACGACGGGACAACAAAAGATAGGACTTAAAAACATCAGCATTAGACACTCTTGTGCCACCATTGGGGTATAATGCCTACCTCGCGGTACAAATACCCTGGGACATTGTAGTGCACCCATAAATAGTTAAAGAGGTGCCAAGTGTAATGAAAGGTTTAACATAATACATTAACATAAAATAATGGAGAAACAATGTTTCCTTGCTGTACTCTCCATAGCAAGGTAGTGCTGCTATACCAAACAGATACATATGTGGGATAGAAGTCCCTCTGCACTGGTAGATATACGGATTGACCAAAGGTAGTGAAGGGTGAAAAGATTTTGCTCCAAAAAATCAGTCCATAATCACACAAGCCATTGAAAGATATCCCTAGAGTGCCGCTGCAGCATATATGATGCTTCAAAAGTAAAGGTTTTGCTAAGAAGAGCCGCACAAAATACAAGTTTCGATACCTTTTATTGGACTAACTAGAATACATGCAGAGATTGTACAATGCATTTGCTTTCAAAGTGCCATAGTTCTCATATAAGATGGTGGTTGTAGATATAAGGAGTAGCAAAAAGCACACACTGGAAAATTCCTACTCATGGAGAATTTTTTTTAGCTTTGTTCAGTGACAATAGATTTTCAACTGATGCATAAATCTGGCAACAAAAGATGGTACACATTGAAACCGATAAGCAGTCATCGGGCTCTTACTATTTATAAAAACTGTTGCACAAAATATGTCCACAGAATCAGGTGAAAGTAATCAAAAAATGGGACCTAGTGAGTTTGAAGAATTATACCTTACTCTAGAAACACATTGCAATAAAGTATTCAAAGCCCCGTACGCTGAGGCATCTATCTCACAGAGTAAGGACATGTCAAAGGTTATGCTATTATTTGAAAAGGATTTTTTTTATATGAATAGAATTGTCCAGTGTGGGTTTCTTTGACAACATTTGATGAAGAGGCCTATGGTATTTTGAAAGCTAACGCATTGTATCATCTCAGCAAAATATTTTCAGTTAGTTCAATATATGGTACCAAAACTTAGATTTTGTCCGATTTGAGTGCTGGAATAACACTGCATCAAACCTTTCTTTGCAAAACATCCCATCCTCGAACCCTGTTGGAGAAGTGGTGGTTGTTAGGAAAGATTTGCGATAGGTGCAATTTTCCCTTCATTTACGCACCCACCAACATTTTGCTTCTGTTTGGCTAACCTAACCTGACTTCTTCCAGTGGCGCATAGCTTTCAGCTGCACTCCTCTGGGCTTTTTCTCATCTGTTATGGGGCAACTGACACGTCCTTCCAAGTGGCAGTACTGGGAAACATTGTTTACCTTAGTCTTTGACTAGGGTGCCATTTCTTGGTAACTTTTTATCCATGCTCCAAGCACCTTACAGTACCGCGCATTGGCGTCCTTTTGTTTTATGGCCCTAGACATCCTCTAAGGATTTTTTGGTGATTGTACAAGTGTGCCTAGGACGAACTGGTGGCAGCAGTTCACTTTATAGTATTTTGACTTCTTTTTAATGAACCATATTGCGTTTACGACGTTTGGCTCAAGACTGTGGCCAGTGCCCAAAAATAGCTGTGCAGCAAAGTATTTTGTTCTGTCCTTTGGGCATTCTGTCTCTTTGCCTTGCGGCTTGCCCCAGGCTTTCCTTATTTGGGTATGCAGCCTCCCGTGAAAACGTCAACTTTCGTGGGCTCCTTCATGTCATGTGTGCTAGTGCCCAGAAAGAGGAGTGGGATGGTCTGGTCCCAATCCACACTATGTCTGGCATGCCTGAATGACAGGAACCATGGTGGGCCGTGATTGGCCCACGCCTGGCATGCATGCAAGAGAGCAGATCTTCCATTGTCTATCCGAGATTTGAGCGCAAAAGGAATCTTGGATAAGAGAAGGGGCTCTGAATCCATTCTAAGTCGATCACCTGAAGTTCTCTCCGAACTACAGAAGTGGCCAAGTATCCTGAAACGCTAAAGCAGACCCGTGGAACCACCAGAGACGTGCTGGAAGGTTTGGTAATCTGAGCCCGCTACTGTCTCGTCGGATCCCTGTATTTGTATCGCCTAATAAAGGCCTGTATGGGCGCTTCGACCCTTTGGAGTAGTGGGAACAACTACTCTCAGCACCTCCCGATTACCCTCCCAAAGAGCCTCATAGGACGTGTTCCTGGGCCATCCAGCGAACTGACCAGCTCGAACCCGGGGTATTGCATAGGAGCGCCGACGTCCCGAGTCGACACTCGAGACTGAAGGAATCACCAGCTTGTGGTGCTGGGCCCTCTCCCGCCAAATTTCGTAGTCTTAGCTCCTCTGGGTTACGGTTTAAGGGAGTGCGTTAAGCCACAAATATTTGCGGTCCGTGTGTCGCCCTGCTGTGGTGACGGTCGGTGTAGAAGCCTTGCCTGCCTGCCTGCGCCCTGTGCCCTGAGACATACTGTACTCTTTTCTTTATCGCTAGCTGAGAAAAGGCTACTTTCCCGCCACGGATGATTGTCCCGTCCCACAGCCGCTGAGAGCCAGAGTGACGTCCAATTGCAGGGGTTCAACCTACAAGCGGCCTGGCCTAGACAGCCAAAGTTTGGCCCGGACTGTGTCGAGGGTCAGTGAGTACTTGTATCACTTACCGGTGGCCCGCTGGCA